>NC_090246.1:70433981-70478981 GCF_037325665.1 Littorina saxatilis | reverse complement strand
TTAAAGTTTCTACCACAGACATACACACATACATACGCACGCACGCACAGACAGACAAAGTTTACCATCGCATAGGCTACACTTACGTGAGCCAAAAACGACAGACAGATAGACAGACAGACAGACAGACAGACAGACAGGCGGGCAGACAGACGGCCAGACAGAAGGCCAGACAGACGGCTAGACAGACACGTAGACAGACATGCATTCGGAGAGGGAAATATACAGACAGACAGATAGACAGACAGACAGACAGACATACGGACAGACATACGGACAGACATACAGACAGACTTACGGACAGACATACGGACAGACATACGGACAGATAGAAATACAGAGCATGTGTGTGTGTGTGTGTGTGTGTGTGTGTGTGTGTGTGTGTGTGTGTGTGTGTGTGTGTGTACGTTCGGGCTTGTGTGCGTTTATTAATGCGTGTGTGTGTGTGTGTGTCATTGTGTGTGTCACTGTGTGTGTGTGTGTGTGTGTAGGTGTATCGGCGACTGTATGGAAAAACAGGAAAGGTCGGGACAACTGCACTTTTATTTCTGCTGTTTCTGCATGACCCAGCCGGATGAAAAGTCATCCTGTCCAATCTCAGAGGACAACCGGCAGTGACGGGCAAGTCATCTGGGAGGGTTCTGTTTGTTGGTTTTCATTGACATGAAGCATGGGACGGCGCATTTTTACTATTTTTTTGTTATTCTTGCAGTGTGAAAAATCAATAGAAATCATGCACAGGGACCTGCCTTTTTGGCAGAGACAGCTAGCGTACGTGTGTACAATAGGAGATGGTTTGCGAGAGGAAATTAAGCTCCAGCAGATTGGAGACGCAAGAAGCCTGTCTTCGTAAGACGAGTCGTATGGTTTACGATAGATCGTGACAAGAATGAGCTGCCATTTATAGATGTCTTGCGGTTTTGCTGACACAGACCCAGCCTCCGTCTGTAGAACAAAAAAACTGACTGCTACGAATTGGGCTAGGGTTAATCTATGTGCGGTTCGATAATGAAACAGTACTGAACCGATGGACCCCTAAAGCTAAAGATTTAAACTGGGCGGTTCAAATTTGGATAGATAATTAAAACGGAATCAATACGAACTTTATACAGATGAAGTTAAGAGACAAATAGATATACTGTTGAAAATCAGACTTGACGACATAATTGTGTGAATGGCAGCTTAAACATAAACTATTAAGTGTTTCAACACAAGCTACCAACACTTCTTAAATCAGTCGATACAGACTAATATTTTTGTAACCACACACAATTCACATCTTCGTCTTCTCGAAGAAACCATCACGGCCACCACCATCATCATTCCCACCATTCATCCCCTTTCTCTCTCTCTATCCCAAACACCTTCTCCTTATTACCCACCTCTTCCACTTCTCTAAACAAAAAAATCATTTGCATACTGATCCCAGACGTTGAGAGTCAAAACCTGCTCCTGATTGTCCAGCTCGATAATCCGGGAGAACTGGATGGCGAACTTAATTCCCTCTCCCCCATCTTCAAATACTCCCCCATTCCCAAAGTCACACATCACTTACATACTGGTAACTTGTTTTAGTGAGCGTCATACTCATCATGCATGATCACCCTAAACCGACAATTCGTCTCCTGGATTCCAAGCCTTGTTATAGAAGAAGGTCACAGAGATAAATTCAGCGATACACTAGAGCTACACGTGGCCACGTACGTGGGCCTTTAATCTAACTGTCCTGATCATCTTTGCTGTCGGTATCATCATCATCATCATCATCATCATCATCATCATCATCATCATCATCATCATCATCATCTTGTGCACGTTATAAATGTTCGTATCATCATCATCAGCAGCAGCAGCAGCAGCAGCAGCAGCAGCATCACCATCAGCGTCTTCATCACCATCATCATCATTCCACACACACACACACACACACACACACACACACACACACACACACACACACACACACACACATACACTAGCAAACTCACACACACACACACACACACACACACACACACACACACCTCAACACGCCCACCCCTCTCACAGTGCACTTACATACTGATCCCAGATGTTGAGAGTCAAGACCTGGTCCTGCTCGTCCAGGTCGACGATCTGAAGGAGCTGAATGGCAAACTTCACAGTCAGCGTGTCGTTGAAGTTGAGCACGGGACGCCCGTGCTTGGATCGAGCCTTGTAGGCATCCAGGACATAATTCACGAGATAGTCCTCGTACGACATCGTGTCTGGTTTGGGAACTTCTGAAAATGAGAGAAACAGATTGCATGGATCTGTGAGTAAAAGGAGCAAATACGGTATAGGACAGTTCGTCTTCACAATTGAGCACGAGCGTGCCCGTTTTGCGCCACATCATGCCCGGTTTTGAGAACATCCGAAACAAGTGGAGGGGAAGTGTTGGGGGGGGGGGGGGTTGTAGGTGGGGGACGGGTACAAAAGGTTCTGTTAGTGGCAAGATGTCATGGCTGAGCATGTCACAATTCGTACGAACATTTTTCATCAGCATGTTTTCGTACTAAACCGTATCACGTTAGCGCATCTCTGCTTGCAGAAGGATATGGGAGGAGGAGGATATCTTGACTTTGCCTTGAGGAATTCTAAGAAATGTACGCAAAACACAGGACGCTTTAGTGTTCAGGATACATTTTAACAGCATGTTTTTGAATGACAGGGTGATTGCGGACATCGGTGGTTTCGTTTGGTGTCGTGTTTTGTTGTTGTTGATATTGCTTTGCTGTTGTAGTTCTTGTTGTATTTCTCTCTTTTGTTTTCGAGCCTGACTGCATAGATAAACAGATACATTGGTGGACATAGGAACAGTTTGAGCGTCCCATTTGGTAAATGAATCGTCTTCTGGTTTGATAAACACACGAGAAACAAATATCCAAATAAAGAAAGGATCAGCATAGCAAAACACTGACGAGAGATTCAACTCGTTAAAGTTAAAGTTCCATTATTCAATGTGCATAATACACGACAAAACCGCTCGCGCCTACACAAAAACCACACGTATTGTTATAATACTTATAATAAGAAAAAAAGGCTTACTGCAACAGGTCAATAGTTATCTGAACCCTGTCGTCTCAACTTTTTTATTTCTCCTCTTCATTAGCGCTCGAGTGCACGGAATGGCGACAAAGCGTTGACCTTCTTTCTCGATTCTTCTCGCGTGTTCACGAGACCCGAACGGGATTTTCGGTGCGGAGGAGATAAAGCACGGAGGGAGGGACAGCGTTGATTCACACGATGGCCCAGCAATCAATCAGAGTCAGCACTCTCAATATCTTCTCCCCCTCTCAGCCTGTATGACGTATATATCTTCTTGCTCTGGCAGCCTTTGTGCCAATTTGTTCACCGTCTTCACGCGCCAAGAAAAAGGCCAAACGTGTAGTGAAGAATCTCATCGGCTGTACGTTTCTGTGCGACGGAGTATGATCTTGTATTCAGCTTTAGCAATATAGATGAGTGTGTTGCGTTGGTTCCCTCCTGCATTAAGACTAGTTCTTACAATTGGGTAAGTTGTAAACTAGGTTGAGCAGATAGAGCGCACAAAGCACCATATTGAACATTTAACATGAACACGAATGCTATATGCAGTTCAAGGTTACAAACACGCTAACGGTATTATTTTGAAAAAGAGAGAAAAGTCGTTTCCTTCCTTTCAATTTATTCACCTTTGTGGTGGAAGGGACGGATGTCCTGCACTTGTAGTTTGTTTCTTATGTGTTTGCATTAAAAGATTCATTACTTTTAACCATTGACCTTCTGTGTGTGTGTTTGCATCAGCAGCCTCTGGGCTTTACTACCTGCCTGGCTTGAACACTAGCACTATCCATGCGTCTGTGCGTTATCCTCCGATCTTGAAAATCTCGCTCCAGAAAGCTACGTTGTAGCAGCAGTGTCCGCTACAGCGGGCATTCTGATTGAACAATATTTGTTTCGGATGTTGCACTCCTTTGAATAGAATGGGTTTATTTAGGGCCCTTTTAAAATGTGTAATCCATGAGACGAGAAGTGCATTCGGGTTTTGAATTTATTTCGTGATCTTCTGAAATCGATTTGCTGACGTGTCTTTTGATCAAGCATAATGTTTCCTGCATACGATTTAAAGTCTGTGTCTTCGCAGCATATCTATGACAACGCGAACCTGCGCCGTATGTCCTCTAGCTGCTGGGGACGTCTATCTGCTTATTATGTGTTTTCTTATTTGTGACTCTTTGCTTTACACGTTGTGATTGTTTTTCTCACGTCTGAAAACCAACGAAGGGCTCAAACTGAGATCATTCTGGGGCACGTTTCCTGACAAATACAACCCTTTGCTTACATAAACGTGCGCACAGTGTGCAGTGCTATTCCCTCGCAAAAAAAGTCAAACAATAAAAAAAAAAACGGGAAATTTCCAGTGGATAAACATTGAGAAGTGCCGGGACCACGGTTCCCCAAGACAAACTAATTTCACCAGGCGGTGATCATTTCCTTACGCCCCTGTGTGGCATCCAAAACTAATGGGAGCAGTTTCTTGCCCGGCCCAAATTGATTTCTGTGGCCAGGGTGTATTTTTAGGAGTCCGGGAGAACCCAAGGATTCGGGTGTCTTTCTTTTCTGGAGAACGCACGGCACCAGAAGGCATGGTGAGTCGAACGTGATGGCAGACAATAGACAGTCAAGCATCTTAGGTCAACGTTTGCCTTGCAGCTTTAGACGGAGAGTGAAAGGCAGCAGAAATAGTACCCTGCATCATTTTTGGTGGGAGTTCTGGGTTCCGCATGGGGAAGGAGTTGGACCAAGCTGCGAAGACGCTGCACATCAAAACGATTGCTGTTTCTGCCGGAACATCTTTGTGTTTTGTTCATGAGCTATTGTTTGAATCGTTGTCTAGAAGTCGGTCGACCTGTCTGCAGTTCTACATTGTGGATAAACAAGACCTGGTACATGTTTGGGGTTCATTCCACTGTTCTCTTTTGCTGTCGTTGATGTTTGGTGTCGTAGTCGTTGTCGTCGCCGCCGTCATTATCGTCGTCTCTGTTATTTTCGTTCCTGTTGCTTTTGTTGTTGTTGTTAATAAAAGTTAACTTTTCCGGCAGACACATCGTATTTGCCCAGTTTTCTCCCGCTTGTTCTGCTATTGTTTTATTATCGTTTATGACCATATTTCCATTCTCGAACAAACTGGTGGTTCTTCTTATTCCAAAGTCTGTGATTGGCTATATATAATATATATCATCCAGGTGTTCAGCACTGCATCATCTTTAACAATCCACTTGTTTAGAACTAGGCTTTGTTACTGTCTTATTCATTTTTGGAATTCCGGCAGCAAAACATATTACGTCATGTATAATTAGGTCATAGACAGACATTGCGTCAAAGGGTATTTGTAAACATCGTGCGAGGTAATTATAGAACACCCTGACGAAGGCCACGAGGCCGAAATATTGGTGAAAACGTGAAGGCTTGTTTTGGTTATTTTTTCCATATTTGTTTGTATATATATATATACAATTTTTATTTTACAATGTCCATCCTGTTTCTTGTTTCCTATTATTTTCATTTCCAGCTTGATCTTAGATCACTATGGAAAGATCATGCTTGCTCTGGAAACATTTTCTAAAATGGGTCATGAGTGAATCATTTTGCTGCTGACAGCCAATTTGTTCAGGCATTCAATCAGATTGTTTTTTGTATGATAGAGATGCGTGCTCTTCTGCTTCTCTGAAACGTTTCTACTTGATTAAGATTTGTACTGCAATTTATAAAGAGAGCGGTAACATGGGAGAAAACACGCCAATTTACTTTTTGTTTTTGGGGAAAGTGCATTACATGGATTAGTAGATCATTAAACCAGCTGCCGTATGAATAATACTAGTTTGGAGCTCAAACATGAATGGTGGTTTTTCAGACAGACAGACAGACAGACAGACAGACAGACAGACAGACACACACACACACACACACACACACACACACACACAGACACACAGACACACAGACACACAGACACACAGACAGATAGTGGAAGGCATACAGACAGACAGACAAAGACAGACTGATATAAACAGACATAGACAGAAACAGAGACAGAGAGAGAAACACACACACACAGACAGAGAGAGCGGCCGTGAGTAAGTTAGAGCACCGGAGGTAAGAGCGCGCACTGGCATGCTCTTTGCTGTGACAATGTTATATTGAAAATAAACTGCAGACGTGATTCTGCTCAGTGTATGGTGGAGTTTATATTTAAACTGCTTGATATACCCCTCATTTTAGGATATCGCTTTTTTCTTGCAGTTTGCCCCAGGGAAATTATCAAAGTGTAATTGTTCTTTTTTTGCGAGAAAAAAAGTCCAATGCAATCGTGGCCAAGGGACTTTAAAAACAAGTATTCTCAAGTGTACTGTTCCGTTTCTGATTACGCTTTTATTGTATCTTTTTGTTGTTGTAAACCAAGAGTAGCTCCTATTTATATATAAAAAAAAATCAACTGACGCAATGTGAAGAGAGAACCTTTTTTATTTGTTGTTTTATCTCATCCCTTCCTGTAGAAAAGCATGAGCAAGCAGTTCTAGAGAAAATGGAAAGAGATTTAAGTGTACACAGATGGAGTCAAGCCGGAGTTCTTATTACACAGGAAAAGCCTAGTTCATGAGAAAATATATATGTATCAACAGAGTTTTAACAGTGGAAGAACAAGTCGGCGGGCTTTATTCGAAAGAGACGAGGAAGCGTTTCCAGATTTTAAAGGAAAGATAACGTAGAAAAACTAGAAGAAAAAAAACCTGTGTCTATAGCTGTTTCATTCTTCTTTTTAAAAACGAACACTTGCACTTTTCCATTACAATGCAACTCACTGAAATTAAGAAAAAAGACTACGGCAGTGAAACAAAATCCATGTACAGATGCAGGGAGTAAGCTTTTCGAGAGCAATTGGAAACAGTTTGGCAAAAATAGAGGCAGAACAAAAAAGCGAAGAAGAGCAGAAAACACATTAAACCTGTCATTCCGCCGGAGGGGGGAAGGCCAGTGTCGCAAACAGCATGTAGTTAAAAAACAACGACAACAAAAACATTTGTAATTTGAAACAACTTTGCAACCCTTTTAGCACTGCCGTTTATTTTTGCCAGTCACAAGCAAGCACAATCTGCTGTCTCTCTCTCTCTCCCCCCCCCCCCCAACCCCCCTCCGTTAGCACTGTCATTTATTTTTGCTGTCACCAGCATGCACATTCTGCTGTCCACCCTCTCCCTCCTCCACCAGTCATCTCGCCAACTTCCTCCACCTTTTTTGTTAAAAACAAATCGCTGATTATGCATCCATCCTTTTGCCAAAACCAGTGGCTACAGACGGGGCCTGGTGCTGACGATCATGGTTGGCGTTTTCCAATTACGCAAGGACACCTGATTGAAGTTCCTGTCACGGAAGCGAGTCGTTTGCAAGTTGGCGGCTTCGAGCTCCGGGGACGCACATACATCTTAACAACTAGCCGGGATTAAATCCCCCCCCCCCCCCTTACACCCCTAGCCCCCGCTATATATCCCCCGTCCCCATCCCTATCTCCTACCCTGTAATCCTCACCCCTTCTCCCATAGGCCATGACAAAAAGACGGAGAGGGGAGATTGGCGACAGAATCTGGTCACCCTGGGGATTGGGAGTGCTGAGGAGGAGGGGCAGGACGAAGGGGTATGGACGTGGTGGTTGGAGTTAACACAGAAGATGGGCGTAAACAGACGGTCAAGCAGAACACCTTGGCTTTTCAAGGATCCTACCGTTGTCGTTACGTCCTCAGTAGTATCCCTTTTATGAACATCTAGGGACAGCCAACGACTGGAGTCGGAGGAAGAGGTGACCGACTCACAGTTAGCGAACAGGCGAGTAGACAATGGCAATGACAATTCTTTGTTTTTCGAGGGTAACAAGACTAAGCATAGATACGCTTTTGTTTGCATCTGTAATTTAGTAACTTGAAAGAGCATCAACAAAATTAAGACCCCCCCCCAAAAAAAATAAAACACTCACACACACCTTCAGTCTTACATCACGGTCTTAAGTAGATAGAAAGGCAGACAGGTAGATATATAGGTAGATAGCTACATAGCTAGATAGCTAGACAAACATGTAGATAGGTAGTTAGACAGATAAATGAGCACGGACATCAAACGATGTTGTGTTGCCGACCCCCCCCCCCCCCCCCACCACCCCCCCCCCTCCACCACCACCCAAAAAAAACGTCAGACAGCTGGCTTCCGGCTGCTAGAGGAGACCTGAAATGGCCTAGGGACCGGGTTGGGTCGTCTTGGGAACACCGAATACTTAGTCACAGTATTATATACCGGTTTTTTTAAACTTACTTAATACGCATGCATGGCTTCCACACCGATTCAAGAACTGCAGTAACGTGAAAGAGCAACAACATAATTTAGACAACACAACACAAACCACACAAACAAAATGTGAGAAGGACACCTTCACCCTTAAATCACGGTCCTAATCGTCCACACATATCCGCAGCCAACGAATCGCAGAACATATCTTTCCGGGAAATTACATTTGGCATGTATGCTTTCGCCATAGACTTAAGTGGAAACTAGCAGGAGATGAGAGAGCTCAATGGGAACGCAGAGGGGGTGACAGACAGCAGAAAATCTTCTCGACAATTTGAATGTCTTGTCACGCAGGGTCTCAACAGTTTGCACGTGTTCGAAATTATAAATACAGGCAGCATGAAGGGAATAAAAACCAAATACCCTTGCAAATACACGGATGGATAGACCCGAAGGTGGGTCTTAAACAAGAGGCACATAGAGTGAGAGAGTGAGAGCGAGATTCAGATAGAGTGGGTGAGTGAGAGAGAGAGAGAGACAGAGACAGAGACAGAGACAGAGAGACAGACAGACAGACAGACAGATAGAGACAGAGAGCGACAGAGAGAAAGATAAAGAGACAGACAGACAGACAGACAGACAGACTGACTGACCGACTAACATATAGACAGAGCACCCATTGCACCTCTCGACAGAGAGACGAAAGCAGAGAGAGAGAGAGAGAGAGAGAGAGAGAGAGAGAGAGAGAGAGAGAGAGAGAGAGAGAGAGAGAGAGAGAGAGAGAGAGAGAGAGAGAGAGAGAGAGAGAGAGAGAGAGAGAGAGAGAGAGAGAGAGAGAGAGAGAGAGAGAGAGAGAGAGAGAGAGAGAGAGAGAGAGAGAGAGAGAGAGAGAGAGAGAGAGAGAGAAGGCGAAGGCGAAGGCGAAGGCGAAGGCGAAGGCGAATTTTTATTGCATCAAACACAATGTGTATGTACAAGGGGGAGAAAATAGTTTGCATGTGAACAAAGTGGACTTGACCGTCCGGAAGCAAGGCAACTTAAAATCAACACATAGAACAAGAAGTAACAAGTCGCGTAAGGCGAAAATACAATATTTAGTCAAGTAGCTGTCGAACTCACAGAATGAAACTGAACGCAATGCCATTTTTCAGCAAGACCGTATACTCGTAGCATCGTCAGTCCACCGCTCATGGCAAAGGCAGTGAAATTGACAAGAAGAGCGGGGTAGTAGTTGCGCTAAGAAGGATAGCACGCTTTTCTGTACCTCTCTTTGTTTTAACTTTCTGAGCGTGTTTTTAATCCAAACATATCATATCTATATGTTTTTGGAATCAGGAACCGACAAGGAATAAGATGAAAGTGTTTTTAAATTGATTTCGACAATTTAATTTTGATAATAATTTTTATATATTTAATTTTCAGAGCTTGTTTTTAATCCGAATATAACATATTTATATGTTTTTGGAATCAGCAAATGATGGAGAATAAGATAAACGTAAATTTGGATCGTTTTATAAATTTTTATTTTTTTTTTACAATTTTCTGATTTTGAATGACCAAAGTCATTAATTAATTTTTAAGCCACCAAGCTGAAATGCAATACCGAAGTCCGGGCTTCGTCGAAGATTACTTGACCAAAATTTCAACCAATTTGGTTGAAAAATGAGGGCGTGACAGTGCCGCCTCAACTTTCACGAAAAGCCGGATATGACGTCATCAAAGACATTTATCAAAAACATGAAAAAAACGTTCGGGAATTTCATACCCAGGAACTCTCATGTCAAATTTCATAAAGATCGGTCCAGTAGTTTAGTCTGAATCGCTCTACACACACACACAGACACACAGACACACAGACACACAGACACACAGACACACGCACATACACCACGACCCTCGTTTCGATTCCCCCTCGATGTTAAAATATTTAGTCAAAACTTGACTAAATATAAAAACGGAAAAAAATACAGTAAGCTGGAGACAAGGATTTTGGGTTGTACGATCACACCGGTCTATTTCACAATTGATTTTCTCTTTGTCTAAACGCGTAGAACACATAATTTGACAATGCAATCATTCGTAATTTGTTGTCGGTCTGTAAAATGCACAACGATGAGTTGGAGAACTGGTCAAGGTCAAAACAAGCACCAATGTACTTTTGACGAATTGCATTATAAGCTGGGCATTTAAACAGGAAGTGGTTTTCATTTTCTTCCGTTGATTTATGTGTGTGCGCGTGCGTGCGCGTGTGTGTGTGTGTGTGTGTGTGTGTGTGTGTGTGTGTGTGTGTGTGTGTGTATGTGTGTGTGTGTGTGTACTTTTAACATTGTACGCTAAGTTTTGCTTAGTGCTTGGGATCTTGGTGTTATGTCTCAGTTAAATGTATGCTTTGTATGCTTGTTGATTTGTTCTAGTTTATTCTATGATGAATTTGCAAAGCGCCTGGAGCCAATTGATGGGACTCGCGCTATAGAAAAGTTATTTATTATTATTATTATTATTATTATTATTATTATTATTATTATTATTATTATTATTATTATTATTATTATTATTATTTAAGTTATTGAGACATCCCAGTGCACTAAGGGATTTATAGAGCAAATCGAGAAAATTCATTATTGAACGAAGCGCATAGCGCTGAGTTCAATAATTATTTTCGAGATTTGCTCTATAAATCCCTTAGTGCACTGGGATTGTTTCAATAACGATATTGTCAGTACCGCCATAGAAAAAAGAAGATTCCAAACGCACACTTTGCTACGCGCATTTGAATAGGTATAACTGTGTGGTCAGGTCGTGTACAGTAAGATCTACTTTTGTGTGGGCCGGTGTCTCAAGTGTGTCGTGCTTTCGTCACACGCATTTTTATTTCTGTTGGTAAATTCCAGTGTAGTGTTAAAGCTGAACAGTGATGATCTTTCAGAGAGACCTCATTTGAACTCTGAGAAAGGACTCTGCTCTTCATTATTTGCGATTCGAAACCTTCAGTCGAGCGTCGATGGATTGACTGTGCGGAGTGACTCCCCTTGAATTGACTACCCCACGACACGAAGGACTCGACTGTTCGCACATTTTCAAAATAAATGTGGCATATATCTCGTGTTGTATCTTCACTCATCGGGGAGTCTGATACTAAATATGAACGGTAAGAATGCTCTGAACCCTACACGTATTATATCCCCATCGTTTTTTCGTTCACATTTGCCCAACATGTTAATTTGCTGAGCGGGGTTTATGTCGTCTGCTACTGCTAGGCTAGAACAATCGAACCACTGCAGTCTGCACTGTCACTGAGTCTGCACGAATAAGGCAGCCTGGTAATAAGTCTTATAATTATATGGTAAGAACGTTCTGAACCCTACACGTTTTCGATTACGATTGTTCTTGCCTTGAAATAATAATTCGGAAACCATTCATTTACTGAACTGATGCAGTCGTATTTCAGTGTAGTCTGCTAGAGTCGATCGAATCAGTCTTCCAAATGCTGTGTACGTTATCGGAATAACACTTGTGTTTTCTGTTAGCCGCTGGGAATTGTATACTAACTCATCATTTGGAAATGTGGATGATAAGCTACATGCCACTAACACGGCATATTATGAGAAGAATCTATGCAAGTCGGCGAAAATGAGATGAAACACAGCGGCTTCTAGTTTTAGATCACTGGCACTGGCACAGGCACATGCAATCTGTCAGAAAAAAACCCACTTCTGCTTTAATTGAGAAGCAGGGAATTTATGGTCATTTGGTATTGTGGAGAATATAAGCTACATGTCATTAATTAATTCTGAGGATGAGAGTACAGTCTCGCTTTGGCAAAGGGCGTAAGAATACGCTCTGTGGAAAAGTTAGCGCACTCCAAGAGTGCGCTAACAGATTTAAGCGCATCGCCATTAGCCAATCAACTGGTTCACATCAGTCATGTGACACCAGTACTTACTGACAATTATTATTATTATTATTATTACAAAATGTACAATTTCTAAATTCAGCGCACTCGGGATTATAGCGCAGTTTATTTACCTTCAATTGTGTAATGCCCAGTCTGAACTGTGTGTACATTTTGCGTATGTACTGGTTTTCAATGACACCCAGATACTTTTCTTTTTCAAGTTCTCCTTTAAACATCCTGTATACATCAAATCTCACACTTGTATCAAGTTTACAGTGCCAGGTTTGCTCAAAGCAGTCTTGAAGACGTTGCTGTAATGATCTAATAAACACACATTCCCTACCTACAGACCCGTTCAACCACACATCTCCAAATCCATTCATGCAAAGGAGGCATTTAACTTGTGAGACCCAATTCTGCTTTCCCCTTTCAACTGCGTTTTTTAACATGATGTATGACATCTTTGCATATCTCGAATCCGGCATACAGTTAAGTCTCAACCAGTACTTTACGCATCGGATATTTGCTAGGATTGACAAAGTGCATCTTCCAAGTTCCCCATACACCATCTGGTTTGGACTGTTTGACGAGATCCCGAGTAGTCTTTTACAGGCATACATGTGGACCTTTTCAATCTGTGAACAGTCAAAACATCCCCATAGTTCTGAGCCATAGAGCATGATGGGAGCAATTTGCGCATCAAATAATTTAAAAAATATGTCCATGTCGTGGCATCCTATATTCCATAGGACTTTAAAAATTTCAATGACACCTTGTTTGGCTCTGGTGATTGCGTCATTGAAAGAGAGATTCAAACGGGCTTGGGTTGTGAATGTCAGACCGAGATACTTGTAAGAGCTAGCATTTGATACTTGCGCGTTTCCATAGAACCATTTCTCACTTTTGGCTAAATGACCACCGTTTCGAAAAACAACGACATTGGTTTTATTCATGTTTAGCCTTAACCCAAGACGCCTTGAAACGTTATGTAAGATGTTCAGTTGGTTTTGCAAACCCACTATGGACGATGATAGCAGTGCAATGTCGTCAGCGAACATCAAAAGAAACAGTTCGATCTCGCCGGGAAGCATTTGAATTCCGTGTCTGCCCTTACATATTATTTCCGAGGCAAGTTCGTTTATAAGAAACGAAAAAAGCGTTGGGCTCGCTAGACAGCCCTGCTTCAGGCCTTGTAGGCATTCAAAATAATCAGTATTGCCAGAGTTACATCGGACGCAAGAGAGAACGGATGAGTACATTGACCTAAGCATGTTAAACATTCTTCCTTTTACACCAATCTTTAATAAAACATTCCACAAAACATCCCTTTTAACGGTGTCAAACGCCTTTTGAAAGTCCACAAAAGCAACATATAACTTCTTTTTTTAGTTGAAGCTGCTTGGTAACTGCTGCATAAAGAGTGAACATGTGGTCAATTGTGGAGTATTTTTTTCTAAAACCCGCCTGTGACTCAGAGAGAATGTTATTTTCCTCAGCCCACGCTGTCAAACGGGCATTCATAATACTGGTATACAACTTGCTCACACAACTTAACAAAGAGACGCCTCTATAATTGTCAGAGTTCTCATCATCACCTTTCTTAAATATTGGTTGAATGATAGCCTTTGCCCAATCTGAAGGGTAGTCACCAGTCCTAAAAAGGTCGTTAAACAACGCCAAAAGGTAGGGGACGATTGTGTCACCTGAGGTTTTTAAGAGATCATTTAAAACGCCATCTGGTCCCGCTGCTTTCCCTGTTTGTTAAGCCACTTAAAGCAGTCCTCACTTCTTCTTCGGTAATATCACTGTTGAGAATGTCGCAGTCAAGTTCATTTTCTTCTTCAGTGTCAGTAGGGTCATGTTCTTGAACATGCCTTCTATCATCATCCTCGTTAAGTACTTTCTTAAAATGGTCATACCATGCCTGGTTGTCAATAGTTCCTGCGGGTTTACGTTTCCTCCTGAATTTCTTTATCTCCTTCCAAAATGCATGAGAGTCAGAAATATTCAACAGCAGGTTATTCACTCTATTTTGTTTGTGACTGTCTTTTTTCTGTTTGAGCACTTTGGAGTATGATTTTCTCTCCGTTAGGTAAAACCCCTTTAACCTGTCTTTCTCTTGTCCTGTATTTTCCTTTTTGTACATCCGAAATGCCTTGCGTGTTTGTCTTTTTAATTTTCGGCATTCAGAATCGAACCACTTGTTGTTTTCGGAGATTAAAGGTGAGTCATTTTTAAACACCCTTTCCATTGGTTTGGCAGCGTCTTTCAAAGCACACGTAAACAACTCCACTGACCCCTCTGCGTCCTCTTTGATCATAGCTGTAGCAGCGGCCAGTTTGTTTACAAAGCTTTCAGACTGGATCAAAGTTTTGACCTCTTGCTCTTTTTCTCTGTCCCATATGAATCTTTTTGTAGATGGCTGTGTTGCTTCACTGATGGGAGGACGGACATGTGCACAATCGACGCTAAACGTTAACCAGAGGGGCATATGCGATGACTCAACTCTCTCATCTACGACTAGACGTTTAGAACGTGATGATAATTCATCAGAGACAACAAAGTAATCAATGACGCTATTTCCATGTACAGAAACATATGTAAAGTGTTCTGATAAATCAGGAGTGCAGTTACTGTTTAAAATATGCATACTAAAAGATGTACAAAGGGAAAGTAGCTCCCAACCAAATTGATTAGCCACATTGTCCTCTGATGACCTGGTGCAAACGTAGGGATCGCATCGCTTATCGGCGCTATCCATTTCATCAACAGGGCACACGTTAGAGAGAGAGAGAGAGAGAGAGAGAGAGAGAGAGAGAGAGAGAGAGAGAGAGAGAGAGCGAGAGCGAGAGAGAGAGAGAGAGAGAGAGAGAGAGAGAGAGAGGGAGAGAGAGAGAGAGAGATAGGGGCAGGGGGAAACCAAAACAGTGAAACCGACAGAAAGACAGACAGACAGACAGACACACACACACACACACACACACACACACACACACACACACACACACACACACATACACACACACACACACACACCCCCCACACACACACACACATAATATGCGAAAGATCGAGAGAGAAGAAAGCGAGACAGAGACCGAAACCCGACAGACAGACAGACAAACAGTGCCAGCCAGCCAACCAGACAGCCAACAAACCAGACAAACAGACGTACATGTACTCGGGAAAACAGAACAAAGCAGTTAAACAAAAGACTTTGTAATAAAACAGAGAAAGTAAACAGACACGGGGCTGTACAAATGAGGATTTCTCATGGGTGTCTGTTTGTCTTCTTGTGTGTTTTTGCATTGACGTCTTGAAAGCATCACAGCAGTCATCTGGTGAGTGAAGTATGGCTTCGTGTGTCAAAACAGACGTTGTAGCCCACGAGAACTCATTCTTCACATTCCACAAGATGTTTTACTGGGGTTTTATTTTTCTCCCCAACTGTTCTGTCAGCTGATTTCGACAATGGTACTAACATCAAAACCTCATCATAAACTTTAATGATGTTCCGGATGACTGCTTTTTTGTTGTTGTTTTTTGTTTCTGAGCGTACCCGCGCCTAACCCTCGCGGAGCCATTTGGATATATATATATATATAGATCAAAATGGCAAAATTGAAAGATTGCATGACGAAAATGTGCTCTCATTATTAAGTAATTTTGCATGGCATATTTCCGAAACATATCTCGATCAACACCTGAGGGCAGCAGGAATCTTTAGCAGAAAGAAAGAAATAACGCAACTAACCATTCTTATATTTGAGCATATTGGTGCATGTGAGTGTCAAAATAACCAAGGCAAGCAGTGAAGCAACGATGTTTGTGAGAATACTGCCGTGTATTGGCAGAAGGCAGTAAGTCCAAATTTGGTAAAAATGAGATTTTCATATCATAATGCAGAGGGGAAAAAGGCGCATCTTGTGTCAAAATTTCTAAGATGTGCGATCAATATTTATGGACTTTTTGAAGAAGTAAGTCCACTAAAAAAATTTAATCGAAGGATAAAAATCGGCAAATGGAAGCAAGTCCAGGGACTTTTGGTTTTCAGGTTTGCACTGGACTTACTTCCTTGCAAGCCTCAAAACGAGTTTGCATGGTTTAGCGCTCTATGTCCATTAGCCAATCGCGTTCACCCTTTTGTAATCCTGACTGCGGTTAACCAATCAGAACTAAGCTTATTGTATCAGTATTTCCCTGGCCTTTGTCGGGGAAAATGGCGATGAGAGCTGCCGACGTGTTCAACTATCCGAAGCAACAGTAAGTTGGTTTGTTTGTTTCATTTTTGTTGTTGGCAGTTTTGCGTTCCGGTCTGAAATGACTCTCTCTCAATAGGTGTATGGGAATTTACAACGACAACACTGATTTTCTGACTGATTAGGGTATTCCAATGTGCACTTGCATTACGGAGCTAGCAAGTAAAATGCCATAGTTCAAATGACCATTTATTATAGTTTTGTTGCTGTACGCTACTTCCACCGTGACTTCTTGACTATTCACTTCTGCTATTTTCATCATGATATTTATGGATGCATTTAGCATGTTTCTAATACAAAGAGATAGTTGTTTTGATCTAGAATGAGTGACTTGTGGTCTTGAGCACTAACAGCGTGTTAGATCTGGAACAGTATGACATTATACTGGAGGATTGTTCTCCGGTCTCTTTGTGCTTCCAACCATCGGAATAAGTATTATGTCCTATTGTATTTGACAGAAATGTGATTCGAAGTGGGACAGGCAGCGACGACAGCTGCAGCACACAGTCTGAGGGATACTCGCCACCACTGCCCCTTTATGTTCAAGGGTCCAAAACAAGGTATGTTTCACTGACACAGCCCAAAATAGCGTGCAACATTTTTTCATTCTTTTCTTTTCTCGGGCTGAAGAGGTATATTTTAAAACGAGCAACATCTTTACATCATTCAGGGGCGGATCAGTTCATTTTATGGGGGGGGGGGGGGGGTCCAAAAGTATATTGTGAAGATATGGGTGTGAAGGCGCGAAGCGCCGAGCCGACGGAGCGAAGCGCCTAGCTTGCTAGGGGGGTCTGGGGGCGGCGGTCCGGGGGCATGGCCCCCCGAAAATTTTTGAAAAAAAGGATGCAATCTGATGCATTCTGAGGATGATCATTACCAGTTTCAGGCAGCAGATTTTGTCACTGATTAACAACCCAAAAAAACACAAACAAATATTTTTATTTTGTGGCTAGGGGGGTGTTTCTGGAAACCCCAGAAACCCCCCCCCCCCCCCCCCCCTCGTCCGCCCCTGTCATTTTCGTTGCAGTAGTACTAGTATCATCATCAGCAGCAGTAATCGTTTGTCATTATAGTAGCCCGGAAGGGGGGGTGATGTGCGCGGGAGAGGAAAAGGATGATGTGAAGGAGGGTGGGGAGGAGATTTGTCAATAAAATGTCTCACTTTTGCTGCCTTTTTCATTTGACAGATGTGTAAGCGTTGCTGGCAGATTACAACTGCGAGATAAAACCACCTCGGCTTGCAGGAGAAGTGGCCACAATGGACCTTGCCCAAATGAAAATGCCAGCAACATACGACGGTTATAGGCCAAAGAAGAGGAAGAGGAGTAGTAATACTGACAACTTTCAGTTTGACAATAACAGATGCTGAGCGCAGAGATGCAGAACGTGGGGACGAGGAGGGGGAGGGGTGGGGGGATTGTATGTTGTTTGTTAGTTATCCAAACAGGCTCATGGGAAAAAATCTACATCCAGGTAATCGCTGTAGTTGATAATTTTCATCAGTCGGATGGTATAATGTCAGTGAATAGTTTTAGAAGGGATGTACACTGTAACTGGGGTAGATGGGGTGATAAATGAATATACTACATCATAGTTTGCAGGTTTGTGGTTTTGCTAATTGAACACTCAACTACAATGTTTGTGGACAGTGTGTGAATTACTATGTCATTCTACTAGCAAATGTAGCGCGCATGGTGTACAACTACAAATGGTTATATAGTTCATCACACAGTTTTCAAGACTAATTAAACAAATTTTGTTCAAAAGTGGAACACTTCAGCTGAAAGTCAACACTGTACGATAATATTGTTAACTCTGGTTTAATGGCGGTTTGTCAAACCATTTCTTTTTGTCACGCTGTTGCTTTAATTGTGTGTCCTTTGGAAATCAAGACTGTACGATTATCTATTGTTAATTCTGGTATAATGGCGGCTTGTCAAACGAGTTTTTTTGTTGTCATGCTGTTGCTTTAATTTTGTGCACTTTGGAAATCAAGACTGCACGATGACCTATTCTTAATTCTGATATAATGGCGGCTTGACACACTAGTTATTTTTGTCATGCTGTTGCATTAATTTTGTGTCCTTTGGAAATCGTTAGTCAAACTCAATAAATAAAACGTCTTATTGTCAGATCCTGGATTCGTAGTCTTATTAGCAAACGAAAGCGAGAAAGACAGTGAGAAGGAAAGAAAAAGTGTGTGTGTGTGTGTGTGTGTGTGTGTGTGTGTGTGTGTGTGTGTGTGTGTATGTGTGTGTGTGTGTGTGTGTGTGTGTGTGTGTGTGTGTGTGTGTGTGTGTGTGTTACAGACAAGCAGCAAGAAAAAAAGCGTGTGTGTGTGTAAACGTTTTCTTAGATTTTTATTTTAATGTTAAAAAACTTGCGTTCAAGTCAATATTTGTCTTGTGAATATCAAAAGAGAGTATCAAGACTTGTATTAAAAATAATGGTCTTTTTTAACGATATCAATGACACAAGAACGGATTAACAATAAAGTTAATCATGAGTGAGCGACCACAGAATGATAAGCAAAACGAGGAACCAAGACAAAGACTAACTTGAGCATGTGTTGAAATTTAAGAAAACGGGAACATTTGTCTCAGTTAATCACAAAAGAAAATACAAATTGTTCACCAAGGAAGTTGTTTGTGCATTCAGAAATTCACGAAATCACTGGACGTAAAGTCACATTTGAAAAAAAGTTCCAAAAGAGTTCCAAAAGCAGTGTTGCGTGTATTTTCTTTTACTTTCAATTTTCGGAGATAATAAATTAGCAGAAAGCAGTAAGTCCAGTTGCTGCTCTATGCCCTTTTCTCAGCCAGATATATCGACCAGGATATAATATGGCAGAAAGCAGTAAGTCCAATGCTGCTTTTTGCCATTTTTTAAAAATAATATTTAAGTCGGGATATAATTTGGCAGAAAGCAGTATGTCCTGTTACTGCCTTTTACCATTATTTTTGAGTGAATGAGTTTAGGGAATTAATTCGGCAAAAGGCAGTAAGTCCACAAAAATCATTATTTCTAAGTGATGAATCAAATGAGGGTTTTAATATTCATAGCAGAAACGCACAATAATGCCCTACATGTTATCAGCAAACAAAAAAATCATTTAAAGCTTTTCATTCCAAAACAGTGATGCAAACAGAAAATGTCGATTTTCTCGAAACTATGTTTCATGGACTTGCTTCCTTCTGCCTTTACACGGCAGAATAGCCGGAACTGGCCTACTTGTTTTTCACTGTTGCAACATGATGTGCTTGTTGAGCAATTGAGCATGGTGTGTGTATGGGGGGTGGATGTAGTAGCTTTGGTGAAATTCCAAGCCAATCCGGGTGGGTGGGCTAAAGAAGAGAGAAGACAAAGACACAAACATCCACACAAATGCATCTAAACTGGTGAGGGATGGTGTCGAAGTGAATAAGAATACAAAGGATACGGAGAACATAATTATAATCCAACACTACATATAGTAAGAAAACATACTTACGTCTTTTCATGGCAGCGCAAAGTGAGAGTATTGTGCAGACAACTTGCCACACCAACAGCAACCTCCATGCGGCTCTTTGGGCCATCTTCACCTGGGGAACATAACAAGTTAAAGCCATATGTACTCGATGACTATACACGCTAATTGCTTTACCAACAGCTGGAGACATGCTAAATTAAGTTCCCTGCAAAATATTGTGGTCTAGGACCCCTTCAATGTTGAGATATGTTAATTTTCATTTTGATCTGGATCGTCCTATTTATAGATTTGCCAACAGAGGTAGCGTTGACGCAAGGGAAATAACTCCGCGTCTTTGTTTACATTCAAAGTTTTTGAGACTCTAAAACAAGCTGTAATGCATGTATATGGTCCGCGCATGGCGACATATCGTCATTACATGGTCTTATGGTGCGTTTGACATCGATTATGGGCAAACTACACTTTGTAAACACGGGAGCGCGTACATATGCCTTTAAATAGATCAATGAAAATATAATTGAATCCAACAATCAAGTCATTTATTAATCAATACACAGATAACAAATATACATAGTTAAATATATTTTTTTTAAAGAAAGAATAATAAACAATTAGATAGATAAACAAACATACAGACATATGAATACATGCATAGATACAATAAATAAATAAATCCATTAATTAACTACACACACACACACACACACACACACACACACACACACACACACACATACACGCACGCAAACACGCATACACACACACACACACACACACACATACACACGCACGCATACACAAACACACATACACACACACACACATACACACACACACACACACACACACACACACACACACACTCACTTGCCTGAAAGTATGACCATTTTTCAAGAAAATGCTAAACAAAAACTAGTTTAACAGCACATCAATCGGCCACTTCATCTTCCTGACCTTGGTACTACCTAACCTTCAGTATATGCTTCAATTTAATTAGACAGTCGTTAAATCAGCCAGTTAATCTACCTAAACCTTCGCCCTCGCCAACCATTAATAATACATGCACACATCACTTTAAATGTACAAGCTATCCATTATCAGCAATCATGTGCAAGTGTGCTTGTTTGTTTCAATGGGGTAAGATAATCCTTCCACTTATATGCTCCAACAATCAACAGCCTATCTGCTCCGTGTGCAGGATGCACATTTTGGGCTAATTAACTTTGCAGGTTGAAGCTAGTGTCATTCACAAAATACTTTCATCGAACAAATCCTATTAGCACAGAAAACAGCCAAGGAATGTTTCTCAGGGAAAATATGTTTTGGTCACACGTAAATGCGTGGACAGGTAATGCGCTGGTGCAAATTACCGCTGACACTAGAAGGATCGCGCCTTTATATTTAATTAACTAGTCATTAAATCAAAGCGCTCAAATTCGGACCTTCGCCTATGCCAAAGTATTACACAGTCTAAAACAGTAATCTCTGTCGTCCTATCCGTATTTCAACAGGAAATCCACGCGTGTACATCGTGCAAAATGCCCTATGATCGCCCAAGCCATCCATAAGTATATGCATCAATTGAAATAACCAGTTATTAAATCAACAGGCTCATATATTCAACCTTCGCTCTTGCCAAAGTACACAAAGCCGTACGCCCTTCTTATCCGTATTTCAACAGGGATCCAACGCGTGTAGATTGTGCAACAGGCTCTATAGCATCATCAGCTGTTGTTCTTGTTATTGGATCTCCTTCGGATCATCAGAACACCGTGCTGGAGAAAACACATCCCCGGGAGAGCAGAGGCTCTTCACTCACACACACATACACCACCTTGCCTCTGATCTGTTTTGCAGAGCGGATAGCAAACACAACAATCCGAGAAAGTGTTACTCACAATATTTGTCCACACATTTTCTGAGATAGAGGGGTGAGCTCAGGTAATGCTATTGGCAGAACAGCAGGTAAAGCCGAATTTACTGATGCTGAGAAAGTGTGACGGAAAGGTTCAAACATGTACGTAATGTGATTACGAGTATGCCAAACACCGGTATTTCCCACAGACTTGCTAAATGTTGTTCAATGAAAAAAAAAGAGCAGCGAAGGTATGCTACACATCGTAACTAGTTTTGAAATTACAATTATACTCCCGTAGTACACTATTTTATGTATTGCCTGTTCGCATCCCTATCTCTTCAGTTCTCAAACAGTAATCCATGTAGGCTAAACAAAGTAACTTCGACCACCAATGTTTTGGCCATCATAGCTTATACGCGCAGGTGTAATTGTGTGTTGCATACTTTTACATTATCGCTACATTTTCAATGACATGCTCAATACACGGGCATATCTGGTGAAGAACAAACAACAAAAGTCACTGAATCATGATGGATGCTGGTATATAGTAACTGCTTTATCCCCGAGTACGCAGTACTAGGGTCCAGCAGACTTTAATTGTGTGTGTGTCTGTCTGTCTGTCTCGACTTAACAGCTTATTGCTGGGAAACTACTGGGCGCAGTTCGTTCAAAAGTTGATACACTAACTTGATAATAGGTCCGATTGATCGTATTAAAACTTCATAATGTTACCTGGGACCTAAATGCGAAATATGTCACCAAAACGACTCTTAACGGGGGGAGTTTTTGCGGTGGGAGGCTGAACTAAAGGGGAGACTTGTAGGCGGCTGAGCCGAACACGTCACGCAGTGACGAGAAAAGCATGATTTCAGTGCAAGCCAGACAACGGGTGGGGAAATGGTCTCGGCAAAGAAATTACAATGCAGGGTTTGGTCTCGGTGAAAGAGAGACAGAGAGCACGAGAGAGTCTATGGCCAAAGTGATCCGGGTTCGATTCCCGGCATGGGCGGTCTATTTTTTTTTTAATTCTTGTTTACTATTGTTTATTATGAACGTTTTAATGTTTTATTTTACTCTAATAGTTTTTTTAATTGTGTAAAATAAATAAAAAAATAAAAAAAATTTAATCCAAGTGATCCGGGTTCGATTCCCGGCATGGGCGGTCAAATTTTTTATTTTTTTTTAATTCTTGTTTACTATTGTTTATTATGAACGTTTTAATGTTTTATTTTACTCTAATAATTTTTTTAATTGTGTAAAATATTTATTTTTTTTAATCCACGTGCACAAGACAAAAACTTTCATACTGGGGGAGCGAGCCAGTCTGAAGAGTACTCGGGTCCAGCGCCAGCGTTTTTATCACCGGGTGCAACATCAAGGAAATAATTATATTAAGAATCAAGAAACCCGAAGCAAGCAACACAGGAAGCTCACATTTTAAACAGACGAACTTTTACTTCCGGCTAACGGCGTCTGCGCATGTCACTGGGAACAACACTTCCGTTGGCGGTTCCGCCATTTTTTCCGCTGACATGTGCAGGTGATAAATTGTTTGTTTTCTCGTCGCATTATTTGTCTGTTCGTAATCTCTAGCAGCTGAACTCCCGAGCATTTTGTTGGGAGGAGGAGAAATCTGTGCTTCTCGCTTCTTCACTTCTCTGTGTAAGTCGCAAGGGTGTTTAATACTGGTGTGACGCCTGACCTTCCAGAAACGTTGCCAGATTCTTGCCTCGAGGGACCCTGCGGAGCTAAAGTTAGACTTGTTCAGTGGCTGAATCAGACAAGTCAGTGTTCAAAAATTGGGCCGCATCTGCTGCGATTCGTAAAACTAACGTATTGAAAGGAATTTCTGGAAACAAAAATAGCCCAGAACGAGCGCTTGCTATAAAATACTAAGAGTGCCGAATGCGTAAAGGTGCAGAAAGGGAAGGGAAACTGTTTCATCACAGAGAGAGAGAGAGAGAGAGAGAGAGAGAGAGAGAGAGAGAGAGAGAGAGAGAGAGAGAGAGAGAGAGAGAGAGAGAGAGAGAGAGAGAGAGAGAGAGAGAGAGAGAGAGAGAGAGCGAGAGAGTTACACCAACAAGAAAATAGATACGGGATTTGGGAAGAAAGAACGAGGATAGGGTAGGCAAGACAAGACAAGGCAATGCTTTATTTACTTATAATGCTATTGGCCCCTGGAAAAAGGGTAATATAAAGCATTACAACTACGGTTCGTATTAAAAAGTAACACGTACCTAAATCAACATTGGCAAAGTAGGTTAGTCAAACGAGACATCCATATTAATTAAATGTTTATCAAAACTCTCTCGAATTCGCTGTGCATAAAACAGAGATTGAGAGAGTAAGAGTGACAGAGAAAGAGACAGACAGACTACAGACAGGCAAGCAGGCAGAGACAGAGACCACAACACAAAGAATTAGGGACAAACAGGTCATTTCCAAGTTTGATGTTGATACTTCTGCTGTTTGCCATATGATTCAGTCCAACCAGAACAATGACAAACGCCTCACAAGTTATCTAACAGTGTAACCCATTTTCACACCGGCACGGTTGGCCTAGTGGTAAGGCGTCCGCCCCGTGATCGGGAGGTCGTGGGTTCGAACACTAAGACTTTAAAATTGGCAATCTAGTGGTTGCTCCGCCTGGCGTCTGGCATTATGGGGTTAGTGCTAGGACTGGTTGGTTCGGTGTCAGAATAATGTGTGAGACATGAAGCCTGTGCTGCGACTTCTGTCTTGTGTGTGGCGCACGTTATATGTCAAAGCAGCACCGCCCTGATATGGCCCTTCGTGGTCGGCTGGGCGTTAAGCAAACAAACAAACAAACAAACCCATTTTCATCCTCTAAAAAACAAACACATGAAACAAGGCCGACACTTTGCAGATTTCGTCGTCTTTTCGCTCGCTGCACGCCAAACCTTTCACGTAATAAACACGCCAAGACACTTAACACAAAGAAATAAATCAGTCTCGCTGAATTTTGTAGCAATCGCTTAGTGAAGAGTAACGGAGCAAAGCCAAGCGATTTGATTTGGCCGGCAGCGAGAGTGAAATCTATAGACATTTCAGGTTAGGTGCCGGAGGTGTTGAACTAATTGATGTCCATTAGGCGGGTGTCTGGCCATTCTGTAAACAGTCTGCCCTCGTCTTCATTGACTGTTCAACCTTGTGTAAACCTACGCTCACTTGACCACCTCAGGGCTCTTCTTCGTTCTCTATCTTTTCGTTATTGAGTTTTTCTAGCCCTCTGCCGGGGAAGACGGATATGTTCTCATATTTGTTTTTAGTTTAGCTGTAAAGGAAAAAAGTGCGTGAATTCGAGATTTAGTATCGCTCGTTGGCTTGTATTTCGACATATCTTTGTCTGTTTGTTTATGGGCATGCATGCTTGCTTGTGTAGAATGTGACTTGTACTGTACATGACTGCCGTTTGCGCCCATCCTTTGTAAGTTCTGTGGTAGAGAAGGGGGGCGACACAACAAGCCGCTTCGCTCGAAAACTCTTGCGCGGGGAAAAAGATGTTTTCAGAAAGAGCACCCCAGACACAATAAAGGGTCGCCCAATGAAGCTGACATGATCTACTACAGCCTCACCCCAACATAGCAAGGCATCCTGTTGGTTTAAACAGTGTTTTATTCAACAATGTATGGATATCCTGTCAGGCATCCTGTTCAGATTGAGAACTTGAACAGAATAGAATGCAAGTAACCGCTTTCAACCAAGCACTCAGATATTATGTGACCTTGTGACACGGCATCTATGAACACTTCCCACCTACTCAAGAACTGCCCGCTGCAGGAGGATGACAGAAACAAAGTATGGCCGGATGAGACCCCCATGCAGAAGACGCTGTTTGGCGAAGAGGACGGCTGCATTCGTACGCGCTACAGAAGTGGACGTTTGAAAGAAGTAAACGAGAAAGAAGAAGAAGCTCAAACAATCCCCGTGTTTATTTTGTGGAGCTGCCATATGTTCCCTATGGGCCATGGCATATGCTGGTTATGCCAAATTGAATGGTATATAGACACGGTAGGTATGATAAGGTTTATTTAAAAACTTGTTTTTCTCTCCAGCAGCAGCGAGAACCGTAGTTTGATCATTTTGCCCATGGATGTAGATAGTTAAACATACATCGAACAATACGACGTGTGTACGAGTATACACCAGAATGTTCACATGCACGTATTTGGATGGTGCGTGTGTGTTAGGGGGTTGGGAGTGGGAATAACACACACACACACACACACACACACACACACACACACACACATACACACACACACACACACACACACACACACACACACACACACACACACACACGTGACAAGCACACACTGACACAGGCACACACACACACATGTGGACTAGCATGTAACATGGGACACGCTGATCTTTTGTAATGTGCTAAATAACAAAATGTACCCGGCATATTAACAGTAAACTCAGAGAGAAACAAAAACAAGAAGTTGAATTGTTCGCATAGCTTTTGTTTTACATCACACAATCCGTAGTTGACTTTCAAGAAACACATACATGTGTACAGCCTAATAAGTACGCTAGTACAAGGGTCCAGCAGACTTTAGTTGTGTGTCTGTCTGTCTGTCTGTGTGTGTGTCTCGACTTAACAGCTTATTGCTGGGAAACTACTGGGCGCAGTTCGTTCAAAAGTTGATACACTAACTTGATAATAGGTCCGATTGATCGTATTAAAACTTCATAATGTTACCTGGGACCTAAATGCGAAATAAACCACAAAAAAACGACTTGGCGGTGGGAGGGATTCGCGGTGCAACAGCCAGCCAGGCAGTCTGATAGAACGGTGCAAGGTCTCGGCAAACCAAGACTATGCCATACCAAACACTGTACAAAAGGAAGACGTGGAACTTGCGAAGAAAATGCGAAAAAGTGTTTGTGGGTTATCGTCCCTAGTCACATGCTGGCGGCGAAAACAAAATGGCGGATCGCGTAGGTACCGATCGTGTGCGAGGTGGTGGTAAATAATTGTGCTCGGCTTTTTGTTGCAAGAACGCCCGTTACAAACAGAGCTGCTTCGGGAAAACTTTCCACAAGTTCCCTACAGAAGAAAAAAGGTGGGTTGTGCAGTGATTATTTCATCAGGTTTACCTTCTTCAGAATGAGAATGCAATGGCTCGAGTCAACTCACTCAGTAGACTACAGCGTCAGCGAGTACTTACGACTGTGAGTGTGAGTCAGCAGTCAGTACAAAACAACAGTTTACACTTGATGACAAACCCGTGGGCATATTTGCCGAAACCTTTATCAAACCTTGCTTACGGGAAAACTACAGTACAAAGGTACATCACTCATCCGTTTTGCGTTCAGGCAGAGCGTTAGATTTAGACTGAAGATCTGATTTAGCTTTCTTTGTCTTTCCTTTTTGCTTAGTTTAACAATAACATTGTTGTTTTTATTGTCAAACTAGGTGCAGAATATGGATGCAATTCACAAGGCGAGAGGACTTTGAAAAGCTGCAGCCAGCTGCTGTTCAAGGTCTCAAGCTTTGTACTGATCACTTTGAGGCCAACCAGTAAAACAATCCTGCAGAGAGGATCACTTGTGTGGAATGCTGTCCCGACATTGTTTGCAGTGCCCAATCCACCACCGAAGGTTATTTATTTATTGGTTTTAGGTTTTTGCAAACCAAAGAAGCACACTATTAAATGCAGGTTGAGTAATGACAAGTTTGAGGCTGATGTAAGAATTGAAAACAACAGCATTGTTCCCATCAAATAATGCCTGTTTGCATTTAGCGCAAAAAAATGATAAGGCCAACAAAAAAAAGTTACTTATTTTGGATCGACGTCCTGATTATGATGATATGATGAACTTATTTTGCAAAAAAACAGCCCCAAATGGCAAAAAAGGTATAGGGTCGGCGTCAACAACAAAAAAGTTGTATGTTTCTGGTCACCTGACCCTACCTATGTTTTCCCGACGACCCTAGACATTTTTTTTTTGCATTTTCAAAAATAAAAGGGGTATTCGAAAATCAATTGTTTTCCTGTTTTTCAACAAAATAGTTTAAAAGATGGTTTTAAAAAAAAAGGTTAGAAAAAAAATCTCCACCTTTAGTCATGTTAGGTCACAAAAAAGTCTGTTTAAGGTAACATAGGCCCCCCAAAAATAGCGTCGGTAGGTCGGCTTTTTAGTTTTGTATTTTAGCCATCTGAATATTTTAATTTTATTTTTTAATGCCCCCAAAAAGTCTAGGGCCGGTGGGAAAAAAATAGGGTCGGTCCGGATACCGTAAACAGATTATTTTTTGTTTTGCCTTACCAGAAACATACACTTTTTGTGTGTGGCCTAAGACCAATGCCATGAAATTGGGAGAAATGTTTCATTGTGACTGGGTGTTGGTTGTGAGTTTGTCAGTTAAAGAGCTGTGCAATTTGCAGGTTGCTAGTGGGAGGAAGGCACCATCGCAAAGGGTAGCTACAAATGAAGCCAGCACCGACCTGTCGCCTGATACACAAATTGTTCAACCAGGTAAGAGATTTTTAACCATGAAGAACACCCTGACATCAAAAAATGTTTAAACCCATCCATTACATAGTTGATAATCGCTGTATAGGGTGACGGGCGCTGGGGCGGGGTGGTAAGACGTCGGTCTATTAACTCGGAAGGTCGAGGGTTCGAATCCCGGTCGCGGCCGCCTGGTGGGTTAAGTGTGGAGATGTTTCCGATCTCCCAGGTCAACTTATGTGCAGACCTGCTAGTGACTTATCCCCCTTCATGTGTACACGCAAGCACAAGACCAAATACGCACGAAAAAGATCCTGTAATCCATGTCAGAGTTCGGTGGGTTTTAGAAACACAAAAATACCCCGCATGCTTCCTCCGAAAGCGGCGTATGGCTGCCTAAATGGCGGGGTAAAAACGGTCATACACATAAAATTCCACTTGTGCAAATAAATGAGTGCACGTGGGAGTTTCAGCCCACGAACGCAGAAGAAGAAGAAGCTGTATAGGGCGGATGCATGGATGGATGAAATTGTACCTGTAGTTCCCACACGTAAAGATGGGAAACATATCCTGTTAGAGGCATGGTTTGACAAGAAACAATTAAGTGGCTCTATTCCCATCTCCCCCCCCCCCCCTTTCCCCGTCGCGATATAAGCTTCGTGGTTGAAAACGACGTTAAACACCAAATAAAGAAAGAAAGAAAGAGGCATGGTGTGTGAGGAGTTTACCTGGTACTGTTGTCCTAATCAATCAATCAATCAATCAATATAAAGCTTATATAGCGCGTATTCCGTGGGTACAGTTCTAATGGCCTCACCCATTCAGTACCAAACAAGGTCAATTCCATCATTGTTCCACATCGAATCCATAGTTGCTAATACACTTCATTTCTGGCCTGCCTTCCTACGCTATTGTTTATTTTCATTTTGTGATAGAATTACACATGTTTTAATTTCTTCCAGGTTGTAACTTGTTATGGTTATGTTATTTTATGTGTGTTTTGTGTGTGTGTTTTCTTTTTTAGATGACATTCAGGCGATCCTGGAGGACATAGGATGTAAAGCATCAAAGTCGTCATCCTCCCCATCCCCTCGTGAAGCGGAACTTCGGCAGAAGGTCAACAAACTGAGGAGCAAGGTTTTCCGATTAGAAAAGAAAACGATGGAACCCCGTGTAAAACGAGCGAGTAAATTAGCCAAGCCTCCCAAGAAAGACTTTGTAATAGAACAGTTGTCTCATATATTATCAGGCGAGGCGAGCTATTTTGCCATTTATGCCTGTTACATATTTACCGGTTATCTGCTGCTGTGTCCATTCCTGGCAGAGACGGAACGCATGTTACCAAGGAGCCGAAGGAGAGTCGATGAGATGAGAGAATGTGATTAACAATTGCCAACTCTCTCCGTACAAAGAGGGTCCAAAATTGTATCAAAATATAGATCGTAGGGAATTCAAAATAAAAAAAAAGAGACAAAACATGTACTTCGGCTCATAGAGCCTTCTTTAATTTTTGACTCAAAAGTCCATGCTCCGAGAGTCCTTTTTTTAATTTTGAATTGCCTACCATCTATATTTTTATACATTTTCAAAAAGATTCAACAGTCACCTTCCGTTATTCTTGAACTTGGCTATCCCAGCCTTACCTCAACATTCGATATTCCTGTGATACTTTTGACGTAAAATCAATTTTTACTGTAAAACACTTCGGCAAGAGGATTGGTCCAAGCAAACAAATAATAAACTTGTAAGATTTTTCCTGATATTTCCGATCAATTGCCTATGGTTTTATTTAGCTAAAAGATTCAAACGTCACACCTATGACCCATGGCTATTTTTAAGGGGAGAGTAGCATCCCTGGTGTGTTGTTTTTGATGTACCTTTTGGTCTGTTTACAGTAACATAGGCACACAAAAAGAGGGTCGGTAGGTCGGCTTTTCTTAATTTTTTTTTTATAACCATCTTTTTAAATTATTTTGCAAAAAAACAGGAACAAAATTGATTTTTTTTTCTTTTTCTTTTTCTCCAAATGCCAAAAAAAAGGTCTAGGGTTGGCGGGGAAAAAATAATAGGGTTGGTCGGGATACCGTAAACAGACTATTTTGCTTTGTTTTGCCTAAGCAATGACTAACAAACTTTCTTTAGGGTCTGACATTGTATATACTATACAACTTTTTGGGGTATTAACTAAATACATGTATACAGTTTTTGATTCCTTTTATACTTTTTCACAAATTACCCCCCCCCCCCCCCCTTTTTTTTTTGTAGTCTGCCCTGGGGGCGGGAGGTCTCCTAATTTCGGTTTCTAGGGTCATCTTATGCTTCCCCATGAGCTGAGAACTTAATTTAAAATGGGCCACGATTTTTTTATTTGTATTTTGTAATTGTGCCTTTGTCCAGTCACATGATTTCACTTTGTACTTAAAAACTTGGCACTGTCATCATTTTATTGCTATTTATTGTTCAGTTGTTCAGTATTTATTGCTATTGGGCATCAGTTGTTCAGTTGCCCTCTTTCGAATGAGCCATGCATGCATTATGGATGTGTTTAGCGAATGGGGATACCTCAAGCAATGTAAAAAAAAGAACAATGTGAAGCAAACATATAGCACCAAATAAAATAACCGAATCAGAATGGAAACTTCTTCAGTGTATGTGTGTGTGTGTGTGTGTGTGTGTGTGTGTGTGTGTGTGTGTGTTTGCTGTTTTAAATACCGAAAATGTGAAAATAAAGCAAGTCACAACATGAGAAAGATCGACTGTACTAGTCATAACAAAGCAGGAGACAGTCTGGTCAGCATGCAGCAAAGGGGAATAACTCATATTTAGCCATTCTCATTTCTAAGCATGCCCAATGAGGAAGTTATCCTTCTTCCCATTGTAGTTTCTTTGGCCATACTCGCAGCAAAGCCGACGAATGGCACCGTAAACCAAGAATAGTGACGTAAGAAAATAGAATGTCGTCTTTTGATTTGGAACGTGCCGTGTTTTAGAATGGAGATGTGGTAGTGTGTATGTGTGTGTGTGTGTGTGTGTGTGTGTGTGAGAGAGAGAGAGAGAGAGAGAGAGAGAGAGAGGGAGAGAGAGAAGGAGTGAGGGAGAGAGTGTGTGTGTGTGTGTGTGTGTGTGTGTGTGTGTGTGTGTGTGTGTGTGTGTGTGTGTGTGTGTGAATGTCTGAAGAGTACCCGGGTCCAGCGCGAGCGTTTTTTTATCCCTATTAATGATGATCAGTCCAAGAACATTAGGACGTGTGTTATCAATCTCGCTTCAGTGAAATAAGCTGAGCTAAAGATAAGCGAAGTAAGTGCATCACACAAGACGACACGACCATTTACCGATCAAATCATCGTCAACACCTCTTGCACCTCGCATTTTCACTACCAGCCCTTTTTCCCCGTTCTACCCACCACCTCTCGTCTTGACCAGACTACAAGAGTGAGGATGGAAGCGCTAACGATTGACTACCTTGTGGACATTGCCCGACATTAGCTCCAAATCAGCACCACACAATCCAAAGATGCTAGAGTGGGGCACTAATGTCGCCCCAGGGGAGAGAAGCAGGTGTGAAGGTGAGTTGTGGACCTTGATGCCGGGGATTCTAATTCTAGGTCCAGAAATGATGCCCTGTGGGGCAAGGAAATTGCCTTTCCTCTTGGAGGTTAATGGATCGTGCACTGATTGTTATTAGCTTCTGTGTATGTGTGTGTGTTTGTGTGTGTATGTGTGTGTGTGTGTGTATGTTTGTGTGTGTGTGTGTGTGTGTGTGTGTGTGTGTGTGTGTGTGTGTGCTGCAGTGTGTGTGTGTGTGTGTGTGTGTGTGTGTGTGTGTGTGCTTGTTTGCAGTGTGCTTGTTCGTAGTGTGCGCTCGTTGGCTTGTATTTCGACATCTCCTTGTTTGATTGTTAATGTGCATTCTTGTTTGCGTGTGTGCATTTCAGCAATATTCTAAACTAATGCCAGGCGGTAAAGCTTTCAACAGACCCATATACTTAAAGCTTAAAGCGCAACAGCTTATGATTCATTCTTAGCTTTTTTGAGGGATCTCCGCACCTTCGCTTACATATAATATGAAAACATGCTTTATTCAATTACCTTTGACGTAGGTAGCAGATTTTATGTTGTTGCTTTTCTTGTATTTACTTCATTACACTTTGTTTGCATCTGCACTGTTGAGAAAAAGGCAATTTGAGGCTATATGCAAAAAACAGCAATCAAAACAAGTTTGAAAAGAGGCAAAACAAGTTTGAACAGAGGCAGAACAAGTTTGAAAAGAGGCAAAACAAGTTTGAACAGAGGCAGAACAAGTTTGAAAAGAGGCAAAACAAGTTTGAAAAGAGGCAAAAGAAGTTTGAAAAGAGGCAGAACAAGTTTGAAAAGAGGCAAAAGAAGTTTGAACAGAGGCAGAACAAGTTTGAAAAGAGGCAAAACAAGTTTGAACAGAGGCAGAACGAGTTTGAAAAGAGGCAAAACAAGTTTGAACAGAGGCAGAACGAGTTTGAAAAGAGGCAAAACAAGTTTGAAAAGACAAAAAGATTAAAACAAATAGTGAGCCTAGATATCTTGTCAAATATTTGCATGAACAGAATAAGTGTATATGTTACAGTTAATCTGTGAAACCAGGGAATACGTGTATTTAGGTAATACATGAATTAACTGACGGAAAAAACAGTTAATTCATGTATTACCTAAAGTAGTTTAGTTAATACACGTATTCCCTGGTTTCACAGATAAACTGCAACATTTTTTTTGTTTTTTGGTTTTTTTTGCTTAACGCCCAGCCGACCACGAAGGGCGGTGCTACTTTGACATATAACGTGCGCCACACACAAGACAGAAGTCGCAGCACAGGCTTCATGTCTCACCCAGTCACATTATTCTGACACCGGACCAACCAGTCCTAGCACTAACCCCATAATGCCAGACGCCAGGCGGAGCAGCCACTAGATTGCCAATGTTAAAGTCTTATGTAAAGCTTTCGGTTCGAACCAACGACCTCCCGATCACGGGGCGGACGCCTTACCACTAGGCCAACCGTGCCGGTTAACTGTAACATATACACATATTTAGAACCACTAACTTGTAGAACAGTCTTCAGGGGAAATAGTTCTTGCAATGCACGCATGTGAAGGAGCATAATTATTAATTCGTTGATGTTTAACTGTCTTCAAGTGTTTAAAAAAAAAAAGACAGACAGAGAGAAAATGAGTGTCGGAGAGGAGGTAGCTCTTTCACTACAAAAGTAGGATATTTGCGCATCTTGTTTTTTCTTTAAGTGCTTCTGATTTGTTTTAGAATTTCCTCAGCCCATGTTTGTTTTTCTCTCTCAGTCTTTTGCTTACGTGTTCAAATTAACTATGCACATGTTAAAATGACAGGTTGAAAGAGCTAAGCCTAAAACATTTATCTTTTCAAAATAAGGTTCTGAGTTCTCTTTCTCAGAGTCTCTCTCTCTCTCTCTCTCTTTCTCTCTCTCTCTCTCTCTCTCTCTCTTTCTTTCTCTTTATTAATCTCTCTCTCATTAACACACACAGACACACACACACACACACACACACACACACACACACACACACACACACAACACACGCACATACATACACACAGACACAGACACACACACAGACACACTGACACACGCACACACACAATAGCACACACACACACACACACACACACACACACACACACACACACACACACACACACACTGTCAGTGCAGCTTTGTCTGTTGTTGGCAAAGGAATTAGGCACAAATTACATTCAGTCGATTGCCCTCCATTTTCTGTCTCTTTCAGTAGCGCTGGATAAGACAGCCAGACGATATCTAATTAATTAGTCGATTGGGACGTGGCAACTCGGCTGCCACTCTGCATAACAACGGCACGAAGAGGATTTGGAGAAGTATTCCTTGAAGATTATCTGCCTACGAGCAACTGTATGAATCGTTTTCTGTCGTTTTGTGAATTGGAAACAATGTGAGTCTAATTTCTTTCTTTTTATATGTGATGATCCCATTGCTGGAAAGATCGGCTCGCTTCCTTCCACTGAACAGCTAGCAGCAACAAGAGTGGCGCCACCCAGGTGTGTGGGTGTTTAGGTATATAATCAGCCACCCGCACTTCTGTCAAAATGACCGAGGATCTTTCTGTGCTGCAGCTGTGCCATGATCGGCTGGTACATGTAAACCGTCTTTGAATAATCACCCAACGTTGAACTGTGCCCGTCATAGCTTGGATTCACAGTAGAGAGGATCGCAAGTCCGGTGCTCTACCAACGACTGAAGCTCCCTGATTATATTCGCATAGTACAATGTGCCTTACTCAAGAAGACAAAATGCACTGTTCCTTGATTGCAACGACTGGCTTCCCGGTCCAAGCATCCTTTAAGCATTTTTTTTGGCCTGTGTACATATTATATATCTGCAAGGTTATTGTATTGTACTAGGTTCAAAAATGAGGCATCCACAACTGTTGCAAGATACACGACAACATTGGTTGGCAGTTTTTATTTGTTCTTTAACAAATATAGTTTTTACTGATATGAAGCTCGTCTTTTTGCCAAGAAGTTTGGTTAGAGTAAATTAAATTAGTCAGTGACACGTTTAGCAACGTGCAACCAGTTACCAAAAGAAAAGTATTGTTACCAAAGTTAGCAGGCTTTTTTCCTCTTTCGTCGGTGTAGGAGAAGGAGCGGTGAAGGAGTGGGGAGTGGGTGAGGGGTCTTTAATTGCAATCACTTTTTTTAGAGCAAAACACACTAGGGCCAGCAGCTGCATTCAGCTGCAAACACACACCGGAATAGCACTCTGCTTCGAGCTTAAGTAACCGTAAACTGTTACACAACTTAAAATAAAGCCCCAAGCACACAGTCAATTAACCCTTTTTAGCTAACTCGGGACGATTGATTAACTCTCTGCCGACTAGCACTTAACACCCGGGCTATGATCCTGCCCGCCACATAACATGTTCGGGTGAAAGTGCTTGTGGTAGTTCGCCCGCACCAACATAATGCTTGTTCCTGTCATCAGTGATTAACTACCCACTGAGATACTTCACGGGTTATATGTTGCTCACAAAAACAATTGTGATCTGTGTGCTTTCTGGGCTTAAAGGTTATTATTATAGCAACTATGGGTCGACTGGAAACATTGGTATTTGATGCGAAAGCGTAAGCATTAATCTTGACAGCAGATGTTTTGTTTCTATTTCTGGCTATTGTTTGTCTGTCCGTCCTATTTGAAGACTGGCATTACTGGCATAATGCCCATGTGCTGGTCAGTTTTTTTTGTTGTTGTGTGAATGAATAAACGTTCCATAAATTAATAATTCTTGTTTTTGTTGTTGTTGTTGTTGTTTTATATGTGGTTTCTGTTTGCGTATCTTTGTGTTTGTTTGTTGGTTGGTTATTTGTTTGTTTGTTGATTCATTGTTTTGGCGTGTCTATAACCATGCACCGGTGTGCTTTATTGAACTTTCTGATATTTCTTTAACATGACTATTACAACAGCTTGACTTTGCTGGTGTTACAACAAAACAAAAAAACAATCCAACGCGTTATTTGCTTCTGTTAATAACATATTGCCAAGGTAACTCGAAATGTATCAGATCATGTGTTGTAAGCTGCACAGACGGACTGAACATGTCATTGTTTACTTTGTGTACATCGTTGTAAAGGCTGCACACCATGTGCGACCGGCACGGTTGGTCTAGTGGTAAGGCGTCCGCCCCGTGATCGGGAGGTCGTGGGTTCGAACCCCGGCCGGGTCATACCTAAGACTTTAAAATTGGCAATCTAGTGGCTGCTCCGCCTGGCGTCTGGCATTATGGGGTTAGTGCTAGGACTGGTTGGTCCGGTGTCAGCATAATGTGACTGGGTGAGACATGAAGCCTGTGCTGCGACTTCTGTCTTGTGTGTGGCGCACGTTATATGTCAAAGCAGCACCGCCCTGATATGGCCCTTCGTGGTCGGCTGGGCGTTAAGCAAACAAACAAACAAACAAACACCATGTGCAATCAAGATAACCCAAAAAAACAGAACAAATACATTCCTTGAGCTTAAAGACATGACGTACTTTATGACACCCCTGAATTGATTGAGTTGGGCAGGCCCGAGTTGCCTTCTTTGTCGGGGAGGTTTCGAAAGCGATTTAAACGTGTCTACACTTGACACATCTTCAGGGTTTTCCACGCCAACAGTATGATTGCGCTTCAGGTGATTCCCAGTGTGTTCTCCTAAAACAAATACCTTCGTAAGTACAGCTTTAAGGATACAGCTAGACATTTTGTGTGTAAAGTGTACAGGAGCCATTTCTTCAAAACTCGTACTGTATACTTCAAAACATTATGTTTTGAGGAAACTTGGGAATATATACTACCTTCCGAATTGAGATTGAACGAAGATAATCCCTGCCTAAAATATATGTGTGTCCACGATTACAACATGCAGGCTGAAACTGGATGTCAAAAAATCTTTGCCCTAATGCATTTCCTGATGGATAAACCCGCACAAGCTGCAAACACGTCACCGCACTGGAATCAATGTTGAGCGGCATTTAGAAAGACAGACTGGCTGATATTGCTCGGATCTTTTTCGGTAAAGAAAAAAACAGGAGCTTGCAGTGCAAAACCCTGGTGAGCTTGCTATCTAACACTGACTGATTGGCTGCAAGAGCGGATGAAAGCGAGAAGACTATCTTTCCTCTGGTGCACGGCTATCGATGTATGACCAGTTGTGAGCGGCGAAAGGGAAGAGTGGTGCTCCTGTAACATACTGTGCTAACCCCTTTTTTATAAACCAACAACAATTTTGAGAACAAATCGAGTTTAAAAACGGAGGCAATCGTTAAATGGAGGTAATGAGGACGCCATGAACATAATATCTGAACATGTACATTATTATTAATAGGTATAAGTCTTAAATTGGAAGTTTAAGAAAAAAAAGAGGTTAGTCTTAGTCTTCTCCAGTGGTTTTCATATACCCTAGTTCTTCTTTTTCTTCCGCGTTAGCTAATAATATTATGCGTTCATTGCCAAATACCCTCTACCTCGTCTTGAAACCATGGTTTCATACCGTATTAATTTTACGAATTTTGATTCACAAAGGAAATGCATATATGTGACCCTCCACCACGGGATGAGTCGCATGTCACTTTTGCATGATTTTCATATGTTTACATTTTCCTAAAGAGTTTTTTATGCCCTATCCAGTGGTGAAAACCGTTTTAGAAAAGAGCGACAACTGTTTGAGTTATAAGCCTGTGACTAAGGTGACCCTCACACTGTTACCAGACACTCCCCGGACTTATATTAAGCCTAGCGCAGAACCGCGCGAGGTGACATGCGACTCATTTCGTGGTGGAGGGTCACATATGATAAAGGCTCGAGATTAACTGTAATTTAGTACATATAACATGGACAAACCAGGTTAGTTCCCATATCATGGTTATGTCTTTTATTCGCAGTTCCCATTGAAATTCAAGACGTACATATACAACGATGTCTAATCTCGTGACCAGAACGAATAACCCCACTGTTATTCTTTGCTAAAAATGTATGGTGAAATGGCTAATATGGACATGTGGGTAATGCTCTAAATGATATTGTTGAGATCTTTCTGGGTAGAGAAATGCAAGGGTTTGTTGTCTAGCTCTGACTGATTGGCTGTATCTGAGGATGAAACAGAGAAGGCGACCTTCCCCTTTGTTGCACTGACATCATTATCGTCAGTTGCGAGCCTGGGTTGGGGCAGAGGAGCGCTCTATTCAACGAAGTCTAATTGTCCACACACGATTGTATTTGTTCTAATACGATTTCGTTCATTTTACCAGTGATACATTTTGTTCAAAGGATTTGGATTTACACTGATACGACACACGTACCATACAATCTTCAGACATGTTTTGAAAGCGGAAGAAAAGACAGTTCAACGTCGATGCGGCTCCGAGACAGTACTTTCTAACTCTGAATGTCCTTCTTTGTAGAACAAAAGAAAGACAGGCATGGACAGGGAAATTGGCAACACATGACCTAATCGTTCTGAAACGACTGTTTTGCTTTGCTGCGATAGTTTGCGATAAAACTGATAAAGTGAAGGATTGTTTCAAACGGATTTTCACACTGGAAGAAATGACAGTTCAAAATCGCATCTCTTATTATGGAGTGCGTTCCTTGTGGCATTGTAGCACTACACAAAGAAAGGCGTGATGTTCAAAAGAACAACAAAATCGTGAGTTCCGCATCACGACACAATAATTACTATACATTCCAAGGTAGACAGTACTAGAGCTTTGACGAATGGAAACATCTGTTGGCAAACAGTGCAACTTCAAGATAGATGAGACACAACCTCAGTCTGGTCCCGCGGCTTCTGTGTAGGCCTACGTTACTAAAAACTCTCAAATCCTCCCTGAAGCTATGATTTCTTACTGCACCCGGGATACACAACATAAACCTACTTTGAGTGCTACAAGCTCGAGTGCGAATAAATATCACGTTACAAAAAAGAGACAGGCACCCATTATCCCACTACGTGTTTTTGGTTTGGGTATTTCAAAATTCCTTTATCCTTGTGTACGTATCACAACTTGAAAAAACAGCTGATAATCTTCTATGAACTACTAGAATTTACGTTGAGCAGTGTTAAGAAACGCACTTTTCACTCGGTAAAGGAAAACAGGAGTTTGCTGTCTGGCACTGACTGATTAGCTGTAGCAGAGGATGAAACTGAGGCGGCTACCTTTCCCCCTGTTGCACGGATATCGATATCGCCACGGGTGAGCGTTCTGGGGGCAAAGTTGCCCGTACGTCTAGGGAAACTAATCCACTAGGCGATACAGATAGTCGTGCCCTTAGAACATACATACACGAGAGACGTGAACGATCCAGCTTTGTCTGAGACTCATCCCTTGCCATTCATTTGCTTCGGCGGCAAATTGTCTTTTCCGCAGAGATTTCGACTAAATCAAGGTCAAGGGTTGAGTGTAGTAATCGCCGGTTAACAAACCTTCCGTATTTGGCTTCGCAAACAGACGCTATAGCTGTTAAATAATCTGGAGCGGACGGCACGAATACCGTTTAATGACATCCAAAGGCTGCACAAATCAATCCGTCTGTGTGTGTTTGCCTTCACTACGGATACTTGTGTCATTTTATCTTGCCTTAAAATCAAGACCATTGCAGTTGTGCCAGTGTTACCATATATCCAGACCATAAGTGGTAAATGTTTATTTACAGCATTTTCTTCCACTTCAAGCTATTATAATTTCATTATTCTGTTCCATTGTTTACACATTCTCAAACTTACATGAGAATCGTTTAAATAATAATGTTTGATATTTTCTTTCATGTATTCAAAACTTAGTTCATAACATGTTTATCCCGTTTAGAGTTGTTAGCACCCCACATACCCCTTTTTGCGCACATGTTTTAATGGTACTGTGATTTGTATTGCTGAAGCGATATTTTTATTGTTTATGTAAATATGATCATGAATACCAGCAATCTCACTGGCGCAATTATGTGTCTCGACAACAACAACAACAACAAAAAGCAACACACAAACAAAATCAAAATTAAAAACAAACAACAGCACCAGCAACAGCGAGAAAAATAACACAACTTACGAAGTCTGTGACAGTGAATTCCGCACTATGATATCTTCTCGCTCACTTTACTCTCGTACAAGACTAATCTTTGTTACAAACTGCTTCGACACAAAATTCGTGCACGTTGTCACCAATAAATATGACAAGAGACCACCTCCGAGAGTTCGAAAGCGTACACAACAAAAGGGAGTAGGAGTTGACAAAAATCTCGTTCAAGTCAGAAAAGGGGCGGCGCAGAGAGCGAAGCAGTTGATCTTCAAATAGAGACTTGGCCCGTTTGACCTTTATCAACAAGCACTTATGGGAACGATCTCAGCTCCATTCATCTCATTCGGCAGTAATATTCAACCAGTCAAAAGAAAGTATTTTTTTTATGATAGGCTCGCTTTCCCTCCACCACTTTACCCAACGTATCAGAAAATGTCTTTGTGCAATAAAAGTATGTTTTTAAAGATATTGTAATGCTTTTCACTCGTCTGTCTACGCAACAAATCCGGTTGAGCTATTGATTCAGTCTTACAAACAATTTAACACATCCACAAAAGCAACCGTGTTCGCGGTTACTTGATGTAAGAAAGTGTACGACTTTGAGCTCAAATATGGATCTATAGGGCGCATTCGTCAGGACTTTATGTCAAACACAGCCAACAAAGACCTATATAATAAAGTCTAAGGCGTTTATGAAAACGGTCTGTCAACTACTGACGCAACGCAACGTGCACGGAATAGAAAAGTCGCGCCCCCCCCCCCCCCCCCCCCCTCCAACCCCCCCCCCCCCCAAGTAAGGGAGGTCATAAAGGAAAGTGGGTGTTTAATCAGTGTTTTGGCATGAAGAAGCAGACTGGCACGTTAGGGGTATAGCAGAGACTGGATATAGTCAGAAAGAGAAAGTCAGCAATCGATAAAACACTTTTGCCCGCCACCACCCTCCTTGGCAAAACCAAAACGCAGGGAGACATTTCGCAGATTCTCCACCCAACTGATGAAATTGGCCTGCCGTAGAATCCAAGACGGATTCTCGTTACAGAATTAGGCTTTGTCCTGCCTTTTACGCTCCCATAGCAGGGCGTCTGCTTTTGGAAGGAGTATGGAGTAAGGTCTGCAGCCGGTACTCCAAGGAGTGAAAATTCATACCGTTTTCACGCTCTTCATGACCTTATTCGATCAACATTCACAGTAAATCTGTTTAGGACCGATGGATAAATCCGGAAATAGCAATTTGCATCCGTTCGGCCGAGGAGAGTTAGTTTTGTCGGCCATTTTTGGTCTTAGTCTAGACACACACGTACGAGGTCACTGACGAGGCGAACACGACCATCGTGTCTTGTGTTGAAGAAAGAATTCCACAATTATTGACATTATAAAAAAAACAAAAAACTTTTGCTTTTAAGGCTTCAAGGACTCTTAAGTTGTAAAACAAAAATGAACAGATTACTTTGAAAAAAAGCTTTGGTTTTTAGCATGGTCTATGGCGAGGGTCTGTCCTGCTGGACATTGCTTTTACAGGTGCATTGACTGATTGGACACAGTTGTTTTAGTTAAGGAAATATGCCCTAATGTTAAGACAATGTGCACCAGAAAGACTCAAATATGACAGCTAAAGTATCAGTCTCTACACAAATGGGTAGCGCCATAATATGGTATTTAGGCTTGCTTTCTATTTTCAGGGCTATATGATTTGACCTTACCTTACCTTACCTTACCTTACCTTTTAATTTTATTATTTTTAATAATAATTGTATTACTTATTTTTAATCATCATACACATTCATTACACTGTATGTCACGTGTCGTCCTTCCATTGTTTCCATAAGCTTGCCATCCCGAAGAAGGCAGTAACGTGCCAAAATATTGATTATAGATATAAACGTACCTAACCTGGTTACTGGTGTGTTTTCTTTGTATTTAAATGTCTTACCTTACTTTGTATATTCTTACTTTACCTTACCTTGTTCTACCATGCCTTACCTTACCTTATCTTTTCTTACCTTACCTTGTCTCACCTTACCTTACATTACCTGACACAAAAGACGGATGGACGTAGTTATTTCAGTTTTAGTTATTTACGCAGAGCTCGAAGACATCTGGACATTCAATGGACTTAATCACTAAGCCTCGGCTCTTACTTCAATCAATCTGTATTAGACACAAAGAAGGTTTAACCTGGTAGAGTGAAATTTCAAGGTTTAACTTGCAACAATGTCAACCAGCTTTTGGTGGAACTAAAATCGAGCACGTTCGGCTAACAAGGTCACCAAAACAAGACAAGAACACGTGTACTGTTATAATTCTTTCAACATCCCGGATGTTTTAAACGTTGGCCTCGTTTCGCTTCTGTCACAGTGCAACATTCCCGATATTACGTTTGGGATGGAAATGTGTGTAGACTGTGGCAAGGAGACAGTGCCGTATGATAACAGTTCTAGCACATTCTGAGAAACAAAAAAACTCAGGCTTTTCTCGTGCTCCACTGAAAGCTTATTTAGACTCCGAGGGCTCTTTCCAGTCCCCTACCTAATCAAAGAAAATGCAATTTGGGTAATTGATCAGTGGTAGCCTACAGCTCTTGGGACTATGTCTGCCATTCTAACGTTTAAAGGAAAAGGCCAAAACGCCAGCTGAGAACCTGTGCTGTTGCCCCGGAAGAAAGATAGAAAGACAACATACGCACGGATACTTGCACGCACGCTCAGACGCACACTTGTATAAAAATGACATACACACAACGCATTTACACACACACACACACACACACACACACACACACACACACACACACACACACACACACACACACATACACACACACACACACACACACACACACACAAACACACACACACACTGTGACACACACACATACTGATATGGTCGCTTCGTACACAATGCTGAAAACGGGCAGCAAAGGACACATCTCTTGAAGATATTAAGCCAGTTGCGATCTTAATTCACCCGTATGTTTAATGTTGTTTGTGGTGACAAGCTTTGATGTGACATTTAGTTGGTCGACCCGGAGGTACATGTATTCTCCTCGTACATTTTGGATCCGGATCGACATCCTCACACGTTACTACAGCTAATATACTTCACCCAATTCAGTCCTGAAATATATTAATACATATAGAAAAAAAGAAGATCCCGCACTTGGATGCACAACTCTACAGCCTGGCTGCTTCTTGTATAGAGTTGGACTTTTCCGCTCAAGTAAGTTATAACTGTCATCGGTGTCAATCGGGAAATCGATTCAGCGAAAGAGTTCGACCCCGCAAAGAAAGAACATGGGACTATCTTGACTTGTTTGTGAATACATGTACGTCACAAACATAGCACGCAAAATCAGGTGTCATATGAGCATATATGCGTTTCTGTGTGTTTGTCACCCACATATATGTCCACGCAGGTGCTACCAACACAGTTTGATATAAAAAGACAAACTTAAATGCATCGTCTCTACCACACGGATTCAATACAGGCATGCCTATATATATGTCCTCACACAAAACAAAAATGCACACGCATGGTACGCGTACCCTTCACCTGCTAAAACACACCCATTTCTATGCACACTCACTGTGAGATCGCCTGCTGAATTCACAAAAGTACAACAATACAGGCGAAACATCACCAATAAAAACAAGTCGTCGAGGTGTGTTGTGTTTTGTGTGTGAAAAAGAAGAACAGAGCTCTAGTTTATATATATATGGCCATGCAATTTCTCTGTAAACAAAAACAAAACACACACACACACAAACTTAAATAAAAAAGAACAGCAGCTAGTGTTTACATGCCAATGCAATTCGTCAGTGTGTTGCGCCCTCTGAGTATATTCCCATCTCCCCTACAGCATGGCGCCTGATCGGGAGACAATTAAACAGAGGGCATCAAACAGGGTGCAACATCATTAATCATTCATGCACCTGTCTGTCCTCCGGGCCCAACACACAGCACGGTCTCACACCACAAAGAATGTTAGCCTGCTGCTCCTACAGTATTTAAAAGACAACGTCAATTCGTCCTGAGGTGCGTTGCATAGAGCGTTTCGATGTGTTCGCGAAGTTTTCATGTTGTAGGAAACGCTATGTTCGCGGCGAACTGTTCGCGGCGAACTCAATTCTACCCTCTCTACCCAAACAGCTCAATGACTATCGTCCAGTTGCCCTCACTTCGGTAGTAATGAAATGTTTTGAACGCATCCTTCTGCCTCGTCTTCTCAACTGCACACAACCTTTCATGGACCCTTCTCAGTTTGCCTACAAGAAAAACAGAGGCACAGATGACGCCACACTCACACTTCTGCAACAAGCATATAGTCACTTAGAAAAACCTGGTTCCTTCGTCCGTATTCTATTTATAGACTTTTCATCTGCTTTCAACACAATACAACCTCACCTGCTTGTTCAAAAACTGCTTTCTTACAACGTCACTCCCAGACTCGTCCTTTGGATCACACAGTTTCTAGTGAACAGAACCCAGTCCGTCCGTTTCCATAGCGCACTTTCATCCATAGTTAGTACTTCTACTGGAGCCCCTCAGGGCACAGTATTGTCTCCAGTTCTGTTCACATTATACACTAACGATTGTCAAGGCACTGTTACGACCCCTCTTGTGAAATATTCTGACGATTCTGCCCTTGAAGACCTGTCTGACTCTGATTCTGTTTATTTTTCTGAAGTTCAAAATTTCAGCTCCTGGTGTAAAGATAACTATTTAGCCCTAAATGTGACAAAAACAAAAGAGCTAGTTATTGACTTTCGCAAAAACCCAGCTACAGTTTCAGATTTGTACATAGATGGTGTGAAAGTTGAGCGAGTGACTGAATACAAATATCTCGGTACAGTCATTGACAACAAACTAAATTTCTCTTCAAACACTAAAGCTATCCACAAGAAGTGTCAGTCAAGAATCTACTGCTTACAAAAGCTCAGAAGTCTGAACATCAACAGCCGCATCCTCCAAACATTCTATACTTCATTCATTGAATCCATTCTCACTTTCTCTTTCATCTGCTGGTATGGAGGTCTGTGTGTGAAGAGTAAGAATGTGCTTGGGCGGGTGGTGAACACATGTGGTAAGATTGTGGGGGTGAGACAGGAAGGA
>NC_090246.1:70426481-70428981 GCF_037325665.1 Littorina saxatilis | reverse complement strand
CAAACAGTAAGAAGCAACGTCAGTTTATGAAAAGTGTGAATAGAAACAAAACCAAGCATTCCCGAGAACTGTGACCTATCGGTGTTTAATGTGGACGAACAAGATACACAACAGACATAGACGATCACTGTGATGAATATGTGGATGTGGCTTTTGTTTATTCTAAGGTGGCAGGAAGAAACATCAAACAAAGAAAACAGGAAGGAAAAAAGGAGAAACAAAATAAAACAAAAATGCAAACAAGCAAGACAGAAAGAAATAAGAAAATAAACAATTCTTCTGTGTCACAATCAGAGCCACAGACTCAAATGTGAATCGCATTGCCCTGCATTCACTTAAATCAATCATGTAAACCTTCAGTTTAATTATTTAAAAAAAAGGACAAACAAAACACACAACTACAAAGCAAACAAGCAAACAAGCAAACCAAAGAAAATAGCAGAAAAGAAGGAAACAACAACCAAACAAACAGACAAACACAAAAACAAAGAAACAAACAAAGAAACAAACACACACATAAAATAGTTTAAAACACAAACAAACAAACAAACACACAAACAAAAACATCCTGCTAGAATTGTCAACATCTGAACATTTCGGTATTTTCTAAGCTGTATGACGATGATGGTGACTATGCCGACAACGGAAGTGCATTCCTGTTATTAACTCATTTAACGTGTTATCTGTTTAATCTATAAACAAAAACAAAAGTATCTTAATTTGCTTTTATATTCATGAATATGTATGTACCTATTAATGTGTTAATTATATTAGTTAGTAAATCATTAATTGATTATTTTTTTAACAAAATGTATCATCAAGTAGGTCTGTCAGTCAGTCAGTTACTCAGTCAGTCAGTCAGTTATTTTGTTAGTTACAGACACAGTTAGTTAGTTAGTTAATTAGTTAATTAGTTAGTTAGTTAATTATTTAGTTAGTTAGTTAGTTAGTTAGTTAGTTAGTTAGTTAGTTAGTTAGTTAGTTAGTTAGTTAGTTAGTTAGTTTATCAATTCTTAATGTGTTCATTACTGTATCTTTGACTTAATCCTTTGTTGCAAAGTTAATTAGCGTTAACTGGCTAGGCAATGCTCTAGTACAAAAGACAAGCCTACGTAGCTGTCTGCTAACTGTGTGTTATTACTATTTTATTTTTTTAACAAACTATGATAGATTGCTTGCATCGGATGCATAAGCATGCATGTCTCTTTCAAAATGAATGTGGTTATTCCTGTCCGGACATAAAGCCTTCTGGAAAGAGAATGGAATTGCAAGGATTAGTTGAAGCGATGCGCGTGAGAAAGAGAATGTTGATCGAGTGTTATTACTGTGCCACTTTCGTTTTCTTCCGTGTCACTTCCTTTCAGCCAGCCAAATTTGAGGAATTATTCTATATTAGTGACTAAATGGACATACTGCCCAGTAAAAAGCGTATGTGTGAGCTATTTACAAATAAATACTTCAAATAATATAAAATACCCTGGAATAAAGTCTGTTGGGGTGTCATGTTATTGTACGCTTAAAAAACCGATGTATACTGTCACTATTTATATCATTCTATCCAATATATACGGGTCGATATATACTATACTGATATTAGGCACGCTGCGGCAACTATATTTTGTTCATTTAGTTGTGAAGTACAAGTGGAGGATAAACATATGTCCAAACAAATCCAAGAGTTCAAAACGCTATAATTCCTTTATTTTAATGGTACGGTAAAATACCTCAAATAGTTAGTGGTAATGATGTAAGCAATTTCTGTTAATGTACTTTAAACGTACACACTACAATCAGTTTACTGGTTGATTGGTTGGTTGGGTAGTTGTTGCTTTTTTACGAGTGTTGGGGAGGGTGTGTGTGTGTGTGGGGGGGGGGGGGGAGGGGGCGGGAGCGTCTAGGGGTTGTGGCTGTGGTGCCAGGACCTAGGAGAAATTGGTGGTGCTGGATTGAAAAGGGCAGGCTTCGCGACGAGAGGATCCCGTATCTTTATTTCTGTTCTTTATATATTTTTTTTTTTTTTAATATATTTGGTAATGTTGAGATAGAGTGTTCTTCAGTATCACAGTTACGGAACTAGCCTGCCTATTAAGGTGCTTAATCTATGTCTTAAATCATCAGCACAAAAGGAGGCCTAAATTATCCCCTTTTATGTTTTGGAATGCACTTATCTCTGACAGCAATTGACAACATGTTTGGTTATTAAGAATACACAGAATATTTTGTTGGTGTGTCCGTGTCCGTGTTTTGTTTTTGCTTTGTTTTTGCTCCTGAATGGTAATGTAAATGTCTTGTTTAATTCGATTTTTTAATTGTTGTTCAGTTAGAATATATGTTACCCTGCCACGAGGCCTTGCTCTTAAGCCTTTTCGTGTTACTGCAAAAGTGCGTTATGCACTGTACAGCACTCTACCATAACACGCCGGTATCGATTTTCTCAATCCATCATTCTGTATGCATTAATGAAACTTCAGGTACGCGCGTGTATGATGTATAAGTCAGT
>NC_090246.1:70413981-70421481 GCF_037325665.1 Littorina saxatilis | reverse complement strand
GGAGACCAAGAAGAAGAAGTGTGTGTGGAGAGAGAGTAGAGAGAGAGAGAGCTTGAAGAGTAAGAGAGAGCGAGGGCGAGAACTTGACGAAGGCCTCCTCCTCCTCCTATTCCTCCTTCCCCTCCCACTTTCAGTCTCCTGTCCAGCAGTGCCAAGTCAGTCGCGCCAGTTTAAGCCCGTTAGTGGCTGGCCGCTTTGCCTCCTCTCGTCAGCTAGTCTTGTCTATCGGGGGTCCTTTTTCTGCCTGGCCCGGAATTCACCGCTCTCACTCTCCTTTTCCACTCTCTCACGGTACAGTCAGGTTTGCCAGTGTCGATTGATTCGGTCGGTCGGTGTGGTGTAAGGGAGTTAGAGAGAGTTGAGAGAAAGAGAGAGAAAAGGAGCGCTACTGGTCGTGAGAGAGCTCTGCTGACTTTTTTTTTTGTTTGTTTTTTGTTTTGCGGACGGTTACTGTTTTGTAAAAGGTGTTTTTGCCGTGGCGGTGGCGTTCAGTTGTTGTGGCACTCAATGGTTTTCATGCACAGCCACCAAACACCTTTTCAGACTTGTTCAAGTTCTAGTCCGCACTTTTTCACTCTCTCTTGTATTCTTCTTTCCACTGTTGCGTGTTACCAGGGGTTTTCTTGCAGCGGGCGGTCTACTGGAACGATTCTTGCCAGGACCGAAAATAAAACTTCGCAACTCGTGGCTGTGGTGTCGGGTGGTGGTGGTGGCAGAAAGAGCATGAGCGAAGAAGAAGACGCGGTATAGGCTGGCACAGCCTTTCTTACTCTGGTGCTGCCTTAATCTAATCTGATCCTCTGTCAACCCTTTCCTAGGCAACATTCCGCTCGTGATTAACACCTCTCCAGTTCGAAAAACGCTTTGGGGGAATGCGGTCTATCCTATCATCCTTTTGCCGCTGCGACGAGTATTTTACACTTCAACGGTTCCCCCGATCTCTGCAAACCTCCGGCAATTATCTCATGCCGCGTTAGCTGAGCAAAGTAATCGAAGTTTTGGACGGCCGAAGGAGAGGTGTGGTGCCGGAGACAAGCGTCGGGACGTAGGTGCTGTAAAGTTGTTGTCACTGGCTCTGGTGGTGGAAGATCTGTGACGGGGTAGGGTGCCGGTTGGGAAAGAAGGAGAGAGTTTTTTAGGGGGGTGGGAGCGGGTGGTGGTGGAAGGGAGGGGGGCGGGGGGTTAGAGGGGTTTAAACAAGTCAGTGATCTACAATCCATTGTGTTTGTTTCAAGCTTTTCTCCACCTGCCGCAGGAAAAGACGTATATTATAGTCGACTGTTGTGGCTGTTGTGGGGCGAAACGTGTTTTGGCGAGGAGGAGGGGGGGGGGGGGGTGTTGTGTGCTCGGGCTGACGAAGGGGGGTGGGGTGGCCGGATGTAAAGGACAATTGAACACAGTAAGGCTCTACAATGCAGTGTGTCTGTCTACCTCAGTCTCCATATGCCGTAGGAGGAGGGGAGGGAAGGGAAAGGGGGTGGGGATGAGGTAGGGAGAGGAGGAGTTGACAAAAAAGTAAGTCGGATCTTCAATGCAGTATGTATATGTCACCTTCTCCACCTGCTGTAGTTGACTGTCGCTCCCAGAGCGCCATACCCAGAACTGATACACAAGATATGTTGCCGGAAAAAGATAAACAAAAGAGGACAAGAGGGTTAGAACCTAACTCTGGCTTGCAGACTTTTTGACTGAGAACAATTCTTATTTTGTTGAAGTCTGTTTTCCGGCGAGTTTTTTTATTTTTTTTATCTTGATTATTCTTTTTAGAAGTGTTTTATTTTTCTACCAGTGTTTCGGTTTATCGTACTCCTCCAATTAGTCACAACGAATTCAAGGTGTACCTGAACGCTGATCCCTTTTAAATGTTTTACCTGTTTGTATTTAACTGACTTGCATATCATGCACCTGGATACACCTTGACACACGTTCTACTATTCCGGTGCGCGTGTGTGTGCGCCCCTGTATGTGTGTGCGTGTTTGCGTGTTTGTGTGTGTTTGTGTGTGTGTGTGTCTGTGTGTGTGTGAGTGTGTGAGTGAGGGTGTGTGTGTATGTGTGTGTGTGTGTAAGTATGTGTGTGTGTGTGTGCGTGTGTGTGTGCGGGTGTGTGTGTGTGTGGTGTGTGTGCGCGTGCCTGTGCGTGCGTGCGTGCACTGATGCGTGCACGTGTGTGTGTGTGTGTTTATGTGTGTTTGTGTGTGTGTGTCTGTGTTTGTGTGTGAGTGTGTTAGAGTGAATGTGTGTGCGTATCATGTATCTGAGTCTATGTCTGTCTGGCTGTCTGTCTGTCTGTCTGTATGTACGTATGTTTGTATGTATGTATGTCTGAATGTATGAATGTATGTATGTGTGTATGTATGTATGTATGTCTATTTGTAGTATGTGTGATTGTTCCCCTTTTTGACACGTACGGTTTCAATCCAGGCACAAGTACAAGTACATTGTTTTTAACTGTATCTCCTCACAACGCTTAACACTATCAACACTCCCACCCATCTCTCTCTCTCTCTCTCTCTCTCTCTCTCTCTCTCTCTCTCTCTCTCTCTCTCTCTCTCTCTCTCTCTCTCTCTCTCTCTCTCTCTCTCCATGTTTCTAAACGACCAGATGATAGTCTGACTGGAGAAAAGAAAAGTACGAAAGAAGACAAAATATAAATACTATGCAAAAGGCCACAGAAAAGGAAGCTGGAGGTGTCAGCCGAATGTGGTCACAAGAGCATCAGTTGTCTTCTCTTACCTCTGGAGGTGTCCACTGATCTAACTGTCACACCCTGTCGGCAGATCCACGCTTGTTAAAGTTCAAGAGAGTTACCGTTCTTACATAGGCATGCGCACAATTGGTAATACTTTGTTGAACAAGATGAAAGAGGGAACGAGAGAGAGAGAGAGGGAGAGAAAGAGGGACACACACACACACACGCACACTGCACATGCACACACGCACATACACGCACACACACACGCACACACACACACACGCACACACACACACGCACGAACGCACGCACGCCGGCACACACACACACACGCACACACACACACGCACACACACACACACACACAAACACACACGGCACACATGCACGCACACACGCACACAAACACACACACACACACACACACAGTGACACACACACACACATACACACATACACGTACATACACGCATTACCTACCCCACATTCTCCCCCACCCCCCTCCCCCACACACACACCGCATCGGTTAATAACCAAGTTAGTATATAATGCTTGTACATTTCGAAGATGTGACGCCAATACATTAACATGAAGAGAGCTGCTTTTTCTCTTCCATCTTTTGAGGTAAAATTACACGATAGTTCACTGAGAGGTAATGAGGTCAAACTAGAGTCAGCCCTTTGTGAAGGTTAACCACCTGAATGCAGAACATTAGACACCACACACTTTTACGAATCGCGCAATACTGAAAAAACTTCTTTGATCTTTTAAACGTGAATGTTCATGAAAATGCCAGATTTTATTAACAGCATCCCAAACGTTCCTGTGCGTGGGTGTTTTGCTATTCACCTGAAATGATGCATCGAAAAAACGCTTATATTATTTTAAGGTACCAGTATACGTCTCGTGAAAGCGATCTTATTACCACTCTAGTGCACCATATTGACTAACATGTTGACTAATCAGGACTGATTGTAGATGACCCGCTAAATGTTACAATGATGAGGCCGGGACTATTTGTGTTTATCACTCTAAAACTAACAACGACAAATAACACTTTAAACTTTAAATAAACTTGGCCAAAAAATTATTGCAACACATTTTAAACCCAAATTAAAGCATTAATTCCCGTGTGATTTCATTAAAAATGTATATGCCAGTTAAGACCGTTCACTTAACCTCCATGATCACCTTTTAGATTAAATATTTCTTTTACAGGGATCACGTGACCGCCGCTCAAGTAAGGGTACCCTCAAATTCGACCAGACAAATACGGAAGAGCCGAATGAAAAATTGACAAGAAATCACAATAGGCAAAACTTTGCAACTTTGACATACGAGAAGAAAGTCAAACCAATTATCTACCCTGAACAGATTGTTTTGTTTTGCTACCTTGCGTATTTCGCGTGCTATGCTATTCCTACTGATGCAGGTGTCGATCGCAAGAGCGGTCAAAAACGGGACTTTTTGCGTCATTTTTTAGGGGTATCATGACAAAAAAAGTCTGCACTTTAGCAATGATTTGGTGGATTGCTTTGAAACTTTCGGAATATTTTACCAACATACTAGAGATACTTCAAGCGAAAGTATGGATTGTTACAGGTGTTTGTTAAAATGCTATGCAATTTAAAAAAAAAAGTTTTTAATCTCGTCATAGGAGTGTTCCCTTGGGTCCAAAAAAATGCATGACTTTGCATGTCTTTAGAAAAATGATTGATACACACACTGCCAAAGTGTTATGTGCGTGTAAGCACTGACGCAAATTTGCTGGGCCTGTAAACACGCTACATATTTAAGCGATGATTCTGGTGCCACAGCGATGCCCAGCCAAGCGTGACCGTAGCATGTTTTAAGAGGCACCCAACGATAACAGCTATACACGCGAAACAGCGTGAACGTTCCATTTTGTTTCGCATGACAAGAAAATTAACGCCAGCGGCTACACGCAAATGAAACTTAGACAGAATCTGTATCAATCATTTATCTGTGGATATACAAAGTCATGAATTTGTTTAAGACAAGTGAGCAATCCTATGACAAGTTTAACAACATTTTCCGAAACATTGCGTCACATCTGGATAAACAACTGTAACGATCCAAACTTTCGCACGAAGTATATCTAGTATGTTGGTAAAATATTCCGAAAGTTTCAAAGAAATCCACCAAGTCATTGCTAAAATGTAGCGCTTTTTGACATGATACCCATAAAAATTGACGTAAAACGTTCCGTTTTTGACCGCTCTTGCGATCGACACCTGCATCAGTAGTCAGTAGGAATAGCATAGCACGCAAAATACGCAAGGTAGCAAAACAAAACAATCTGTTCAGGGTAGATAATTGGTCTGACTTTTTTCTCGTATGTCAAAGTTGCAAAGATTTGCCTATTGTGATTTCTTGTCAATTTTTCATTCGGCTCTTCCGTTTTTGTCTGGTCGATTTTGAGGTTACCCTTACTTGAGCGGCGGTCACGTGATCCCTGTAAAAGAAATATTTAATCCAAAAGGTGATCCTGAAGGTTAAGTGAACGGTCTGAACTGGCATATACAGTTTTAATGAAATGACACGGGGATTAATGTTTTAATTTGGGTTTGAAATTTGTTGCAGTAATTGTTTGGCCAACTTTATTACGGTGAATTTTTCTGCGAAAGGACACTTGAGCGATTCAGAGAAAAGTACTGGACCGATCTTTATTAAGCTTTACCTACAAACTCTACCAGATTATACCCCCAAACTTTGTTCTCTCATTTTTTCGATGTATGTCACTGATGACGTCATATCCGGCTTTTAGTAAACGTTGAGGCGGCACTGTCACGCCCTCATTTTTTGATCATATTGATTGACATTTTGGTAAAGCAATTTTCGACGAAGCCCGGACTGTGTTGTTAAATTTCATCTTGGAAGCTTAAAAATAGTTACTGACTTTGGACATTAAATATGTGAACATTCTAATTAAAATTAAAATTGTAGTAATGGATCCTTATTCTGTATCATTTCCTGAATCCAAACAAAGTCTATAGATATTGTTATGATTGCTCAGAAAGAAAAAAGAATACAGAAAAGCGCGCTTTCCTTTAAAGCGCTTTACGCTACTGCGCTAAACTGGCTTGTCACTTAAACCGATCAGCAGGCCGGTAGGCTTTTCACATGAATGTGTCAGCACTTTCTAGGCCGCGAGTTATGGATACAGCTATTGACTTCGTGAAATGCAGTGCGTTCAGTTTGATTATGTGACTTTGTTTTTTTAACTTTGTTCATCTTACCACAGTCACTTTGTTGTTTAGATTTTTATGTGACTTCGACAAATTTACTAAATGTATTAATTTCGCTTCATGCGACTTATTTTATTTTTAACATAATAATAATAATAATAATAATAATAATAATAATAATAATAATAATAATAATAATAATAATAATAATAATAATAATAATAATAATTGTCAGTAAGTACTGGTGTCACATGACTGATGTGAACCAGTTGATTGGCTAATGGCGATGCGCTAAAACTGTTAGCGCACTCCAAGAGTGCGCTAACTTTTCCACAGAGCGTATTCTTCCGCCCTTTGCCTAAGCGAGACTGTGCTCTCATCCTCAGAATTAATTAATGACATGTAGCTTATATTCTCCACAATACCAAATGACCATAAATTCCCTGCTTCTCAATTAAAGCAGAAGTGGGTTTTTTTCTGACAGATTGCATGTGCCTGTGCCAGTGCCAGTGATCTAAAAATAGAAGCCGCTGTGTTTCATCTAATTTTCGCCGACTTGCATAGATTCTTCTCATATGCCGTGTTAGTGGCATGTAGCTTATCATCCACATTACCAAATGATGAGTTAGTATACAATTCCCAGCGGCTAACAGAAAACACAAGTGTTATTCCGATAACGTACCAGCTAGACCAGTTTTGTTTGGAAGACTGACTCGATCGACTTTGTAGCAGACTACACAGCAATACGACAACATCAGTTCAGTAAATGAATGGTTTCCGAATTATTATTTCAAGGCAAGAACAATCGTAATCAAAAACGTGTAAGGTTCAGAACGTTCTTACCATATATAAGACTTATTACCAGCCTGCCTCATGCGTGCAGACTCAGTGCAGACTGCAGTGGTTCGATTGCCCAGGTAGCCTAGCAGTTACAGACGACATTAACCCCGCTCAGCAAATTAACATGTTGGGCAAATGTGAACGAAAAAACGATGGGGATATAATTCGTGTAGGGTTCAGAGCATTCTTACCGTTCATATTTAGTATCAGACTCCCCGATGAGTGAAGATACAACACGAGAAATATGCCACATTTGTTTTGAAAATGTGCGAACCGTCGAGTCCCGCTTCGAGTCAATTCAAGGGGAGTCACTCCGCACAGTCAATCCGTCGAAGCTCGACTGGAGGTTTCGAATCGCAAATAATGAAGAGCACAGTCCTTTCTCCGAGTTCAAATGAGGTCTCTCTGAAAGATCATCACTGTTCAGATTAACGCTACACTGGAATTTACCAACAGAAATTAAAATGCGTGTGACGAAAGCACGACACACTTGAGACAGCCCACACAAAAGTAGATCTTTACTGTACACGACCTGACAACACAGTTATGCCTATTCAAATGCGCGTTGCAAAATGTGCGTTTGGAATCTTCTTTTTTCTATGGCGGTACTGACAATATCGTTATTGAAACAATCCCAGTGCACTAAGGGATTTATAGAGCAAATCTCGAAAATAACTTAAATGCGTGCAGGCTCAGTGCAACGTGACGAGCAATTTTTGTTTTTGAAATGAGACTCAGTGCAGTGGTTCGATTGCCAT
>NC_090246.1:70401481-70408981 GCF_037325665.1 Littorina saxatilis | reverse complement strand
ATTGAGACAAATTTTTCAGCCGTTACCGCCTTATGTTGTACTGTCATGCAGGAACACCACTATAAGCTTCTAGCTTGTTGCTGTTTCTGTGAACTTTGTATACATGTCATGATTGTAACCTTTGTTAAAATAAACTTATGTTTAAACCATATAATGAGTGGTCTCTCTCACGTATGTAGGATAAAATCGCTTATTCTTTTTTACAATTTTCAGATTTTTAATGACCAAAGTCATTAATTAATTTGTAAGCCTCCAAGCTGAAATGCAATACCAAAGTCCGGCCTTCGTCGAAGATTGCTTGGTCAAAATGTCAATCAATTTGATTGAAAAATGAGGGTGTGACAGTGCCGCCTCAACTTTTACAAAAAGCCGGGTATGACGTCATCAAAGCCATTTATCGAAAAAATGAAAAAAAACTTCCGGGGATATCATTCTCGGGAACGCTCATGTGAAATTTCATAAAGATCGGTCCAGTAGTTTAATCTGAATCGCTCTACACACACACTTACAGACAGACAGACAGACAGACAGACAGACAGACAGACAGACAGACAGACAGACACAGACACACACACACACACACACACACACACACACACACACACACACGCACACACACACACACACATACACCACGACCCTCGTCTCGATTCCCCCTCTATGTTAAAACATTTAGTCAAAACTTGACTAAATGTAAAAATGATATCGCTTTTGACGCTTTTCGTTATATATAACTGTACACACAGTTATAACCTTTGGAGTCTTGGGCCCTCTATTCTTTAAGAGATATAGACACCATTTCCCCTTTTCAGTCTATAGTATGGCGATGACTGGCAAATCAATGTGGATGTTATAAACACAGTTTGGGCAAAGTTGGTTTATGATAAATACTCCACTGCTGACAGTGTTGGCGGCTATCCTTCAGGCTATGAAGGCAATTAGCTAAAGAGATGAGCTCGCTGGATAAGTAACTCTTGTGTGGTGTATGGTGTGGATGGAGGGGTCGAGAAAAGGGGAGGGGGAGGCGTTGTGTGTGTGTGTGTGTGTGTGTGTGTGTGTGTGCGTGTGTGTGTGTCTGTCGGTCTGTCTGTCTGTCTGTCTGTCTGTGTGTGTTTGTGATTGTGTGTGTGATAGAGAGAGAGAGAGAAAGAGAGAGAGAGAGAGGGAGAGAGAGAGAGAGAGAGAGAGAGAGAGAGAGAGAGAGAGAGAGAGATAGAGGGAGAGAGAGACACACACACACACACACACACACACACACACACACACCACAGTAATATAACATAGAGGCAAATGCTCAGAAAGCAGCACATTACACCATTTTGCATTTTTATATAAACATATTTACGAACCGCCAAAGCCCACATGACGCATCTTGAGTTCGACTATGTCCCGTTGAAATTTGGTTGAAGGGGACACTGCCCCATTGTCTTTTTCTCCCAGGCTGAACCTTGGTGTTCATCTAATGCTTCTTTATGTACTGTCCGATGTTGCATCGCTGTTTACCCAAGTTACACATTACAATATCAGTTCTTCCTTACAAACACAATAAAACCCGTTTTGAACAGCCCTTCCTTCCCTCGATACTTGCCAAGTCGACCAGGCGTGTTATCCGCCAAGCTCTGAGATAAAACATAGCCTTGGAGTTGGCACGCGGATGGGGAATTAAAGAGGTCGCTAGTTGCCATTTGCACGATCTCACAGTCCTTTTATAGTGATTGGATGGAAGGTCGCAGAGGAACATGTTCCGCGTCGTCACGGCTTTTTGCGGTAAAAGGGGGAGAGAAAGTGGCAGAGCAGTGGACCCTTTGTTTGCGCTTCTGTACACAAACATTGGCTTGAGAGCGTTCCTTGTTTGCCCGAAAAGCATTGTTGATTCTCTGGAGGTTGCTGCATGCTGCTTTCGGCCTCATGCGTAATTACATTTCAAAGGAAGCCGTTTCTGTCTCTGCTATGTGTCCAAGTCACTGTATCATTTTATGTCTGTCTCTCTGTTTGACTCTGTCTCAGTCTGTTCTGTCTGTTTCTGTCTCTGTCTGTCTGTCTGTCTGTCTGTCTGTCTGTCTGTCTGTCTGTCTCTCTCTCTCTCTCTCTCTCTCTCTCTCTCTATCTCTCTATCTCTCTCTCTCTCTACGGTATCATATTTTGATCAGTTTTATACTGCTTCCAAAAGTCCTTATTTTCTCCTAAGAGGATCCAATGATGTCTGAATGTTTTACGAAGAACAAAGAGGGAAAGTGAATGGACAATGTTAACAATGTATCTTTCTACTACGCCTTCTGCAAGTACGGATCTGCAGGTGCAAACAGGGTTGAGAGAGAGAGGGAGTCACGTGACCTACTTTTCACTCGTATATACCCACAATGCCTGTCACTTCCGGCGAGGAACAGATCTTGGAAGTTTCACTCTCTCCCTCTCTCGTGACAACCGTCGTGTTATGCCGTCAGGATACATGTCGCCTCTCGCAAGAAGCTGGAGGAGGGTGTAATCTCCTTGTGGTGGCCCTTTCTTCTCCTTCGCTCGACTGACGGCTTCCTGATCTGATTGTCAGCTCTTCGTGAAATATCATTGTGAGACTGCCAAGACAAGAGGAAATACTCCTTTTTTTGTGCCCGATGGGCTGAAGGGATATTTTGTAACACTGGTGGCTGGAGTAGAGTTTCGTCAGTGAAAAATGTGGGCGTGTTTGTCTATTTTTATCCTTTGGCCATCCGCGGATTCCTTTCCTGTTCCTTGTTGTCCTTCCTGATAACGCTCTTAACGCTTCGATGAGTTGTTCGGAAGGAAAATGGATCCCTTACCGTTGCCTGCTCTGGTTTTCTTTGAATTGTATGTTTTCTTCAAATTTAAATATAATTATCTGTGCATGTTCTGTATTGTCATGTCAGAGTAAATAAGAACTTCACCGCATAGTCTTGAAGCCTGTGCTGCGACTTCTGTCTTGTGTGTGGCGCACGTTATATGTCAAAGCAGCACCGCCCTGATATGGCTCTTCGTGGTCGGCTGGGCGTTAAGCAAACAAACAAACAAACCGCATAGTCTACACGAAATATACTCATGTTTATGGTAGTTGGTATCGATTGTTGGAATGGTCTTCTTTCAAGTAAAGGTGCCATTGTTATTAGAAGCGATGTCCACCAAAAGATTGCACCATCACCTACAAAGCAAGGACAAGAAAAGATGGCATCTACGTGAGAGAGTGGGAGAGCTAAAGAGAGAGAGAGAGAGAGAGAGAGAGAGAGAGAGAGAGAGAGAGAGAGAGAGAGAGAGAGAGAGAGAGAGAGAGAGAGAGAGAGAGAGAGAGAGAGAGAGAGAGAGAGAGAGAGAGAGAGAGAGAGAGAGAGAGAGAGAGAAAATAGGTTTGGTGTGTGGACGACTTCAGAAGTCGCGAAAGATTGACAGTGTCAGCACAAGCTCAACCCTAACGAGGCTTCAGAGCAGAATCAAGAATAGCACAAAGTGCCTGTGCTGTATTAATTTCTACTCGAAATATCAAATTAGACCATGAAACCACACCCGAGCAGAAACCTGGGGCATGTTATGTTATATTTATCTCATAGGAACACTGCGATACCACCGAGTACACAGGGACTATTTCCATTTAAACGCAAATGCAAGATTCCAGATCTGAATCACGTCCTCACGACGCCCTACCGCAGTCCTGAGGGGGTCCACGAAACATTGATCAGCTTTTAGCCCCAGACCTGCCAGCCCATCAACCAATCAAATCCCAATAAGGCAGACACCTAAGCCAATTTCTTTACACCTCGGGCGCTCTGCATTCGTTTCTCGCCTTCGGGATCCTTTCCATTTTGTCTATACAGCAGGGGATCCAGACATCGTATTGTCGGTGGGCGCCCAGTCGAGAGGGTGATGTCCTGCAAAGGGTAGCAGATCACGCCAGTTATAGCGCGCGATGAAGCCAGGGTAAAGTGCTAAACTGTTTTGCAAAAACAACTTGAAAGGGCTGTTCAGTGTTTGGCCAAAAGTAACCGGGAGAGACGCATTGAATGCAAGTCACTGGACTGATTGATAAAAAAAACACCGGGCCCTGCGGTGTGTTATGTGAAAAAGACAGACACAGGAGAAACCACCAGACTGTTTAAGTAACAACGGACGCTGCAGTTTGTTGCATCGAAAAGGACAGACACAGATATTACCGCTGGCGGAGACAAAGTTAGGTACATAGACACAGACTGCAATCATGCCGTGTCTATACCTTCGTTTATCTGCTCTTCTTGTCGTTTGTCCGTAGATACTTTCGTCTTTCGTGCTCGTAATGTGCTCGTGTGTAAAGACGGGTATATCCGTTGCTTATGTATTTTAAGATACCGCCCTTCTAATGTAAACGAGCATGGATATCACCACTGACCTGTCAAGCCTTTTAAAACGTAAATAGATGTCCCCATCCACTTAGACACGTACCACAAATCAACAGCCTGCCTGCTTCGTGTACAGAGAGGGCACTCCTTGCATAATTCATTTCACAGATTGACATGGGTGTCAGTTACAAAATAAATCCCCCCCCCCCAAAAAAAAAACCCACCTGCACAGCAAGCAGCTAGACTGTCGATGTTTGGAATGTGTCTAATTTGCTATTATTCCATGATGAATATTGTACAGATCTCTTTTGATTTAGAAGGTGGTTTGCGAGCGAAGAAAGGCATTTTAAGGTATGTATATCCTGCAATGTTTACGATCAAATGTGCGTATCACCCAGAAATAAATCGAAATTATTTCCGGCAAAAGAAATACAAAAAGACACAGTGTGCATGGTGCGTGGTGCTCGTGATCGGCTCATTGCTATGTATGTATTGCGTTCATTCCGTTTATTCAGTTTGATTGTTTGGTTTTGGGGATCTACTTTCTTCAAGAAGCATGTGTAGGCTACTATCGAGAATCAGGTATAATTCACAACTTAAATCAACTGCCGACGTTTTGTGTGTGATGTTACTTAGAGGATCAGCATCTGCCTTTCAGTAAAGTCATGTTGATGCTTGCAGGGTTCAGAGTATGTATGGCATGTTCGTATCATCCAGAAGTAGTTGATTTTAAGTGTGTGTATTTTCCAGACAGACACATAGCTAGATTTGCTGAGTTTGGTTGGATCAGATCTTAACAACACACGGCGACTGCGGTATCATGCTTGACTTAATGTCAGAACAAGGACACGACAGCTGCACCCTTTATCTGAGCTATCCTCGCCTGTTGTCTGGCACGTATATAGGTATGTGCAGGTATATGTATATATGTACATGCGTGCCAATCGACCGAAATCTGGTATCGTTTGATTCGGTCTGTACCGTCTTCATTAGTCACAACTCATCACTAGGGGAGCCTAATCATTGAAACATTGATGAGCGACTGTGGCAAAACAGAATATTAAGTCAAGTCGTGTCCTTGGCCAGGACGGCCAATCTCATCTTTAATGGACAGAAGAGATGATGACCTATGTGTGTGGAACCTCTGACAGCAATTGTCTTTTGAGCTGCCTGTTCCAGCCCAGGTCAGCCTTCTCACAGTCGTCAGCTTCTGAACTGATCATTTTATTCAATGTAATCGCGATGCAGCGATCGAAGGAAACAGACTCGGGGCACGAACTCAACTGTACGATCATACTATGTGGTCAAAACTGTACTCTGCAGAGCCCTGAACGTAAAACCTTTTGTGATGAACATTGTCCAGATCGTTGAAGTAATTGTGGCTTTTCTTGAGAAACGTCGCAATCTAATCAAACTCCGCTGACCAATGTCTTAATTTTAAAAACAATTTCGAACCACCTCTCCTCTCCCCACTGTACGCCATGTTTATTCTCCCTTCTGAAACGTAAGATGACACTGACAGAGAGAAAACGACATCAAAAAAGTAAAAGCAAAAAAATGCGCCTTTCACTTCTACACCGCTGCGGATTTAAATTACTCTGCAGGAGGTGAGTAGCGGGGAGGAAATGCGGCGATAGTGATCAGGGTGGCTAATGAAGGTATTACCAGGGAAAAAGGGCATACAGCCGTTTGTGCCAACAAAACAACAGGTGTGAAGACAAGGAGGGGGTGGGGGAAGGGCGGGGGGGGGGGGGGGGGGGACACTTGCGCAGGATCCAGATCGCGGAAGGGAGAGCAATCCGGTTGTTTCGGTCTGGGGACCTAATTCAAGGGAGATTAGTAACAATCGTCTCAGCTGCTGTGGCAGGAAGAGGAGAACGATTTCTGTGCTTCGTTTGTGTAAGACTACAGGGGTAAATTAAATCGAGGAGCACGATTCTCTTTACATTTTCTGTCTGTGTTGGTTCCCCGGGCAACTGCTACCCTAACCTTATTACGAGGAAGAGAACAGGTTTGAAATGTTTAACAGACTCCACAGCTAATGATGTACTTCATTGCTCTTATGAACTTTGTTCTTTCCTTGCTCGCCTTTCTTTTGAGATTATATTGTGGTTTATAAATCTCTGTAGATGCCGGCTGAGTATGCTGAAAATGTCTTCGAAGATTATATGAAATCAGTGATTCAATTATATCTTGACGTGTTAACGAAACTGCGATGTTTCGATCAACCTGTCTGAGCTCAATAACTAAGCAATTGTTGAAATTCACAGTTTTAATTGACAACACAGGCTTCTGGGTTAACTGCTTCCACTCTAGATTTTGTGCCGTGCTTTTGAAACGTGTAATGTTGGGGGGGGGGGGGGGGGGGCAAAACTTGATCATCCATCGTTTTACGTATTTGCTGATAATTGTGTAGCATTAACCGAGCGCGCAACGGTAAATGAGCCTGGCCGTGAGTAATCTACTGTCCAATTGAACATACAGTGGTCGCCGCTTAATAAAGCCACTTCTGGACCGACGAAAAATGGCTTTAATAAGCGGCGGATTTATTAACCGGCGGTCCAGGAATACGTAATTTTCGAGAAAAAAAAATCTCTTTTTTTTACGTCACTCAGTCACTTTCTTTCGTCATTTACACTTGTTTGAATCTAAACAAAACTTCACGAAGGATGTTGAACTTTTGTTTTAATTATGTGCATGTACATGTACTTTGATCACTTCGGTACATCAATAATTTCACTGTCACCGTCACGAACCATTACTCGTCAGAGAAGAACGATTTTATGAGTGTTTGTTTGTTGGTCGTCTTCCACATCAGAACAAGATAATGTGAGTTTTAGTCACAAACTACGTGATTTCTCTGAGAAAACTGGCTTTAATAAGCGGCGGGTTGGTTTTATTAACCGGCTTTTTCTAATACATAAGATATAGTGATAAATCCGGACCGTCTGAAATCGGCTTTTATAAGCGGCTGGCTCTATTAACCGCGGTTTTATTAAGCGGCGACCACTGTAATATGTTTTTAATGGTAGGAGAGGTGGGTGGGCAAGACAACAGGAAACAGATTTAAAGTATCAGGATGAATGATGAAAGCCATACCTCACAGGAAGCAGATGTGCTCGAAAGCTTCTTGGAGATCAACCCCTATCAAACGCTAACTTTTCCTTTCGTGTGCTAGTAA
>NC_090246.1:70379744-70401281 GCF_037325665.1 Littorina saxatilis | reverse complement strand
GAAAAAATGACTTTCGAAGGAAAATTAACTCCTATATATAAATATTATGTATGATTTTTAATAATTACTTGCACTTTTTGAAAATAAAGCTTTTTCTACGATAAGGTGTTTACCCCCTAAATGTACAAGTCATCCGGTAGAAAAACCGGAAGTATCGTGTACTAAGCATATGTATATGTTTAAAAAGTTAATTGTGTTAACGTAGAACATCTTGCCTATGTATATGTTTAGGTTTTGAATACTTTAGGGGAAAAGCATAGCCATTATTCAGTCATCTTTAACTAACACCCCTAATCTCAGGGTCCATTTTGTTAGTGGGGGTAGGGTTTCAATCAGTCAAAAATCACTTTCATTCAATATTGTCTGCCATTTCAAATACATACACGTAATTGCACAATTTCTTGAATTTTAAGATGCTTTAACTGACTATACCAAGAAAACCTGCACTTTTTGTAGAATTAGTTTTTTGTCCATGATTTATGTTTAAAAATGTCAATTCTTACGACAAAAAATGCTAACAGTTGCCTCACCAGACGACACGTACCTACGACGTGAATCGTGTCTGCCAATTAAAATGCATATATTTTGAAATAAGGGGAATCATAACATATTTCACTGTGAAGTGTCTCACTCTAATATCTTCTGGGTTCATGGTGTATTTGGTTAAGTGAATTGCAGATAAGGCTTTTTGAAAATGACAGCTATACATATATTTTATTAAAACTGAAACTGGTGGAGTGAAAAACAGACCTGTTTTGAAGAAGTCGTACTAAAATCATTTATGGCCTTGAACTTCACAGTTTGCGTGTTATCTTTTAAAGAAAACCCGTTTTCATCACTAACAATGACCTAATTTACACATACATATCGGTCGGTCATAGTCGCGTTTTTTTTAGAGAGGTAGTGTACAAAATGTCGTTTTGTACGTTTAAATTACATGTCCATTATTTTAGTCATATATCAATCAATAAGTAAATGCGCATACTTTTATTAAACGTTACTTTCACTTTAAGATCGCTTCTAACATTTAGTATAATTTCTGACAAATGCACGCTATGTAATAAATTGATAATATTATGGACGCCATGTGGTAAAACCGGAAGTTGAATTATTTTGCGATAGCAAAATCCTTTTACAATGATCACTTTCCTTTTATATTGAGCTGATCTTTAACGTTATGGGTAAAAATCTAACAGATTGAACCAAATTATCCTTTTTCAAGCCTGTGTATGTGTAAACTCTTTTTTGCTTCGACCCGGTTCGGTTTTCGGAGTTGATTCAGAATCATCCATAATTTATCTTATATGACTGTTGTTTTCCTCAGTAAATTAACAATTGTTGATGTAAAATAATTCTAGCTGTGAGAATAAACAATTTTCAAGATGTTTTTGATTGCGGTTTCAACCAGGCGTTCAGTTAGCTATACATATCGATTGAGAAAATGGCATTTCCTGTTTTGTCGTCCGCATGTTATACAGATGTTGTTAAAAATAAAACTGTGTATACGAATTAGGCATTTTACTTGCTGCCTGATGGCAACAATCTTTAGCTTTCGTTTAAGGTATAATTTGCTTATATCCGTATGCAGTCAAGCGGTACATGACGTTTTTTTGTAACCTACCCCCTGCGTCATGGCTGCATTTTGCAGAATATGGGTCATGTTACAAAAACGCTTCTCATTCTTAGGTGGTTGGGTTTAGCCATTTGTCGTTTACCGAACTGTGGCTGCAAATAAAACGAACTTTCCAAAAAACATAATATCTAATGTGACCACCAAAAGTAACCCTCCCACTATAGCCAGCCAGGTGACTAACAGACACACAGACAGAAACACATACACCACGACCCTCGTCTCGATTCCCCCTCTATGTTAAAACATTTAGTTAAAACTTGACTAAATGTAACAAGTCGCGTAAGGCGAAAATACAATATTTAGTCAAGTAGCTGTCGAACTCACAGAATGAAACGCAATGCCATTTTACTCGTAGCATCGTCAGGCCACCGCTCATGGCAAAGGCAGTGAAATTGACAAGAAGAGCGGGGTAGTAGTTGCGCTAAGAAGGATAGCACGCTTTTCTGTACCTCTCTTTGTTTTAACTTTCTGAGCGTGTTTTTAATCCAAACATATCATATCTATATGTTTTTGGAATCAGGAACCGACAAGGAATAAGATGAAAGTGTTTTTAAATTGATTTGGACAATTTAATTTTGATAATAATTTTTATATATTTAATTTTCAGAGCTTGTTTTTAATCCGAATATAACATATTTATATGTTTTTGGAATCAGCAAATGATGGAGAATAAGATCAACGTAAATTTGGATCGTTTTATAAATTTTTATTTTTTTTTACAATTTTCAGATTTTTAATGACCAAAGTCATTAATTAATTTTTAAGCCACCAAGCTGAAATGCAATACCGAACCCCGGGCTTCGTCGAAGATTACTTGACCAAAATTTCAACCAATTTGGTTGAAAAATGAGGGCGTGACAGTGCCGCCTCAACTTTCACGAAAAGCCGGATATGACGTCATCAAAGACATTTATCAAAAAAATGAAAAAAACGTTCGGGGATATCATACCCAGGAACTCTCATGTCAAATTTCATAAAGATCGGTCCAGTAGTTTAGTCTGAATCGCTCTACACACACACACACACAGACAGACAGACAGACAGACACACGCACATACACCACGACCCTCGTTTCGATTCCCCCTCGATGTTAAAATATTTAGTCAAAACTTGACTAAATATAACAAGTCGCGTAAGGCGAAAATACAATATTTAGTCAAGTAGCTGTCGAACTCACAGAATGAAACGCAATGCCATTTTACTCGTAGCATCGTCAGGCCACCGCTCATGGCAAAGGCAGTGAAATTGACAAGAAGAGCGGGGTAGTAGTTGCGCTAAGAAGGATAGCACGCTTTTCTGTACCTCTCTTTGTTTTAACTTTCTGAGCGTGGTTTTAATCCAAACATATCATATCTATATGTTTTTGGAATCAGGAACCGACAAGGAATAAGATGAAAGTGTTTTTAAATTGATTTGGACAATTTAATTTTGATAATAATTTTTATATATTTAATTTTCAGAGCTTGTTTTTAATCCGAATATAACATATTTATATGTTTTTGGAATCAGCAAATGATGGAGAATAAGATAAACGTAAATTCGGATCGTTTTATAAAATTTTTTTTTTTTTTTACAATTTTCAGATTTTTAATGACCAAAGTTATTAATTAATTTTTAAGCCACCAAGCTGAAATGCAATACCGAACCCCGGGCTTCGTCGAAGATTACTTGACCAAAATTTCAACCAATTTGGTTGAAAAATGAGGGCGTGACAGTGCCGCCTCAACTTTCACGAAAAGCCGGATATGACGTCATCAAAGACATTTATCAAAAAAATGAAAAAAACGTTCGGGGATTTCATACCCAGGAACTCTCATGTCAAATTTCATAAAGATCGGTCCAGTAGTTTAGTCTGAATCGCTCTACACACACACACACACAGACACACACACACACAGACACACACACACACATACACCACGACCCTCGTCTCGATTCCCCCTCTATGTTAAAATATTTAGTCAAAACTTGACTAAATGTAAAAACGAGGGATTGCAACATCCCAGAAGTCCCTTGTCTACTCTCTGGGTCAAAAAGAAGAACATACAAGTCGCGTAAGGCGAAAATAAAACATTTAGTCAAGCTGTCGAACTCACAGAATGAAACTGAACGTAGTCCGCCGCTAGTGCAAAAGGCAGTGAAAGTGACGAGCCTGTTTGGCGCGGTAGCGATTGCGCTGTGCTTCATAGCACGCTTTACTGTACCTCTCTTCGTTTTAACTTTCTGAGCGTGTTTTTAATCCAAACATATCATATCTATATGTTTTTGGAATCAGAAACCGACAAGGAATAAGATGAAATAGTTTTTAAAACGATTTGGGAAATTTAATTTTGATCATAATTTTTATATTTTTAATTTTCAGAGCTTGTTTTTAGGCAAATATAACATATGTATATGTTTTGGAAATCATAAAATGACGAAGAATAAGATAAAATTGTTTTTGGATCGTTTAATAAAAAAAATGATTTTAATTACAAGTTTCCGATTTTTAATGACCAAACTCACTCATTAGTTTTTAAGCCACCAAGCTGAAATGCAATACCAAACCCCGGGCTTCGTCGAAGATTGCTTTGCCAAAATTTCAATTTGATTGAAAAATGAGGGTGTGACAGTGCCGCCTCAACTTTTACAAAAAGCCGGATATGACGTTATCAAAAGTATTTATCGAAAAAAAGAAAATAAATTCCGGGGACATCATACCCAGGAACTCTCATGTCAAATTTCATAAAGATCGGCCCAGTAGTTTAGTCTGAATCGCTCTACACACACACAGACAGACACACACACACACACACACACACACGCGCACAGACACACATACACCATACCCTCGTTTCGATTCCCCCTCGATGTTAAAATATTTAGTCAAAACTTGACTAAATATAAAAAAAGAACAGTACAGAACCGGCGACGTTAAGTGCTTGCAGGCTTCTCTCTCCTGACTTTGTCGCTGTCGCAAACAAGCTTTCCTGCTGTCTGGAACTTCCGGAACGAAAGTGACAGGGAGAGGAAACTCTTCAAGCCCTGGCTTTTAATGATGGCACCCTCTTGGAATTGCCTTTAGCAGTAGTAGGGGTGAACACTCCGAAAATGTTTACTAGGTAAAACAAAAACAGAACTAAGACAAGGGGAGAAAGGTAAAGGACTTCAAAGGAAAAAGAAAAGAAAATACGACCATGATGTTGTAGAGCGAAGACGGGGAGCGGGGAGTGGCAGAAAAGACAAAGAGAGAGAGAGAGAGAGAGAGAGAGAGAGAGAGAGAGAGAGAGAGAGAGAGAGAGAGAGAGAGAGAGAGAGAGAGAGAGAGAGAGAGAGAGAGAGAGAGAGACAGAGAGACAGAGACAGAGACAGAGAGACACAGAAACACAGAAAGAGACAGATAGAGAGATAGAAAGAGACAGAAAGTGAGAGAGAGAGAGAGAGAGAGAGAGAGAGAGAGAGAGAGAGAGAGACAGAGACAGAGAGAGACAGAGACAAACAGACAGACAGACAGACAGACAGAAAGGAAAAGAGACAGAAAGAGAAAGAGAGAGAGAGAAAGAGAGAGTAACTCAAACATGAAGAAACGTTGAAAAAAAACCAGGTAGGAAATAAACAAAATAAGAATAAGATTAAACAAAATCGGGGAAATAACAACAAAAATATTAGACGACGCAAGAAAAAATAAGTCGAGGGAAGGGTACGAAGATGTGGGAGGGATTGACAAAGAGGAGAGAGAGAGAGAGAGAGAGAGAGAGAGAGAGAGAGAGAGAGAGAGAGAGAGAGAGAGAGAGAGAGAGAGAGAAAGAGAGAGAGACAGACAGACAGACAGACAGACAGACAGACAGACAGACAGACAGACAGACAGACAAGACAAACGCTGAGAACAATAGATGATGTTATTGAACATTTTAGTTTACAAGAAAAACCTGGTTTTGTACTTGCATTGGATTTAAAAAAAAAAAGCATTTGACAGCATATCGAACGAGTTTATATATATATATATATATACGACTAGTGTCTGTCTGTCTGTCTGTCTGTCTGTCTGTCTGTTCGCGATGCACGGCCAAAGTTCTCGGTGGATCTTTTTCAAATTTGGACACCGTATTCAGCTACACCCCGGACACAACCTCATCGATGAGATATTTCAACACGTGCTCTCAGCGCGCAGCGCTGTGCGCGCTGAACCGATTTTTTTTGTTTTTACATTTAGTCAAGTTTTGACTAAATGTTTTAACATAGAGGGGGGAATCGAGACGAGGGTCGTGGTGTATGTGTGTGTGTGTGTGTGTGTGTGTGTGTGTGTGTGTGTGTGTGTGTGTGTGTGTGTGTGTGTGTGTCTGTGTGGGTGTGTGTAGAGCGATTCAGACCAAACTACTGGACCGATCTTTATGAAATTTGACATGAGAGTTCCTAGGAATGATATCCCCGGACGTTTGTTTCTTTTTTTCGATAAATGTCTTTGATGACGTCATGTCCGGCTTTTTGTAAAAGTTGAGGTGGCACTGTCACACCCTCATTTTTCAATCAAATTGATTGAAATTTTGGCAAAGCAATCTTCGACAAAGGCCGGGGTTTGGTATTGCATTTCAGCTTGGTGGCTTAAAAACTAATGAGTGAGTTTGGTCATTAAAAATCGGAAACTTGTAATTAAAATTATTTTTTTTGTAAACGATCCAAAAACAATTTCATCTTATTCTTCGTCATTTTCTGATTCCAAAAACATATAAATATGTTATATTTGGATTAAAAACAAGCTCTGAAAATTAAAAATATAAAAATTATGATCAAAATTAAATTTCCAAAATCGATTTAAAATCAATTCCATCTTATTCCTTGTCGGTTCCTGATTCCAAAAACATATAGATATGATCTGTTTGGATTAAAAACACGCTCAGAAAGTTAAAACGAAGAGAGGTACAGAAAAGCGTGCTATGCAGCACAGCGAAACCACTACAGCGCTGAACAGGCTCGTCAGTTTCACTCCGTTTTGCACAAGCGGCAGACTACGGTCATTGTGAAAAAATGCAGTGCGTTCAGTTTCATTCTGTGAGTTCGACTGAGCTTGACTAAATGTTGTATTTTCGCCTTACGCGACTTGTTTATTTTTGTTGTCGGGATCCACTACCAGTAACTCTTCCTTATCTTCTCCAGTGTTTTCAGCCGCGATTATCTCCCTTCCTCCGTGTGGCGTCAATCCATATTCCCGTTACTACGTTACTATTTTTAGAAGGTCACTGCACGTTACTATTTTTAGAAGGTCTCCAGTGTTTTGCGCGTTTATCTCCTTTCCTTCGTGCGCCGGCGTACACCCGGCTTTGCCGGGTCCCAGGCGCAGCCTGGTATTCGGCTCTACTTCTTCCCGGCGAAGCCGGTACCCGGCGAAGCGGGTAATCATCTAGTATGTTATATGCCTGTATACGAGATACGGGTTTGGAACAGATTTGTTGCGTTGGGTAGAAGTAGTGTTCAGTAGCACAAGAAGCTGCATTGGATACAACGGTTGGCTCTCAAATGATTTTGAAGTCAGCTGTGGGGTGCGACAAGGTTGTCCTTTCTCACCACGTGCACTAGCTTTTGTTATTGGAATTGAGTTGCTTGCAACCCGATTTCGAAAAGGTTCTAAAGTAAAAGGTTTGGACATTGAAACTGACGATTCAGAAGAATTGCATATGTTTAACAAGATTTTGAAGGCAATTTTGTATGCCGATGATGTGACCATGTTTTTGCGTGATAAAGATGACATTAAAGGACCAGACCATGCTGTTTTAGCGTCAAAAAAGCTTCGAATCGTGTTCCTGCGCGACCGAACACTTCCCGATGTTTGCAGTTAGTTAGAAAACCGCTTTCTTACCGTCTTCAACAATGTTTGGTTTACTTCGGAATCGTAATCCGACGAATTTTGTGACCGAAGCGACGGATTTCTTTTTCAAAACGACCCGCCATTGTGTCTCGTTATCTTCGCGAGACTGGCTTATGAATAAATTATCCGTGACGTCATACAGTGTCAGGATGGTAGTTGCTGCACCAACATGGCAACAAGCGTAACTGCAGACGAAATTGAACCGTACATGTTCGAACTACCAGTTTCTCTCCTCGAATCAAGCACGGAATATGAGGAGGCCACTTCCAGCAGTAGTGAAAACAGTGACGATGAAAATTGCGACTCTGTTTTTGTCTCAGCGATCAAAGGTAAACACGCCCGCTCTCTGTGCTGAACTTATCGTCTGCTTTCGAGTCTGTGCTATTTTTTCACTCTCGTCTTTTTGCTCATGATTGTTTGTGGACTGAAATGTCAACGCACTCGCGAATAAGTGGGATATTGTGTAAGTGTTCCTGCATTGCATTCACGAGTAAAAGAACAACAGCTCATCGCAGTTTTAACTGTTCTTGATTTCAGAGACTTGTGTCAGAGTGGCCACTGTACGGGTTGTATTGTGTGGGAGGGGCAGAAGAGGAGAGAGAGGAAGCTACCCTGAGGTACATTGTAGAATGAAAACTTGCAGCGGAGCAAGAATGCATCACCAGCCACGAAGGTGTACATACAACTTTTTTGAGGTGCCTATATTTGTTTGATTTTTAAATGTATGTATTTGTTGTTGTTTTTAAAGGCTACCAAGAAAATTTAAACTGAACAACTGTTGTAATTTAAATGTGTAACACTCAGTTACATATAGTTTCACACACACAATAATTAACTCGCTTGCATGCCCACAGAAGAAGTTTGCTCTTCACATTGTTCTGTTGTTGTTGTTTTTATAATGTAATCATTGTAACATCAACACTCAGTAATAATCAATTATTACAACACAATCACGTTTTCATCAGAACTCACTCACATACTACATATATTAAACCCTGGTTTATGGACACTTGCATTTGTACTTTGCATGGGAAAGCAGCCTGAATTTCAGGTGAACTTTAATAAAAGAAGATATATATGTATGTTGCTCTAGATGCATGTTTTAATAAATAATAATGACATTCAGGAAAGTAAAAGGACTGTTGAATGTTGCTGTTGTAAAATGTCTGATGATTAGGGTTCTGTTGCACATTTAGTGAATTGACTGTACCAATTGCTGTTATTATTTACACCCAATCAGTGTATCCACATGATATTATGTAGCTTAAATTAAAGAAAATGTTTTGATGTGTTCAGGACATACAGACAAGTTGCATACTGACTTGCCGAAAGAACAGGAAAGTTCTTCCTGCCTGTCTGGTCGCTGCCATCAGAGACCCTTTCTGTCACAGAGCTACACAGGCTTCACATATGTAAGATAAATAAAAGGTACATTACAACTTTCAACTGCGGGGGGTGTGTGTGTGTGTGTGTGTGTGGGGGGGTGCATAACCATTGCATACTTAAGGTCGGCTAAAACTGAAAACAGAAATGTGGAGCTTGCGTAACAATTCTTGCTTTGTCAGATTTGGAGATAGGCAGCCTCAGTCTATCTAGTTGGTCGCCCAGTTGGGGCGTCCTGCTTGGTGACAACTTGAGCTTTGTCAACTGGTCTAGCTGTAGCAGTCAAAGTCTGGGCACTGTTGCATTGTAGTCTCGCTGTGTATGCAGAGCTTTGTTGTAGCTGCCATAGGCCAGTGTTGCCATAGGCCATTGTTAGGATCACCACCCCCTCAAACAGCTCGTTCAGTTAACCTGATGAAAAAGTAAGGTGTGAGGGTAGAATGGCAAAACTTAAGCTTGAAGTTTAATACAAGAGAAGGAGAAAATAAGTCGCGTAAGGCGAAAATACAACATTTAGTCAAGCTGTCGAACTCACAGAATGAAACTGAACGCAATGCATTTTTTCAGCAAGACCGTATACTCGTAGCATCGTCAGTCCACCACTCGTGGCAAAGGCAGTGAAATTGACAAGAAGAGCGGGGTAGTAGTTGCGCTGAGAAGGATAGCACGCTTTTCTGTACCTCTCTTCGTTTTAACTTTTTGAGCGTGTTTTTAATCCAAACATATCATATCTATATGTGTTTGGAATCAGGAACCGACAAGGAATAAGATGAAAGTGTTTTTAAATTGATTTGGAAAATTTAATTTTGATCATAATTTTTATATCTTTAATTTTCAGAGCTTGTTTTTAATCCAAATATAACATATTTATATGTTTTGGGAATCAGAAAATGATGAAGAATAAGATGAACGTAAATTTGGATCGTTTTATAGAAAACAAATTTTTTTTTACAATTGTCAGATTTTTAATGACAAAAGTCATTAATTAATTTTTAAGCCACCAAGCTGAAATGCAATACCGAAGTTTGGCCTTCGTCGAAGATTGCTTGGCCAAAATGTCAATCAATTTGATTGAAAAATGAGGGTGTGACAATGCCGCCTCAACTTTTACAAAAAGCCGGATATGACGTCATCACAGACATTCCTCGAAACAAAGAAAAATATGTCCGGGGATGTCATTCCCAGGAACTCTCATGTAAAATTTCATAAAGATCGGTCCAGTAGTTTAGTCTGAATCGCTCTACCCACACACACGCACAGACAGACAGACAGACAGACAGACACACACACGCATACACCACGACCCTCGTCTCAATTCCCCCTCTACGTTAAAACATTTAGTCAAAACTTGACTAAATGTAAAAATATACATGCTAATATCACCTGTAGACTTTCATACATGTCAAAGAAAAAATCTCGGTGAGGTCATCTTGAGTAGTGAATGTTAAAATTTCTTTGTTTACCTTTTATTATCCAGGCTCGTGGTTCATCAAACAAGTCACTGTGAAGGCATTTCAGGAAGCTGTCTCCATGCCCCTTGAGCTGACATGGTTGTTTTCCACTTAGCCTTCACCTTTTCCACTCGCCTGGACCCTCCGGTGTAGATTGGACACAGTATTCAAACTTCTTTCCAACGCCTGTTTTAGACAGAAAAAAAAGTTACCACAATCAGCAGAACTTTCACTGGAGAATGGGCATAATTCTTTCATATTTTCTTTCTCATAGCTTTTTGTTTTGTTTTTATAATCTCTTCATTACACTAAATAACATCCATCTTAAGACATGTTTTGAGCCTTAATTTAAGTTGACTAGTAATGATATTAATCATAATGTATTTATTTTTATAATGAACAAACAGGCAACACCTGTGAATTGTAGAGTTCTGTTTGTGATGGGGTCTGGCGGCTTTTGTCTCGCTGTATGTTCTGGCCTTCCTTTGAGAAGCCATAACAGTTATTATAGGGCTTAGAAATAAGCTCTAAAATTCTCAATCCCGTTTGAGTGGACTTCGCCTTCAAAGGTGATTGTGGTGTTTAGGCACTCGGTTACATTTGGCGTCGTCGACAGTGATGGGACTCGACATAAAATGTTCAGGCCACTGAATCATTTTCGTGCTCTTCCCATTCCACCAACCTGGGAGGGACCTAAGCTTGGCGGGTGCATGGTTCGGAACTTTGGGGACAAAGTTCATTCAAAGGGGGTCGAGTGTGACAGGGAGACTACCGTCGCCCTTCACAGCAGACTCTGCAGAGTTGTTCGCCTTAGAAGTTGTGAGCTATTTATAGCTAGCTCGCCAGGCAACACCTGTGGATTGTAGAGTTCTGTTTGTGATGGGGTCTGGCGGCTTTTGTCTCTCTGTATGTTCTTGCCTTCCTTTGTGTGGGCACAAACTGGTGGATGAAAATGTTCAACACGTGCTCTAAGACGGCGAACCGCCACGCTGTCTGTCTCTGTCTCGCGATTCACCCGGCGAAGCCGGGTATTCCTCTAGTATATACAGACACAGACACAGACGCGCGCACACACACGCGCGCACACACACACACACACACACACACACACACACACATACACACACACACACACACACACACACACACGCGCACACACACACACACACACACACACACACACACACACACACACAAACGCAAAGAAAACAACTATGAACATTCTTTCAAATTGATTTTTATCGCTCAGTTTGATACATATACAAATACAGTCTCAATAAATGTCCGCGTGATCAAGTTTTTGGGCAGTTAATTTGACAGAGAACAGTCAGTGCTAAAAGAGACATTCAAACATGTGTGGAACTGCCCGGTGAAGAATTGGCTATATAACTAGTTAATAGCTTAATATTACTAAGCATACACTGTAATAAACTCGAATTTAGCTATGCAATAGACATAGATGAGACGGCCATAATATTATGTTAGTTGCAATGAACGATTCGTACATACAGGCTTCTTCTCGTTGGTATGTACAAAGTCCTACTTGGCTGAGACAAGGTAACGTGTAATAGAAGCCGCAGCTACCGAACCACGCATACTTTACTAGGTACACGTTCTGTCGTCTGTTGCACCACACTTTGAAGTAATCCCACACTTTGAAGTAAATTACTTCAAAGTGTGGGGATGTGCCCCACACTTTGAAGTAAACCCATTTTTTACTTCAAAGTGTGGGGGGATCTTCCCACACTTTGAAGTAAACTCAGTTTTTACTTCAAATTGTGGGGGGATCTTCCCACACTTTGAAGTAACTTACTTCAAAGCGTGGGACTTTTGCATCGCCTGTTTGAGCCTGATGATTTTGTCAAAAAAAATGGCAAAGTCTTTTGGATGAGTGAACAGAAAAAGTGAGCGAGCCAAGAAACATAATGATGTTTGTTATCAGGCTTTAAGCAATGTCCCATTGTTGAGTGTGACGAAAACTCGTGGTGACGATTTTAAAACATGTTGGGTCACGCATGGTCCAATCTTACATGGTCCAATCTTACATGGTCCAACCTTACATGGTCCGACCTTACATGGTCCAATCTTACATGGTCCAATCTTACATGGTCCAATCTTACATGGTCCAATCTTACATGGTCCAACCTTGCATGGTCCAAACTTACATGGTCCAATCTTACATGGTCCAATCTTGCATGGTCCAACCTTGCATGGTCCAACCTTACATGGTCCAATCTTACATGGTCCAATATAACATGGTCCAACCTTACATGGTCCAACCTTACATGGTCCAACCTTACATGGTTCAATATTACATGGTCCAACCTTACATGGTCCAACATTTCATGGTCCAATATTACATGGTCCAACCTTACATGGTCCAATCTTACATGGTCCAATCTTACATGGTCCAATCTTACATGGTCCAACCTTACATGGTCCAATCTTACATGGTCCAACCTTACATGGTCCAATCTTACATGGTCCAATATTACATGGTCCAACCTTACATGGTCCAACCTTACATGATCCAAACCGCAACACGGTGGCCTAGTGGTAAGGCGTCCGCCCAGTGAGCGGGAGGTCGTGGGTTCGAACCCCGGCCGGGTCATACCTAAGACTTTTAAATTGGCAATCTAGTGGCTGCTCCGCCTGGCGTCTGGCATTATGGGGTTAGTGCTAGGACTGGTTGGTCCGGTGTCAGAATAATGTGACTGGGTGAGACATGAAGCCTGTGCTGCGACTTCTGTCTTGTGTGTGGCGCACGTTATATGTCAAAGCAGCATGCACATCCCTGATATGGCCCTTCGTGGTCGGCTGGGCGTTAAGCAAACAAACAAACAAACAAACATGGTCCAATCTTACATGGTCCAATCTTACATGGTCCAACCTTACATGGTCCAATCTTACATGGTCCATATATATATTATTGGACCATGTAAGATTGGACCATGTAAGATTGGACCATGTAAGATTGGATCATGTAAGGTTGGACCATGTAAGGTTGGACCATGTAAGGTTGGACCATGTAATATTGGACCATGTGTGACCCAACATGTTTTAAAATCGTCACCACGAGTTTTCGTCACATTCAACAATGGGACATTGCTTAAAGGCATATGTACGCGCTCCCGTGTTTACAAAGTGTAGTTTGCCCATAATCGATGTCAAACGCACCATAAGACCATGTAATGACGATATGTCGCCATGCGCGGACCATATACATGCATTACAGCTTGTTTTAGAGTCTCAAAAACTTTGGATGTAAACAAAGACGCGGAGTTATTTCCCTTGCGTCAACGCTACCTCTGTTGGCAAATCTATAAATAGGACGATCCAGATCAAAATGAAAATTAACATATCTCAACATTGAAGGGGTCCTAGACCACAATATTTTGCAGGGAACTTAATTTAGCATGTCTCCAGCTGTTGGTAAAGCAATTAGCGTGTATAGTCATCGAGTACATATGGCTTTAAAGCCTGATAACAAACATCACTATGTTTCTTGGCTCGCTCACTTTTTCTGTTCACTCATCCAAAAGACTTTGCCATTTTTTTTGACAAAATCATCAGGCTCAAACAGGCGATGCAAAAGTCCCACGCTTTGAAGTAAGTTACTTCAAAGTGTGGGAAGATCCCCCCACAATTTGAAGTAAAAACTGAGTTTACTTCAAAGTGTGGGAAGATCCCCCCACACTTTGAAGTAAAAAATGGGTTTACTTCAAAGTGTGGGGCACATCCCCACACTTTGAAGTAATTTACTTCAAAGTGTGGGATTACTTCAAAGTGTGGTGCAACAGTCGTCTTCGATTTTTTGAATCAACGAAAACCTTGCAAAGGTCACAGAATGTGGCTTAGGAAAGGTGACAGGCAGTTCGGGGTAGGGCTAATGTGGTACAGAATATCCAGCAGGGGAAGTTAAGCACATGCTTAGCTTCTTACCCTTCTCGGCGTTGTTACTATTTCTATCATCGTGAGCGTGGATTTCAGTGGTCAGCACTGTTTTAGATGTCAACACTTTGAACCTGTGTTCCAGGTGTGTACTGTGTATGCCTTATGTATTGCCTTATTTTGTTGTGTTCTGTTTTGCTTTTGGTTTTATATTTTACTACATTGGTCCTGCAGAAACCGTAGACAGTTGCGTTGTCTATATCATGGTGAGCAAGCATCTCTTTTGTTGTTAACATTGTGTGTGTCACCAGCAGACCTTTAGTGTGTGGATGTCGATAGTAGGTTGAATAGCGGAGTACATAGAAACAGAAAGTGTTTTAATTTGTTTGAGAGAGGAGGACGGAAGGCGAAGAACAGGGTGAACCACATTTTGCGGGATTGCCGTGAACAGAAATACCACGGAAAAATACTTATCATAGCTTTAGAGTGCGCCTGAAAAATATTATTTGTACAAACATGTTGATAAACATGCATCCTTTTAAAACACGGGAATGCTCTTAAACCTTTACGATCTCAAGAAATGCAGAAATCCTAAGCAGTAGAAAGAACATGCAAGTCAAACATTGATTTGTCGACTGTAATAATGATACATCCTTCAACAAGTTTTAACAATTAAGCATTATAATTTATTGACAATGCGACAGAGTTGGTAGACATAATGTGGGTGCCTGAACAGTTAGACAATTCATGTACATAATGTGCTCAAGGATTTGCGATTCGCAACGAAACAATACTTAAAGATACTTAAATAAAATCCTCGATTATTCAACAATCCGAATAAATGCTGACCTGGTGATTCAAAGTCAGACATAAGCTATGATGCCGGCATATGATAAGGTGATGTACTATAATAATACACACATTATGTACAAAGACGGTTATCTAAACATTATTGCAAACACACATTGACAAAGTTATTCTTCACACCAAAACAGGAACAATTAACATACAACGGAGGCAACTTATGGACATTAACTGTGTTAAACTAAGAAAGAAAATAATGCTCATCATTTGCGAAAAGAAAAAAAATATTAGTGCATCATTGCTTGCGTGCTTGTTTCATCATGTGTTTGCTTGTTGTTGTTGTTGTTGTTGTTGTTGTTGTTGTTGTTGTTGTTGTTGTTGTCGTTATTATTGTCTTGTGGGTGCGTGTTAGTGTGTGTGTTTGTTGTTGTTCTTATAAACTTGGGTCAGCAATATGGTCGTCTTGTGTGCGCAAAAATAAAGAAATAAAACAACATAATGCCGGGAGTGTCAGGGACATACACATAGTATATAACAATTGCTTAATCTGCTAATGAATCTTCACAATGAGAATTGACAGAATGTACGTTAAAACCGTTAATAATGTACACACACTCACATAGATACAGTATTTAGAACAGACCCGTTTTCCCCCTTGCGCTCGTGACCTAATTAAATAATATAGGTCACGCAAGAATCATAATCGAAGATTTGTAAAAACACAGAAAACGCAGTTCTAAACTACAGCAGCTGAAGACACCGATGCTTCAAAGATTTAGGAAATCAGCATGCGTTTAAGGGTTACAACAACACAATAAAAACATACACTAAGCATCAACAACAGTCTGGCCGCTTCCAGAGCAGAGTGAGACTTCTTTGCTGAATTTATTTTCGCAGATTAACATAGACGTCAGTTACGAAATACATTTAGGAAAACAATTCCCACTTTGCACAGATAAGCTGCCAGGCTGTTGAATTTTGGCACGAGTCCAAGTGGAAGGATGGTACGTAAACGCCCATGTAATATTGTTTACAGATCTGTGGTGATGGACCCAATCTTTTACACGGGAAGGACTTTGCATTTACCTTGCAATCCGAACTAAATTACAGTCGCATCCTGATCGAGCTTCAAGTCAACTGAAACGGGTTGCATCGTTTAACAACATTTTCCTGTTAAAGCTTCTCAGTAAAGGATTTTGTTTACTTCGGAGGAGTATAGTTAGAACTGGATTTCAAAGGTTGTGTTTGTTTGTTTTGTCTGTTTGGTTATAAATACTTACAAAGCTGCGTTGGCCTCAGTAATCAGTGGATCCAACAAAATATGAAAATAAATAGCTGGCAAAAATTGACATAAATAAATAACTAGTCTATAAAATACAAATGAAAGTGAATTTTAAAATTCGTGTTAATGTGCGAAAAACGACCAGCTGAGAATTTCACCAACACGTGGCTGGATCTTGAGTGATATATGTACTTTAGGCCAAACAAAAATATATGTTGGTTTAGGGTAACCCGACCGACCTTAATTTTTTCCCGCCGACCCTAAAACTTGTTTTCATTTCTCAACAAAAATCAACAACAAAACAACAACCTCTGACACATTTTGCAAACCATACCAAGACTAAGAATACAAAATAAAAAATAAAAAACCGACCTACTGACCCTATTTTTTTGGTCATGTTACCCTAAACCAACATATATTTTTGTTTGGCCTTAGACCCATATTCAGACATACGAAGAACTTTCTTTCCTTATTTGGTGTTTAACGTCGTTTTCAACCACGAAGGTTATATCGCGACGGGGAAAGGGGGGAGATGGGATAGAGCCACTTGTCAATTGTTTCTTGTTCACAAAAGCACTAATAAAAAAATTGCTCCAGGGGCTTGCAACGTAGTACAATATATTAACCTTACTGGGAGAATGCAAGTTTCCAGTACAAAGGACTTAACATTTCTTACATACTGCTTGACTAAAATCTTTACAAAAATTGACTAGATTCTATACAAGAAACACTTAACAAGGGTAAAAGGAGAATCAGAATCCGTTAGTCGCCTCTTACGACATGCTGGGGAGCATCGGGTAAATTCTTCCCCCTAACCCGCGGGGGGAACATACGAACAAGCGATGCACATGATTCAACCAGAGTATACGTTCTAGTATTGCATACTACAAGGCAGGAAATAAAAATGCAGAAACGTTCTGACAACTACGAGTGTTGGCATATTAACAGTGATATACGGGAGTATATATTATACAACATCAAGTTATGACAACATTTGCAGCAGTTATGGTAACATGCAAACTATGCCAACATTGCTGTGCCGCCTTAAAATGAGAGATAATATATCGTATATTCAAGAATAAACAGCTAGTACATGAAAGCATATATTAAAGGCTGCCATATTCGTAGCGTTCATTAATTAATTCATATTGTTTACATGTGCCAATAATGTTATAAAACTGTACCTAAGGGGATATAATAACGATTGGATGTAGCTTTCGAACACAAAAAAACATTATTTCAGTATTGCAAAGTGGTGTTTATAGCGTCGAATGTAAACAGAACAGTCTCAAAGTGAAAGTGGATGTTTTCCGGAAATTGCACAGGCGGAAATATACGATCTCTCACAGCACATATTCGCAAGAATAAGGCCACAGGCTTCAGCTGACAAGCTACAAGTACATCTAATTTTCTAATAGGCCTATGTACTCACGTGTCCAGCAAAACTTTGGCGAGTTCAGTATCCCCTTTGTACTTGGTTCTCAATTTGAAGCGATGGGCCTCTGACGAAAACACTCTTTCTTTCAGCGCGACCCAGCGCTGGTGATGAAGCAAGGAGTCCACTTTCTCTTCTCAGCAGATTTAGTGGCCAGCTTCAGACAGGTTTACTTCTATCTTTTTTGCCATTGTACGCAACCGCGCTTTGACTGTCTCCGACGCCATCTTTGGTTTACGAAACGTCACGACGTGACGTCAACGGTCTAAAAATAACCCAAGTCCTGGAGAACTGTTGCTAAACAATCCAATAAAGAATTAATTATGTCTCGTAATTGGTATGGACTTCAAACCTAAAACTTTGCAGGGAGCTTAATTTATACATCCCCGCAACGATGGGAAAAGCCCTGGAAGTAATTAAACTAATTAAACAGGACTATATGTCAGCCTTTAACAAAATGTAAGAACAAAAGCTATCTTTTTTGTCCTACCAATACATTACAAGACCGCTCACTAAAGCATTACATGCAGACTTCCCCGTCTACGATGATGTATACCTAAAACAGCGACACCAAAATACAAAGAGTAGATATAGTTCTCTCTGTTAACGATGACTCATATTGTGAGCGTGCCTATAGCAAATCCCTAAATGACGCACTCGAGATAACAAATAACCAGAGAGTTAGATGATAACCAGAGAGTTAGATGATAACCAGAGAGTTAGATGATAACCAGAGAGTTAGATGATAACCAGAGATTTAGATGATAACCAGAGAGTTAGATGAAGTTCTAGTGATCTAAATAATGCTGTAGGTTTTCATTTCCGAATTACAATATCCGGATCAAGTGAACTCTTCTCTACTTTTCTTGCTTAGTTTTTATGTTGTACAATTTGTGTTACTTTGTCCTTACACATATATTAGGAATCGGATCAACATTTATGTTGATAATTATGAATGTATCACGATTTATTTTTGGAAATAATGCAAATATGTTCTTTGTAAGAAAATTGATCTCGACATATTTTTGAATCAAACAGAAGCATTATTTGGTTTCTTTAGCCAAAATTCTAAACGCGATTTATCTGTAAAAATATTGTTTCTTAATTATAACAACAACAATAATCATTAGATGATTATAGTTAGGAAAACAATAAGATTTGGGTATACTATTGGAATTTGACTTAAATATTAAAAGTGATGAAATAATGTATTATTTTTCTCAGATTTATTAAAGCCTATAAATGATTTGAAGAAAGGAGAGTTTTAGTAATCAATGTAGAGTATACTGAGTTTCAAGTGCAAGGATTTTTCTGTTTAGCTTGTTTGAATTACTCGAAAGATTATATCTTCAATTCAAAAATATCCTGTTTTTATGATGTAAGTGTTATAATGCTACGATTTTTATTTTAAACATTGGCATTGTTATTCTATGAATATCAATTTCTTCAGATGTTCAATTAAATTAGTTTCAAGCTTTAACCTGTACATGGAAAGAGTTAGTCATAACACTCAGCGCAACATACAACTAATGTCAATAGACAGATTAGCATGTATTGCAGCTTGTTTAAAAAGCAGATGATAATAAATTTTAAAACAATAACTAGAAAATAACAGTCACTTCGATTAATAGTACAAAACACAATGTGGCAATATTCCGTCCATGTAAGATTAAAATAGTGTATCACAATATTCGTTCTTTCGAAACGAATGACAGCTTCCGATGTTGAACAGACGCGTGTATAGAGTATTTACAAGGGAATAGACCTAACTGACACCGTTTAGTTCTCTATACCAAGTTTCACGTATTTCCATTCTCAACACTCACTACACAACCAGGTTGTTATAAAACAAGTTGCATAACGCGATATCCAAACATTTAGTCAATCTGTTGGTCTAAAAGATTAAAACTGAATATAGTGGATCGTGTATCACTGATAATAGTAAGTCATTGGCTGGTGGAAGCCATTCGACCGAGACAACGCTAACTCAGAGGTCTTGCTAAAAACGGTTGCCACAGTTCCGTTTCAACTATTTTTGTAAAGTAGGATATGACGTCATCAAGCGTTTTTTTGTTAACAAAAGAATACCGACTGGTAGTATCATCTGGAGAAAAACAATGTACATGTAAAGTTGCATTACCATCAGTCAATTACTTTGTCTGTGAATCGCTCTCCACACATGTACACGCACGCACGCACGAACGCATTATACAATTCGGCTCCTCTCTCAATCCACAGTCCACCGCATTTCATTTAGTCAACTATTGACTAAATGTGTTAAAAACAAAACACAACAAATCTAGAGAAATATTCTATTCGAACGAAAACTATCACACACTCATTGAATCCGAATCCAGAACAGTGAGACTATGGAAGGCCTTTTGTCCTTTCACGACGATTACAGTACAAAACTAAATACTATTCAACGTAATGTGCATATTACATCTGAACAATACGTTGTAAATATCATAATACAATGCAATCAATTCTTCTCTCGTGCAAATGTGATGCCCCTTTGTGGTTGCATTTGATACACGTTAAGACATATGATAAGTATTTACCCCCGCTTGTGAACAGAGCTTCGAATCCCATAGTATTTGTGTGGGTACAGTTGTTGTTGGTTGCGTTATGTGTTTATCTTTTAATGCAGTTTCCGTTGATTTCGAAATTGCATTTTGGTTTTTACACCCGTCTTTTTTTCAGTTTTTTTTCATCGAGTCTGAATCAGTTCGCTAACTCAGTCTTGTAATGAAACAAGCTTGTGTTGACATTATAATAGGCGACTGCAGAACTCGTTGTCCGTGTAAATCCTAGTGCGTCGTGACTTTACATTCACCAAGTCACCATTATTTTGTGTGTTACAGTATGCTGAAGTAACTCCATGTGTAGGCGTGAATCTTATTTCTGGCAAGTTCAGATGACTTTGAAGTCGGTCAATATTTTAGACACAATCATATTGATTCCTGTCTTCTGCACACGAAGGTGGAATCCAGACAGAAGCGCGTACAAGAGTGGATAGTTACGTCATCAACACATCTTTCAAGAAATCGAAGTATGACTGAGTGAGAGATACATTTCGTCGACACGTCTTTCGTCGCACATTTTCACACAGCAGCAGAGACATTCTTTATTCGATCAGTTGTGAGAGTTAGTCAGACGATTAGTTCTTACAAGGTAGAGATAGAGTGAACTTAGGAAGTATGTATATGTACACGAACATATATACCATAATCTTAGCAGTATGCAAACGTTCGGATACAACAGAGCCCAGGCATGATGTACATTTACATGTACATCATAATCATGTATGTCCATGCACAGGTACATTATAATCCAGGCGGTATAATGTACATGGACAAATACACCAGAATTCAAATAACGTACCTACACAGATAAAGTAGTTTTTAAGCAGTTTGTGCCGCTGGTACACTAGCATTCGTATAGTTTGTAAATCTACAGGTGCACAGAATCGAGAGAGTATATAATTATGTACAAGCACATGTCCATCAGAATGCAGGCAGTATATACACGATACATGACACACGAAGACAGGACCGAGAAGAGACATAGAAACCGTTAACGTTAACGTTCACTTTCGCTTTCACGTTCACTTTCGCGCTCACGACAAGAGACACAGAAACTGTGAACGTTAACGTTCACTTTCGCTTTCACGTTCACTTTCACGTTCACGTTCACCATCACGTTCACGAGAAGAGACACAGAGACCGTTAACAGTTAACGTTCACTTTCGCGTTCACGTTCACGTTCACTTTCGCGTTCATGTTCGCGTTCACAGTTGACCACTACAAAGCGTTT
>NC_090246.1:70337244-70374744 GCF_037325665.1 Littorina saxatilis | reverse complement strand
AGGTCCACATAGGGCTCGGGACAGCACGGGTAGTACTTCACGTTCCTCTCCGCGTTGGAGAAGATGATATCCCACTCGTTGCTTTGGATGTAGTCGTTTAGCTCGAAGGCGGGCCCGTAGACGAACTGCAGATCCAGCTTGCTACCGTCGTAGGTCCAGGAGCCGAACTTGAGGTGACAGGTTTGCACGTCGAAGGGGAAGTGCCGGATGTCGATGGAGCAGGACGACTTGAAGACGGCCTGTGGGATCCAGACGACGTCCCCGTTATCGGAGAGCACGCAGAGAGCGTCCCGGAGTTCTCCTAGCCGTGTGTCAGCACTGGGGGCAGAGAGAGCGGGCAGGTCGGTTACGCTGAGTACCAGTGCGGTTAATAGTAGCCGGCCTCATTTCGTGTTAGTAATTTGAAAATAAGATAAGTGTTAAATGATGAAGGGCATGTGGGAGGGGAGAGCATGAGGGTTTGGTGTGGAGTTGGTCTGAGGGTGGGGTGGGGTTTGTGTGTGTGTGTGTGTGTGTGTGTGTGTGTGTGTGTGTATGTATGTGTGTATGTGTATGTGTGTGTCTGTCTGTCTGTGTATGTGTCTGTGTGTGTGCCTGTGTGTGTGTATGTGTGTGTGTGTGTGTGTGTGTATGTGTGTGAGTGTGTGTGGGTGTGTGTGTGTGTGTGTGTTATCAAAACTGGGGGTGGGGATGAAATATTAAAGGTTTTGTTTTATAGTTGTCTGCATGGCTTCATTCGGTTTCACCTGACGATGATTGTTTGGTGTTATCTCTCTTTCTTTTTTTCTGTTTTTCTTTTCTTTTGGGTTGGTGTCAGGTGCTGGAAAGGGTAGGTTGGGTTTTACGCGGCAGAGAACATAAAGATGGAAGTCATTCGAGGAATACATTTTCAGCTGAAATGAACACATCTATTTTCGTTGCATAGCTAGAGCGTTGCAAAGCCAATCAAGCATTTATGTACACGCATGCTATTGCACATGATCATTTAGTGTAAAGAAAGTAAAAATAAGAAACACAGAAACACAAAATAAAATACAGAAACAAAGAAAAAAAAGAAAAAAGAAAGAAATAATGACAAAGGGAAGTGAGAAAAAAAGAAAGAAAGAGGGCAAGCAAACAACGGAGTAAGGCAATGTACGATATGCCAATGAGGGGTTACGGGATTGGCGGTCGTGGTTGTATTGAGTAGGGGGAGGACGGGGGAGATTGAGGGGGTGGACACATGTTTCTCAAAAACTAAACATTTGCGCTAAGAAACACCAGCTTGAGCAGTGTTATGACAAAAATGTCAAAGAACTTTCAAAAGGGAATCGTCCGAAAGCTTTCGAATCACAGAGCTTTGCCGGAAAGTACACGAAAAGACAACAGACGCTTGAAAAAAAAAGCCAAACGTCTATGAAGAACCTGCTCCCTAATTGCTACCTGTCACCGGCATTTCTCGTTATCAAACAACGAGTGTGCAGAAGCCAATTGCGACGGATTTGCTTAACCTACAGCAAATTTCATGACAAGAGGACGTCCAAATCTGTGAGCCCCTCTAAAAAAAAAAAGAAGTCACAAATCGATAGGCTCACACCACATCTAGTGTCTAAACAAAACCCGTCTTATCTACCATTCGCATGCTCGGCATCATCCCAAACTGCTAACTCTTGCCTGTCAGACGCAGAATCCGGGGTTTTCCAGGCCTGCCAGTGACCAATTCCACCAAAACAAAAAGGAAGAAAAAGAAGAAAAAAAACACGCTCCCGGCCCTGATGGGCATACAGATAGGAACGTCAGGGCCATAGCCATAGTAGACAGGGGCTTTAACCCTGCAGCGTGAACGCGTTTTGGAATCAGCAGGGTAGGGATGCGCTCTTGAGGAAGACAAATAGCTGCAAAAAGTTACCGAGTGGCCCAGATTTGTAAAATAATATTCTCCTTTTCTGTCTCTGTCTCTCTCGTATCTTTGTCTCTGTCTCTGTCTTGCCGGTTGTCTCTCTGTCTCTGTGTGTTTCTCTCTGTCTGTCTCTCTCTGTCTCTGTCTCTCTCTCTTTCTCTCTGTCTCTCTCTCTCTCTCTCTCTCTCTCTCTCTCTCTCTCTCTCTCTCTCTCTCTCGATCTCTCTCTCTCTCTGACCTCTATCTTGGAAACCATTTTGAAGGGGTCGAACGTCTACATGGTACATACAGTCCAACAGCGACACATGGCCAGTTATAGTAACACATTCACACCAAAAATAAAAGACAGAAACGAATGAAAAAACAAAGGAAGAAACAAAGAAGTAAGACAAAAAAGAGGGAACAAAATGAGGAAATAAAACGAAAGAAAGAAAGAACGAAACCAAAAAACAAAAAAAAAGAAAGAAAGAAAGAAAGAAAGAACAGCAAAACAGATAAACTGACAGCTAGAAAAACAAACACGAAAAGGCAAAAGTCAAACAAACAGACAATACATTGATCAATTCACAAATCAAGCTATAATTAACCAACCACTAAATACTCAATGTACACAACACTTACTAGTTGTATAGTTTGATATCCGGTTTCCATATGTCTTCATTGCGCACGCGCACTTTGGTAATGTTCCCGTATTCTTCTTTTGACCAGTTGAGGTGCATGTCGTTCCAGTTCTGAAATAAAAAGAGAATAGAAAGGCTCATGAATGGGAGATCGTAACACAGCAGATACACAAACATAGAATATATAGAACACTAAAGCAAGCTTCCAGTTGAAAGCAATGAATGATTAAGTCTTGTAGGGCGATAAAACAAGCTTCTAGATGAATGCGATAACAATGCTCCGAAAAGCATTCTTAGACGGAAATGTTCCCTCGAAACGAGGCAAAAAGACACTCCTCGTCAGCCCGTATAGTCTACAGTATCGCCAGCAAAATCACCTTGATGACTAATAGTTTTCTTGTTGCTCGTTTCTCATGCTTCGCCATGATTGCTTGCACAGAGTTATGTTTCCTTCATGACGAGGGCGTGTGATCACGTTCGCAGATAATTCAAACTAACTAGGTTACACTCTGAAAAGGGAAAGACGACGCAAGAAACTCACACAAATGTCAATGCATAGAAATTCAAGTTCATTTCCGTTGCATAATTATTTTGTTGTGAAGAAATACAAACGCAACATTCAAATCAAAACTTTCGTTTTGTTCGTTGATTAAAAATGTTGACAAGATATTGATTCCTCAAAAGTATGTTCCTCAAAAGTGGACATACTCGTTCTTTCTGAACATGTACGAGCGTATGTATGGGTCGTTGTTTATGTTGTTGTTGTTTTACCGACAATAGATGGTCTCTGAATTATGTTTGTCTTTAAAACTCACCAAGGCTAGTGTAACTGACCGAAGTGCCAAATAGATTGACTGCTTTAAGTTGCTGTGACTATGAAATAGTGTGGTCTGCATTTAATCTTGTCAGCTGCATTTAAATAACAAACACATAATCAAATTATAAATCAATCAAACAATGATTCTTCAAACCAAAATGAATGAACCAATCTGCGTTTTCTCGATTGCTATATCTCTGCCGCCGCTTCTCTTTCACGGGTGTTTCACCGTGGTTTTGCCTGTTTTCGCCAAGTCTAAACATTTACAAACATTAAAACGCATCGATCCAACATCTTATTAGATTCATAACGTCAACAAGCGCTTGCATGCATATACTATTCCAAATGGGTTCAATAAATGTTGTATTTCGTTTAGTTCTCATTAACTGCAAAGCTTTTTTTTAATCCAAATAAATCACATATTCTTTGCCACCGGCCGTGAACTTTCAATGTCTTTATTGCGTAAGCGCATTTTAGTAATGTTCCCGTTGTCTTCTTTCGACCGAGTTGGCGCAATTTAACCAAATTACGCCAGTATGTATGTATTGTTGCAAATAAGTATACGGTAGTTACGGTAATTATACCATCCGTTTTAAAATGTTTTATTTCTGTTTTTCTTTTTTCTTTGAGTACATCGCATTTGTATGAATGAGTGTGCAATAAGTATTCCACCCACTTAAAAAAAACGACAGTATTGACAGAATGTTTTCTTCTTTTCTTCTTTTTCGGACGTGCATCGTATTTATACTATAAGTGCATCGTTTTATTGTTCTTCTTTTCATGAGTGCTTCCCGTAATTGTATTGGGACATTGCTTTTTGCGCTATAACAGACATCATCGTCTAGGCATTAGATTTCCTTATCCCTGGTTTTACCAGGGCAAGCCATTAGGGAAAAACACACGAGGAACCTGAAGAATATGGTAATTCCACTCTCTTTACGGGGAGTTTAGCCAGACGTGCTTCGAAGCTCAAATGGTTTGAACATTGATCCGACAAGGTAAACATTCTTTGCACTGGATTTCGGGTAAAATATGGACAGGGCTTGACTTTAGGCTGCTCTAAAATCAACAGTCAACATGCTCCAAACAACGCTGGGGTTTGGAAATAGATGTTGTGAAAGTTGTTGTATGTAATTCGAAACATGCCAATCATTGCAAGGAACCTGACACGGTCTTTCCCAGACAAAAACAAATATATTTGTGCCAATTAATATTGAGGACAGTCGAAACGAGTTCAAACTTGTTAAAAGTAACTATTACAAATCCTCATACAAAATAAATGTTGCTACAACATTAATACACACTTGAAATGAACATAATGGCAGGAAGAGAAAAGTCATACTTTGCAGGTTGAGATTATGACGCGCATATAAGCCTACATAACACATGCGCAGTACTGTTTCTCAAAATATGTTTACTTCCTCGCGAATAACACTTCGCTGATCAGCGCAAGCTGTTTGAATGTCCTACCGACAGTGTCCAATCGTCACATAGAAATGTAACTTCAGCGTTGTATTGCACCGCTCAAGCATGTATGCGTTGATGAATGCAAGCGCGCATGTGTGTGTGTGTGTGTGAGTGTGTGAGTGTGTGTGTGTGTGTGTGTGTGTATGTGTGTGTGTGTGTGTGTGTGTGCGTGCGTGCGTGTGTGTGTGTGTGTGTGTGTGTTTGGTGCGTGTGTGTGTGTGTGTGTGTGTGTGTGTGTGTGTGTGTGTGTGTGTGTGTGTGTGTGTGTGTGTGTGTGTGTGTGTGTGTGTGTGTGCGTGCGTGCTTGCGTGTGCGTGTATGCGTGCGTTCAAATATATATTATTCGTTTTAACAAAAGCAGGATCCGGAAACAAAACCGACATCATTTTAGCTAGTTTGCACGCATGCACGAGTGTTTTCAAGTCTTTATTTTAAACCAGAAGGTTTACAATAGACAGCATGCATCAGCAAATCTTGTTGTGACAACTGGTCCATAAACATTAATGAATAACCCATAGCACGGTTATTCACCACTAGTTGTGCGACTAAACAGACCATACAAGATGCATGAATGGTGCACGCATCTCACCTGCGCTTGCCATTCACTCTGAACAAAACAGAAAGCTCGACTGCCTGCAACGCCTTGAAAGCATTCGATTTGTTGTTGCTGCATAGGCGTAATTGGTGTCTACAGACAAACCCACTCATGCACACACACAAAAAACGAGTTTACGTGGGAGTTTCAGCCCATGAACGCAGAAGAAGAAGAAGAAGAATGGTGAATACAGAAACATCCTATGACTGTGTAACTTGCTCGGCGCCTTGTGATATTTTATGAAAACGTCGCACAATTTTCTTAGAATAATGTACAATATGCTTCAAAAGTATATTCATTATAGGAATTGAAAATAAATTCAAAATGCTTTTTTTGAAATGTGACCCTCCACCACGGAATGAGTGTTACGAAGCGGTTTACTCGTATTTGTGGTAATGTGTATTGTTGTAAATAGAATAGACTATAGCGATGGTCAGACATTGGAAAGGGCTATAGGCTGCATACCGTCGCGTTGACCGCAGTTGAACCTTTGTGTAACTGACAAGGTTTTCACGTGCAAGTAATGCAGGCGACAGCTCACTGGCAATGTCATAGCAAGAACGACTTTGTAAAATCAGTCGCCGTCAAGGAGCCAAGCTCGACTCGTGTTTTTCGTAACACTTTAGCAGACGGGCTCCTGTTTTAGGTATCTGACTGAAGAAGGATGAAGACTGACGAACTTTCCCTATCAGTCTACGTGATATCTTCCATTTTCATATTCATGCCAGGCCGGCGACTGTACTAAATGTTGGCTTTACACTCTTTCGAGGTATGTTTGAAACCGGTTATATTTTCATGTCATGCTGTCGTATGTGAGAAGAGTGACTGTTTCTGTGTTTAATGTTATTGTGTAGGCCTAAGCTATTGTGCTACACTGCTTAAACATGTGAGGGTTTTACGTAACGTTTTCTTGGCTTTAGAAAACAGGAATTAACGTGTAAATAATTATATTGGCTCATGCAGCTTAATATGTTGGACGAGTGAGTATTTTTATTGTGCGAGTGAAAGAAACTAAAGACAAGTTGATTTATGGACTATAAACTTTACAGTGTTCCAACTGGGGGGTTTTCATCGCCGGAGGCTGAACTGAACCAGTCAACTGCGGCTTGGTGTACATGACCATGGCATGGAGAGCTGGCAGGGTTCTACAGTTAGCCGCCGAGACGAACTGGAAGGATCAAGGACTACGTCAAGCAATGGTTGCGGTGTCGTGAGGACTGGTGCACCCTTGTCAGTCGTCTGAAGGACTTACAGCCATACCAACATCTTGAAAGCCGAAAGATGGCAGTAGGGTAACGTACAGTAGAATACCTATTCGTCTTACCTGTTAAGCTGCTTTGTTTGAGCCAAAAGGTGTCTGCGTCTTGGACTGTAGAGTTTCTTGCGGTGTTGTCGGCCTAGGGTACTGGTCGAAGCCCGGAAATGATTTTGTGATGTAAAAAGCTTTGTAAACAATAATAATTAGTCTTGGCAGTGTCAAGATCCATTTAACACCAGGTTTTTGCGTGTGTGAGTGAGTGTGTGCTTGTGCCTTGTAAGCTACGGTAGCGGACAACTATTCAGATTACATTCAAGTCTGTAAACAAATACTAAACTTATAGAGTGGTGTAGAGGCATTTATGATTGTCTAGAAACCGGGCAATAAGAGACCATAACATCTGGCGCAATAAGGGCTATACCACTCCATAACAAATGGCGCCCAATAGTGTTTGTTTGTTTGACTCTTTAGCAGTATTGTTTTCTATCTCAAGGCACGTGCGCTTACACGGGTGTGAATGATTGTTTTGTTTGTCCTGTTTGTCCAGTAACATTTTCAGATTTGATTTGATTTTTGATTTGATGTGTTGACTGGCATATTCTTGCAAGGCCAGGGTCTTACTCGAGTTTCATTCATGATATTTTTTTTAAACAGCTTCTGAACATGACCAGTATATAATTCTTTTGACTTTTTGGATAATCTCTGATCGAGATTCAGAAAATTTCATCGTTTTTTCAACAATTCATTTTCTTTTGAGGAAAGGGGGTGATGTTACGAAGCGGTTTACTCGTATTTGTGGTAATGTGTATTGTTGTAAATAGAATAGACTATAGCGATGGTCAGACATTGGAAAGGGCTATAGGCTGCATACCGTCGCGTTGACCGCAGTTGAACCTTTGTGTAACTGACAAGGTTTTCACGTGCAAGTAATGCAGGCGACAGCTCACTGGCAATGTCATAGCAAGAACGACTTTGTAAAATCAGTCGCCGTCAAGGAGCCAAGCTCGACTCGTGTTTTTCGTAACACTTTAGCAGACGGGCTCCTGTTTTAGGTATCTGACTGAAGAAGGATGAAGACTGACGAACTTTCCCTATCAGTCTACGTGATATCTTCCATTTTCATATTCATGCCAGGCCGGCGACTGTACTAAATGTTGGCTTTACACTCTTTCGAGGTATGTTTGAAACCGGTTATATTTTCATGTCATGCTGTCGTATGTGAGAAGAGTGACTGTTTCTGTGTTTAATGTTATTGTGTAGGCCTAAGCTATTGTGCTACACTGCTTAAACATGTGAGGGGTTTACGTAACGTTTTCTTGGCTTTAGAAAACAGGAATTAACGTGTAAATAATTATATTGGCTCATGCAGCTTAATATGTTGGACGAGTGAGTATTTTTATTGTGCGAGTGAAAGAAACTAAAGACAAGTTGATTTATGGACTATAAACTTTACAGTGTTCCAACTGGGGGGTTTTCATCGCCGGAGGCTGAACTGAACCAGTCAACTGCGGCTTGGTGTACATGACCATGGCATGGAGAGCTGGCAGGGTTCTACAGTTAGCCGCCGAGACGAACTGGAAGGATCAAGGACTACGTCAAGCAATGGTTGCGGTGTCGTGAGGACTGGTGCACCCTTGTCAGTCGTCTGAAGGACTTACAGCCATACCAACATCTTGAAAGCCGAAAGATGGCAGTAGGGTAACGTACAGTAGAATACCTATTCGTCTTACCTGTTAAGCTGCTTTGTTTGAGCCAAAAGGTGTCTGCGTCTTGGACTGTAGAGTTTCTTGCGGTGTTGTCGGCCTAGGGTACTGGTCGAAGCCCGGAAATGATTTTGTGATGTAAAAAGCTTTGTAAACAATAATAATTAGTCTTGGCAGTGTCAAGATCCATTTAACACCAGGTTTTTGCGTGTGTGAGTGAGTGTGTGCTTGTGCCTTGTAAGCTACGGTAGCGGACAACTATTCAGATTACATTCAAGTCTGTAAACAAATACTAAACTTATAGAGTGGTGTAGAGGCATTTATGATTGTCTAGAAACCGGGCAATAAGAGACCATAACATCTGGCGCAATAAGGGCTATACCACTCCATAACAATGAGTCACATGTCACCTTTGCAAGATTTTCATATTTTTACATTTTCCTAAAGAGTTTTTTTATGGTCAATCCAGTGGTGAAAACCGTTTTAGAAAAGAGCGAAAAATGTTTGAGTTATAAGCCTGTGACTAAGGTGACCCTCACACTATGTTACCAGACACTCTCCGGACTTATATCAAGCCTAACGCAGAACCGCGCGAGGTGACATGCGACTCATTTCGTGGGGGAGGGTCACAAATCAGCTTTTACGAAAACAACACCATCACTTCGAATCACCCATCCGACGCCCAAACTCTTCTCTCTTATACACCTGCATCCCTGCAAAATGACTACAGATTGCGTGTTCACGTCCGCGGCATTACCGCTCTACCAACTGCAGCTGTCTAAACAAGCACAACACAGAGAAATAATAAATCTCCATACCTTTCACACCATGGCACTTTCAAAAACATAAATTATTTCGTAGCTCTTGAATCCTGTAGCCAACGTTAAAACTGCTTTCCTTTTTCTCGATTCGTTAAACTCGTTCGTATGGGCAACACAGAGTAAATGTGACCATACTAAGAACCAACACACCTTGAAATGACCTGTACAAGTGACTTCCAGGTAACACTTAATGTAACGATCATATCCTCAATCAAAACTTAAGCTAAATCTTATGAAGAAATGTAATCGGAATCAATATCAAATCAGAATCAAACGTAGCTATAAGTTTAGTGCAAATACTCAAAGCCCGTTATAAACATGTTATGGTCCTAAACAGTATAACCGGTGTTGTTTGGGGCATTGTTCAAAAAATGGACATTAACATTTACATCAACGTTTTTCCCTTGGACCCGTTTTCTGTCCGATACAATGAGTATTGACCCTACAATTAGGACGTGTATAAAGGATATATCCTTGTTTACTTGAGTATGTTCGACAATAATAGTTAGATTACATCTAAATAAACGAAGTGTGTGTGCACATATACTTTGCATATGCATTATCAGGTCAATGTTGTTATGCAAATTGCAAACTTCAGAATGGTGTTTTGCTTGTGTCAGGCATTCTGTGTTTTGGCTAACGGTTACAGGCAATACGCAGAATGTCTGCTAGCTTCGCGGATTGTGTGTTTCATTTACAGTGGGACATATGATGATAAAACACCTTTGGGACCAGTCAAAATTGTTCTTACATAGCAGGTGTTCTTTTTTTTAAGGTACATTTTACTCAAGAATAAAAACAATACAAAATAAACACACCTGTAAGTTTGCAGAACGTTTCATTATAGACAACACGAAACATTGAAATATGTTGTCTATAACCAAACGTTCAAATAAAATATCCGTTCTTGTTTTGTTTTGTTTTTATCTTTATTTTTAAACGTTAGCATTTAAGTGTGTATGTTCGAACGTTAGCATTTAAGTGTGTATGTTCGAACGTTAGCATTTAAGTGTGTATGTTCGAACGTTAGCATTTAAGTGGGTATGTTCGAACGTTAGCATTTAAGTGTGTATGTTCGAACGTTAGCATTTAAGTGTGTATGTTCGAACGTTAGCATTTAAGTGTGTATGTTCGAACGTTAGCATTTAAGTGTGTATGTTCGAACGTCAGCATTTAAGTGTGTATGTTCGAACGTTAGCATTTAAGTGTGTATGTTCGAACGTTAGCATTTAAGTGTGTATGTTCGAACGTTAGCATTTAAGTGTGTATGTTCGAACGTTAGCATTTAAGTGTGTATGTTCGAACGTTAGCATTTAAGTGTGTATGTTCGAACGTTAGCATTTAAGTGTGTATGTTCGAACGTTAGCATTTAAGTGTGTATGTTCGAACGTTAGCATTTAAGTGTGTATGTTCGAACGTTAGCATGTAAGTGTGTATGTTCGAACGTTAGCATGTAAGTGTGTATGTTCGAACGTTAGCAGTCGATCGCAGTCCGGACTGTTACTATTTATTAAAGTTTATATACCGAGGTAAAAAAAACAAGTCGCTTAAGGCGAAATTACTACATTTAGTCAAGCTGTGGAACTCACAGAATGAAACTGAACGTAGTCCGCCGCTAGTGCAAAAGGCAGTTAAAGTGACGAGCCTGTTTGGCGCGGAAGCGGTTGCGCTGTGCTTCATAGCACGCTTTACTGTACCTCTCTTCGTTTTAACTTTCTGAGCGTGTTTTTAATCCAAACATATCATATCTATATGTTTTTGGAATCAGGAACCGACAAGGAATAAGAAAAAATTGTTTTTAAATCGATTTCGGAAATGTAATTTTGATCATAATTTTTATATTTTTAATTTTCAGAGCTTGTTTTTAATCCCAATATAACATATGTATATGTTTTTGGAATCAGAAAATGAAGAAAAATAAGATGAAATTGTTTTTGGATCGTTTAATAAAAAAATAATTTTAATTACAAGTTTCCGATTTTTAATGACCAAACTCACTCATTAGTTTTTAAGCCACCAAGCTGAAATGCAATACCAAACCCCGGCCTTCGTCGAAGATTGCTTGGCCAAAATTTCAATCAATTTAATTGAAAAATGAGGGTGTGACAGTGCCGCCTCAACTTTTACAAAAAGCCGGATATGACGTCACCAAATGTATTTATCGACAAAAAGAAAAAAAAGGTCCGGGGATATCATACCCAGGAACTCTCATGTCAAATTTCATAAAGATCGGCCCAGTAGTTTAGTCTGAATCGCTCTACACACACACACACACACACACACACACACACACACACACACACACACACACACACACACACACACACACACACACATACACCACGACCCTCGTCTCGATTCCCCCCTCTATGTTAAAACATTTAGTCAAAACTTGACTAAATGTAAACAGAAGGTGTACTATATTGACATGAGATGCCTCACATCGCAGGTACTGCATCCCCAACACTACCCCCCCCCCCCCCTTTTCCCCTTTACTCACATAGGTGGCCCAGACGTTGGTTGTGAGGATCTGGTTGCGCTCGTCCAGGTCGAGGATCTGGATGAGGGAGAGGCCGTACTTGATAGTGATGGTGTCGTTCTGGTCCTTGACGGGCCTGCCCATGATTCCCAGGTCCTTGTAGTTCCGGATCAGGTCCTGGATCAGCCGCTTCTCGTGGGACATCTCCACTGGAGCTGTAACATATAGGAGTTGTGGATCGATGAATAACGCTGGCAGGACCAACGAGGTAAAACAAGAAACAGGAGAAAAAATCGTACGTGAGAAATAGAGACAGATTGACGGACAAACATACAGGTAGACAGAGACATAGACAGAGACATAGACAGATATAAACAAAAAGAAGAGACAGACAGACGGACAGACAGAGAGATAGAGAGAGAGGGAGACAGAGAGAGACAGAGACAGAGAGATAGAAAAAAACCCACCAAAAAGGCGATGACAGTCAGGGAAACCCATTTTGACGTATAACAGCAGCAGTAGTAGACCGCGAAGCTCATCAACAGAAACAACTGAAGAAGAATATAAACGAAACAAAATGGGGGAAAAATAACAGGAAACCGGGTTGGACAAATATATGCATTTTTCCGCCTCCGAGGCAAAACACTTGATGTAAGAGAAGTGGGTGTCGTGGTCTTCAAAGTTTAAAACTCACATGAAGTGGAAATATGTGCGAAAGATAAATGGCGAACAGGCAAAGAAAAATACAACGCAGAGAGAGAGAGAGAGAGAGAGAGAGAGAGAGAGAGAGAGAGAGAGAGAGAGAGAGAGAGAAGAGAGAGAGAGAGAGAGAGAGAGAGAGAGAGAGAGAGAGAGAGAGAGAGGGAGGGAGAGAGTGTGAGAGAGAAAAAGGAAGGAAGGGAGATAGACAGACAGACAGAGAGCAAGAGAGAAATAAAGAAAGAGATGGAGTGCCCAGGAAGATTGGAGGTACGGAGTCAGACAGCAGACAGGCATAAAGACAGACAAGCAGACATATACACAGACACACACGCTCACAGGCACGCATGTACGTACTCACACACACACACACACACATACACACACACACACACACACACACACACACATACACCGCACTAACACTTTGACACCTACTTTCGACCTTTAAGCGTTGTGCATAGTTGCTCCTCTTGACACAGAAAAGCAAAACAACCACCAACAGAGTAACCAATATTGATAACCAATATCAGTCACACTAGCACCACACAATACAAACCATGCATTAATTGGGATCCACCTGCAAAACGTTTTTGCGTGTCATGATTGAAACGATAGAAACTACGATCTGGAGCTAAAATTCCTTTTTTTCTTCTTTTTTTGTGGCATAATTATGCAATTACGTCGCACACAAAGACAAATTCATCGTCATTAATATGAAATTTATACCCGGGAAAAATAGTGCACTGGCTCCGATTGCATTCGCATAGCTATCAAAATATCCTTTGGAGATAAAACCTTAGATCGTTGAAAATGATTTTCTTCAACCAGTTAGAAGATAATGCATTCATTTACAACACTGTCCACTTTCGCCAGGACCGGGAACATGCGTTTGATATTGCACTGGGAAATTGACGTATCAAATTTCAAAACCATTTTGAATGCACAGGATTCGTGACCTGTCCAACATTACTTTGTCTAAACTATTAACTGTTTTGTTACTATTTCACGAATTATTTCACGTGCATGCTGCCTGACTACACTACAACTCCAAAATAAAAACGTTATCATCTACACGGGAAGTCTCTGGCTAAAAATGAACACAAAATGCCGTATCTCTGCAAACATAAAGTAGGACATAAAAATAACGATACTACAGGCGGTTGAAAACCCAGCAAAAAAAGTGTGAATCCTTCTCACAGTGTCACGTTCATGTGTATTTGATAACGTGAAAGTGTATACCGCGATCAAGATGATCCGATCAGCGTGTGGCACAGTGCCCCAAATACGCCCAAACATTGGCATCTAAATAGCATGTAATAGAGATAAGCAGATCATGTGTCATTTTAGACAGCTAACTCAATTATCAAAACTAGGACAACCCCCAAGCAAACTGCATGGCTTAAACGTGTAACAGTAAAAGGGGGCAGGGGCAGGAGGGGGTGGTTCAAGGGAAATACGAAAGCGTGGAAACGCGAGGAAAAACATCAAAATTGGCGAAAAGATCCGAGGTGCAAAAACAAGTTGGAATTAGTTTGCGAGTAATGTGATCAGGACTGAATTTTAAAATTTACCCTGCCTGCTTCAACATTTTCTGTTCAAGCTACTCCGACACTACATCATGTTGATTCGCACGTCTAAAGTTCGATATTGTGCCGTTTGAATGTGGTATGAAGAGCAAAATGAAAGAAGTAACATGTCTCGTCTTCAAACTTTCTTGATTAGAAAGAAAACGCTTCTTGTTGCCAGTCCGCTCTGTGATCCCAAGAACTAATTTCCTGTGTGTTTAAGAGAGATAGAGACAAAATAGAGAGAAAGATCAATTAACATCAAATCGAATCAAATCAAATGTTATGTTACGAGGGTTGTGGCATAAGCAATACAAAAGAGAGAGAGAGAGAGAGAGAGAGAGAGAGAGAGAGAGAGAGAGAGAGAGAGAGAGAGAGAGAGAGAGAGAGAGAGAGAGAGAGAGAGAGAGAGAGAGAGAGAGAGAGAGAGAGAGAGAGAGAGAGAGAGAAGAGAGAGAGAGAGAGAGAGAGAAAGAGAGAGAGAGAGAGAGAGAGAGAGAGAAAGAGAGAGAGAGAGAGAGAGAAAGAGAGAGAGAGAGAGAGAGAGAAGGAGAGAGAGATAGAGATAGAGAGATAGAGAGACAGACAGACAGACAGACAGAAACACCGAAAAAGGAGAACAAGACAGGCACAAAAATATAACGTGAGCTCATATCTTACCCAGCCAGGTAATAGGAGAGAATGAATTCGAGAGGAAAATCGAATACCTATTAAAGTCCACCCTCCACAACTCTTGAAATGGCTTCCATGCAAATTGGAACGAGAATCAAATAAGGCTAGCAGATGGGCCAGACTGCATCTCTGACAAGACAAATGGGCAATAAAACTCTTCACAAGCTTTCCTTCTTTGAGCTTTTTGGCAGGGAATAAATGGAGATATCTTATTGCAATAAAAATGCCAAAGGAAAAGGAATATGCGGAATTATCCAGAACGAGGTAGTCTTACAAAAGTGAAAAAAGAATGGGTGTTAACAGTATTCTTGCAAATGTTCCACGATCTAGAAATGTTACGCCATATCAAACATAATATTAAACTATCTAAATGTGTATATGTGACCCTCCACCACGAAATGAGTCGCATGTCACCTCGCGCGGTTCTGCGCTAGGCTTAATATAAGTCCGGGGAGTGTCTGGTAACAGTGTGAGGGTCACCTTAGTCACATGCTTATAACTCAAACAGTTTTTGCTCTTTTCTAAAACGGTTTTCACCACTGGATAGAGCATACAAAACTCTTTAGGAAAATGTAAAAATATGAAAATCATGCAAAGGTGACATGCGACTCATACCGTCGTGGACGGTCACATATGTCGTGCCGAATTCACGGAATTGCCTAATTCGCGGAATCGGCAACATTTTTGCCCATTTCGCGTAATCGGCAAAACGCTGCCCATTTCGCGAATTAGGCCGCGTTTTGCCGAAAATGCGCAAAGGCACATCGAACCAATAAAAACTGTGCAAGATAATACTGGCCAAGTTCTTGTACAGATTTGAAGCGTCCCTCAACTCATTGTCTCCCTGGTAGGATATATCCGTACCCACTCATATGGCTCTATCTGACCAGGTACGGATATATCCGATCAGACTGTTAGCTTTAGTCGCTTCCTGTAACGTCCATCTAACGCCTGCATTCCAGTGTGTAGATACACAGTTATTACACAGTTACTACTGTGACAGGGAGACTACCGTCGCCCTTCACAGCAGACTCTGCAGAGTTGTTCGCTTTAGAAGTAGGCAACACCTGTGGATTGTAGAGTTCTGTTTGTGATGGGGTCTGGCGGCTTTTGTCTCTCTGTATGTTCATGGATTCCTTTGCGAATGCATAACAGTTTTTATAGGGCTTAGAAATAAGCTCTAACATTCTCAATCCTGTTTGATTGGACTTCGCCTCCAAAGGTGATTGTGGTGTTTCGGCACTCGGTTACACTACAATTCTGAGTGACCTGCTGCAGCACAGCTAGTCTCGGCTAAAAAAAAAACTTGGTCAACATAGGTGGGATAGAAAGTGTTAAAGAACACGTACCCGCTTCCCATCCCTAAGATTTGCAATATCAAAATAGTAAAAAAAGACAAATAGGAAAAATTGAATGGAAAAACAATGGGAGGTGGGGATATTGATGAAAAAGGATGGCAAGGAAGGAGAAGAAGTAAATGTAAAAACACACAAAGCGTTCAATTCCCTCAGGAAAACTTCTGCCTTGGAGCAAGCTGTGAGTTAAGTAGAGAGGAGGAATAATCAGTAGTGGGAAAATGACTCCCAGACAATAAATTACTTGAATTTACCTCGCATCAGCAAAAGCGCAAAACGGCACTTGCATCACGGGCGTGCATTTAAATGTTGTTATGAGCCTTTGGGTATTGTCAATTTCTACAAATACAGATAAATCAGATAGCTATCGCATTTAGACCTTTGTTCGCCAGGACAATGACCATTTTGCACTGACCGTTTGCATGATATCCTAGAATTCTAAGAAATGCTCTCATTTCTCACAAGAAAAAAGACACCCCTGCGCAGAACGTTCATCACAATCCTCTCTCCGTATATCTCTGTCTGTCAGTCTGTCAGTCTGTGAATCTGTGAATCTGTCTGTCTGTCTGTCTGTCTGTCTGACTGTGCCCCAAAAGACATTCTTGTGCGGTGCTCTGTGAGAGGTATTTTGTTTGTGTTTAATATTATTTTGTTTGGACCTAGCTATTGATGTGTACATTATTGTTTGTTGTATGTTTATCAGGGTTTGCTAGTGTGTGATAGGGTTCGTGTCCGTCTGTAGATGTTAGTTTCTTTGTTAGTCCTGTGTTGACAACTCTTCGACAAGCGCTTAGAACTGTACCCACGGAATACGCGCTATATAAGCTTCATATTGATTGATTGCTTGATTGATTGAATGACTGTGTGTCTGGCTGTTTGTCTGTCTGTCTGTCTGTCTTTCTTTCTTTAATTGTCTCTGTCGGTCTGTCTGTCTGACTGTTTCTTTGTGTGTGTATGTCTGTGTGTCTGTCACACTAACACTAAACACACACACACACACACACACACACACACACACACACACACACACACACACACACACACACACACACCAGGGGCGGATCAGTTCATTTTATGGGGGGGGGGGGGGGGGTTCTAGCTTGCTAGGGGGGTCCGGGGGCATGCCCCCCCGGAAAATTTTGAAAAAAGGATGCAAAATGGTGCAATCTGGTGCATTCTGAGGATGGTCATTACCAGTTTCAGGCAGCAGATTTTGTCACTGAGAAGGGCGGGGATGTAGCTCAGTCGGTAGCGCGCTGGATTTATCCAGTTGGCCGCTGTCAGCGTGAGTTCGTCCCCACGTTCGGCGAGAGATTTATTTCTCAGAGTCAACTTTGTGTGCAGACTCTCCTCTGTGTCCGAACACCCCCGTGTGTACACGCAAGCACAAGACCAAGTGCGCACAGATAAGATCCTGTAATCCATGTCAGAGTTCGGTGGGTTATAGAAACACGAAAATACCCAGCAAGCTTCCTCCGAAAACGGCGTATGGCTGCCTAAATGGCGGGGTAAAAAACGGTCATACACGTAAAATTCCACTCGTGCAAAAAACACGAGTGTACGTGGGAGTTTCAGCCCACGAACGCAGAAGAAGAAGAAGAAGAAGTCACTGATTAATACCCCAAAAATTGAAACTCAACCCCAAAAAACACAAACAAATATTTTTTTTTTGGCTGGGGGGGGGGGTTCCGGAAACCCCAGAACCCCCCCCCCCCCCTCGTCCGCCCCTGCACACACACACGCACACACCACACACACACGCACCAAGGCCCGTCCTTGCGAACAATTAATTCCGTAAAATATCCATGCGCAAGAAACATTTCTCCTCGTGTTACAAACTCAACATTAACAAAAGGCAGAAGAGTATTTTGGAAATAAAATATCAAAATGTCCTATACCCCGGCCAAATGCACGTTCGTATCTCGAGAATGGAAACAAAAGGGCATACATATATTTCTGACGAACAATGGGCTAACAATGCACATTTTCAATTGTAATGTAATCAAAATCAAATACAAGCCTTTTGAATTGTTCATAGGGTAGGGATGGTGAGGTTGTATGTACTCTATCGTCTCTAAAATAACACGGCAAAATGGCTATCCGTTTACTTTTCAATTTGAGAAACATTTTCACATCAGCGACATGCGACGCAACAACAATTGCCTATTGTTTGGAAGAGTATAGCACTCGAATATATTTCTGTTGCTGACCGGCAAATGTTGGAATACATACAATTGCCCGTTTTGAATAGTGTGTAATGTTTTTATTTCATTGTTTTTATTTTGTGTTTGTTTGTTTAACGATTGTGCCATTTGCAAAATATTGCAGCATGTGTAACTATTAATCACAGTATTTATTTCGTTTCTCTAAGTTAACTATACACAGACACAGAGACTATCATGACTTTTTAAACCCCGCCACACTCTTTGTAGACTTTTCTTTTCTGAAATGGAGCAACAACAGCAGCGATTGAGGACGAGATGGCAGAACATTCAAGTTGATTGGTTTAAACAGTGTTTTATTTTCAAATACAAATTTACAAAGCCACGAAAAAAATATGTTTTAACGAAGTTGATTACTGAGAAAAAGGACCCCTCTCCCCCAACCCTCCCTCGGTCTCTCTATCTCCTACTCTCTCTTTCTCTACCTCTTTCTTCCCTCCCCTCTCTCTCTCTCTCTCTCTCTCTCTCTCTCTCTCTCTCTCTCTCTCTCTCTCTCTCTCTCTCTCTCTCTCTCTCTCTCTCTCTCTCTCTCTCTGTCTCTCTCTCTGTCTCTCTCTCTGTCTCTCTCTCTATCTCTCTCTGTCTCTCTATCTCTCTCTGTCTCTCTATCTGTCTCTCTCTCTGTCTCTCTCTCTTTTTCTCTCTCTCTCTATCTCTGTCTCTCTATCTGTCTCTCTCTGTCTCTGTCTCTGTCTCTGTCTCTCTCTCTCTCTCTCTCTCTCTCTCTCTCTCTCTCTCTCTCTCTTTCACCATGTTTCTCTATCTCTCCGATTATGTCTGTCTGTCTGTCTGGCTGGCTGGCTGGCTCTCTCTCTTTTTATCTCTCTCGTTCTATCGCTTGTCTTTTTCATATAGTTGTAAGTACTTATCAAAGGTTATAGGCTTTACCCTCTGAAGTCTTTCCCCGTACCTATGTGAGCTGTATGTCTTTGTTTCTCTCACGCACCTATCAGCTCAGCTGGTACCAACTTTGATACGTCTAATCATACACACCCGCACGTATCTTCGAGAGGGCAAGTCTAGCCTACCGTAGACCGAAATGTATTGACTCGCTCATTCTGAGGTGGAGCCCAGTAGAACTACCGTTATGCACAGAAATTAGGTCACCGTGATCTGCGGTAAGTCGCATCCTCAGTCTACCCAACGTCCGTCCTACATAGTACTGTGGAAAGCTCAAAGGATTTAATGCTAATTCGGGACGTGTCAAAAGCCGAAAGAGAACTCGTTAAAATGCAGCTCAAGCATTGTCGACCTTTTGAGAGAACATTTGTTCAATTTACTGATTGTCTGAGTCATAGTATCCGACTTGTCCGAAAAAGCGTTCTGATACAATGGTTTACTTTGGAAATACAAATTGTTCTGATTTTAACGAGTATGTTGTTCTAGACTGTGAGTCGATGACCCTTAATGTCGGTGAACTCGAGACAAGTTATTAACATGTATACATACAAATAAAAACATTAAAAAATGGTATTAAAAAAAGAATAGTTCATATAACAAAGGCATAACACGGTTGAAATCCCGCAGTGCAAATATAACTGAAAACGTGAAAACCGGTAGCGTTTTTCCAGAGTTACTTGTACAAACTAGTACAACATCATTCTACTGATTTCCAACTATATGCTTTTATGTTATTTTATGTACTTTCCTTGCTTTATTTTTGTCGGAATTACTTTATTTTTCTTTCTTTACTTTTTTCCTCCGTTTTCTTTTTGTTTATTTAGCAAGTTTGCCCGAATGCGTTTTTTTGTGTGTGTGGTTATACTGAGTGAGTTATACGCGATTTGTTTTGTTGTTTGTCCCGAATTGTGGACAAAGTCGGCAAAATGTGGATCGAAGACATAAATGAAAAATAAAATGAACGTCGGAATCCCGAGAGATTCTGCATATCCACAACATTGCTCAGCCAGTTTCAGACGCTGACAACGGTAATTCAATAAACTCCACATATCTTATGCAGTGGCATGAGAAAAATGAGATAATGTTCAGTTTTCGCTTGCCCTCTTGCGAATACATTTTAGCGACTTATACTGAATCCGTCACAATATAATGTATACCCTCCCCTTCCTTCTCTCTTTATTTCTCTCCCTTACTCTCTCTCTCTCTCTCTCTCTCTCTCTCTCTCTCTCTCTCTCTCTCTCTCTTTGTGTGTCTCTCTATTTCTCTCTCTCTCTCTCTCTCTCTCTCTCTCTCTCTCTCTCTCTCTCTCTCTCTCTCTCTCTCTCTCTCTCTCTCTCTCTCTCTCTCGTCCCAACGAATCTCAATACTTTCAAAAAAACACCTCTCATTACATTTAATGTCAAATTACGAAAAGTCACAGTGATGGAAGACTTCGTTCTGATTATTTTCATATTGATCATATCATTCTGTCCAGATAGCATCATTGTTTCATTAAACATGTTCTGGCAATGTCCCAATTTTGATCATAACGCAACGTGTATATAGTCCTGTGAATAGTTTTTCTGTATTTTTATTTTTTATTAATTTACTTTTATGTTTATCCTTTGTAGTTGTTTTACGTTTGTATATAATATATATATATATATATATATATATATAAAAACATATATCCCATGACCTCCCTTCTTTGTCTCTGTTACTTCAGTATGGGTATATATGTTGTATTTTTATAGCTCAATAAATACATCATGGACTCCAAAAAATATATGATAGTGCAGATTCCGATTTGGGCAAAGGACTACTTTCCTCCCGACCTTTGACCTCGCGCCGAACAATGTGACACATTTGTATGAAGTTCTAAAATCGCATTGCACGGCTCAGAAAACCATATCAGTTGCACGCAAAAATGAATCTCAGAACTGATCTGATGTATGAGATGCAATAAGCAAAAGTTTCTTTCATTATGAAAGCAATGCAGGTCGAAAAAAACGAACATTCAACTTACAAGATAACCAGATGCTAGCGAACCAAAACAAAAACACGAGTACCCTCCCCTTGCATCGTTAGCAGACGACTTTTGAGAATCTGTCGGTAGTGTGTTTTGCCGGTGTGCGCCTTCAGCTATCAAACATCGGCTGTTTCACGTGTTTTGCGAGCAAGTCTACTCTTTTGCCTGGCTCTGCAGTAAGTCCACATATTTTTCCGTAATCCAGTCATATTCCTTCAAAATGCAATCAATCGGCGGTGACAGACGTGTCGGTCGCGTTTTCCTCTCACCCATACCAGTTTAAGTTCATCCATGCAAACACACTCGCAAAACAGTTTATCACGTAGATACATTTCAAATAGGGAGCAAATGGTTAAATCTAAACCTACATATTTGTTCCCTAAGATTTGCTTCTCTGTCAATAAGCCTAATTACACACGTTCGAGAAAAACAACGTGGAATCAATTCTGAATCGAGTAAGCCAATTGGGTCCCAAACCCGTTTCGCCCGTTCTGCCGACCTGAAACGCAAAACAAAAGAATTGTGCGCTTCAACTAAATTAATTTCTATTCGACTTCATTACTTTCTTGCAACTTATGAACCTTTACTTAAAGCTTTTAAATGGTCTGAAAGTAGTGTTACCGCGTACTTATCGATGCACTCATTCGTTTTATTTTTTCAGCGACGGTCACTTAGTTTAAGGTTGCAAAAGGGCTAAGTCTCGCTGGCAACAGTTTTACCCTGCACAGATCGCAACAGTGCCGCTAGTAGTCTACACTTTGTGTTTGATGGTAGAATGGGATATACAGATTACAACACTCGTGGTTTTTTATATGGCTTGTATTTCAGTCAAGACCCAGCGGGAATATCAATCGAGAGACACTCGCCAGAGGCTCGTGTCTCCCGATGATATTCATCCGCTGGATCTTGGCTGAAATACAAGCCATATAAAAAACCACTCGTGTTGTAACCTATACATATATAAACATATATGGAAAAAATAACCAAAACAAGCCTTCACGTTTTCACCTATATATGTATATAAGATTAGAGTAGTCCCTCTCTGGGCGACGGCTGGTTGAATAGAAGCTCGTTTATATTGCTTATGCCATAACCCTCGTAAAATAAAATGTGATTTGATTTGATTTGATTTGATCTTTCTCTTTCTCTCTCTCTCTCTCTCTCTCTCTCTCTCTCTCTCTCTCTCTCTCTCTCTCTCTCTCTCTCTCTCTCTCTCTCTCTCTCTCTCTCCCTCCCTCTCTCTCTCTCTCTCTCTCTCTCTCTCTCTCTCTCTCTCTCTCTCTCTCTCTCTCTCTCTTTACATGTGTAACCTCAATTAATATGTTGCATGTTTTGCTTTTGATTTGTATGTTGCTTACTTTGTCATTTTGTTTTTTATGTTTATTTGCTTGTTTGCTTACTTGTCGATTGTTTGCTGGTTCGTTCGTTTACTTTGTTTGTCTGTCATGTTACTTCACTTGTTTATCATTTATTAGACATTTGTATTGGAAGTAAGGACCGGTTGTAAGAAAAGGCGTCGCCTTAAACCTCTATCCTTGAAAAATAAAGTGCCATCATCATCACCATCTCTCTCTTTCTCTCTCTCTTTCTCTCTCTCTATCTCTCTCTCACTCTCTCTTTTTATGTCTGTCTGTCTGTCTGTTTCTCTCTCTCTCTCTCTCTCTCTCTCTCTCTCTCTCTCTCTCTCTCTCTCTCTCTCTCTCTCTCTCTCTCTCTCTCATCACGCCTCTTTCTACCCTTCACCCCTTTCGCCCAACCACCTCGCGAGACTGCAATGCTTCCCTTTTTAAGCAATACTTTATTTCACCGACACTGATTTGCGTTTATCTTGACTAAGTTGGTTCTGGGCCACTTAAAAGGGCAGGCAATCATTGCCTTCTTAGTTCCTCCAAACATACTACCCCCCCCTCCCCCACCCCACCCCCCACTCACCCATTCACCCAATCTACATTTGGAAGTAGACCGATTCTCGAACAAATCCCCAGTTGGAGCCAGCCCTGACGTGACCCTTCCAGTATACATGTACTTTGAGCCCTCACCACTTCCTAGCACGCATCAACGCGAAGTGACTTAAAGCTCTATTCATTTTAGTTGTACCGAGGTACCAACTTCATCTGCCAGTTTCTTTGACGTGGAATAACTTGAGATGTAGTAACATTAATATTAAAAGTCCTACGGTTTTTAGCCATTAAGGACTTGAGTGTTTGTCCGCTTTTTCTAGCGGCTTTTGTCTGTCTGTATGTGTGAGAGAGCTTTCTTAATTTTGGAGGACAGTTTTACAATATGATCCGAGACACCCCTGCCTCGACGGAAACCGGCTTGGCACAGGGGTATTACCTTTTTTCTTTCCATTTCATCTTCTAGTCTGGATTTTAGTATTCTTTCATAGATTTTGCTCAGATGGGAGGTCAGAGATATAGGGCGCCAGTTGGAAGGGTCAGCTCTTGGTTTTCCAGGCCTTAAAATGGGGATCACAACAACCTCTTTCCAAGCTGAGGGAATCAGGCCAGACTTCCAGCATGTTAAATAAAAATGCCTACGATACAGTATGGCACCAACGATTGTTGTTCAAATTGAAGCAATTAGGCATCAGTGGTAATATGTTTCAATACATAAAAAGCTTTCTACTGAACAGATCCTTTCAAACTGATTATAAAGGTGCCAAATCATCCACTCGCAAAGTTGACATGGGAGTGCCACAGGGCTCAGTAATAGCACCACTGCTTTTTAGCATTATGCTGCATGACATATCGACAATTAAAACACATGGAGCCGAACTGACGCTTTATGCAAAGAGTATCAAAACAAAACCTATAAAACAGAACACAAATTCTCTAAAGAGTGGCAAACAGCTATAGATAACATTGCGAACTATATGCGGGAGAATGGCTTCACTCTCTCTGCCGAGAAAACTGTATTCGTTGTCTTTACAAACCGAAAACTGGAAGATCGAGAAAAGATACAGTTCTCACTAGATAAATCTGTTGTCTCACCCAGTCAGCAGGTGAAATATCTGGGCGTACTTTTCACCTCAAATGGACTATGGACTGCTCACTTAAAGTATCTCTTAAGCAAAGCAAATAAGACCATCAACCTTCTTAAAATACTGGCTGCCCAACCATGGGCAAAGTGCCCAGTTATTCTAACAAACATCACCAGAGCTCTTATAAGATCAAGACTATCATATGGACAGGAGGCCTACTTCTCGTCGGCTCGAAAATGGCTTGATAAGCTACAGTCAGCGGAGTGTCGTGCCCTTCGGCTTGCCCTCGGACACCCAAGGCATTCAAAGCAGGCCATTGTATACCACCAAGCAGGATTCCTCCCTCTTGACATGTGGCGGCGTAAGTGCTGCGCAGATTACAATGTTCGAGCCAACACAGTGCAAAACTCAACAAAAGAGGAGCTACAACCGCAGTACAATCATATCCAAAGCAAAAAGGCCCACTTTGGCACTACTTTCTCCTCACTGGCTCAATTCAATGCTTCACTCTTTAGTGAAATCAGTGTCGAACCAAATGATGTGGCCCAAAACCCCATATCTCGTGATCCCTCATGGACAATGAAAGAAATGAATTTTGACACAGAATATTGCACAGCTACAAAGGATGATCAGTTATTACTCAGGACACAAGCCCTTGAGCACATTGATACTGTATACAAAGGCCATGTTCATGTTTACACAGACGGGTCAGTGTTGGATGACAAGAAGGCTGGCGCAGCTTTTGTAATCCCCAGCGATGACATGACTGGGAAATTTAAACTGTGCAACAGAAACTCGATCTTCTCAGCTGAGCTCCTTGCCATCTGCATGTCGCTTGTTCATCTCAATCTCAAGAACACTCCTCCTCAAAAGATAGCTATATTCTCTGACTCCAAAGCAGCCATTGAAGCATTAAGATCTAACAAAAGATCAAAAAGACATGATCTTGTCATTGCCATAAAGGAGCTGGCAAATAAAATTATAAAAAAAAGGAAGCGAGATTAACCTGGTCTGGTGTCCAGCACACGTGAACGTGCCTGGCAACGAGAAAGCGGACAAAGCCGCTAAAGAAGCTGCCCAAGGCATAGGCGCCTCCGAGGTAGACCTGCCATTGTCTGCTTCTGAGATCAGTAGCCTTACAGACTCTCTTCTCTGGAGAGAATGGAGGAACAAATATATGCACAAGGCTATAAGCTCTGGCTGGCTCATTCGGGAAGCCCCATCAAAACAGATGAACACCTATAATGCATGCCCACGTGTAATAAAAAGGATTAACCGCCTAAGGGCAGAAGCTGGGAATTACCAATTTCTAGAGCTTAAATGCACCTGTCAATCCGACCTCACCATTGCTCATTTGACTTTGGAGTGTGATTTGAACTCATGCCACTTTCAACCCCTGACTCAGTTTATAAACTCAAATAGAAATATTCTGCCAAATACCTCAAAGGAAAAATTAAGCTATCTTTTAAGTTTTAATAAAGACCTTGGGTGGCAAGGTCCCAAACTTATCGCTGGACTTATGCACACGCACCCACTTGGTCCCTGGATATGAAGAGACGTTGCTGCGGCTGACGCCATTGCTTCTCATACAGCTACTATATATTTTTATCAGAACTTTTAAAAATACCATTTTATATCCAAGTATCTCTTAACACCATTTTTAATTAGATGAGCGAGAGTGTGCGGGGGGCGGGAGGGTGGTGAACCACTGTACATAAAGGGAAAGTTTGTGTGCGTGCCTGTGTGTGTTCTTAATCTAAGACAAATGTCGCCAATGTTTTTACAGAGTGACGTTAAATAAACGATTTTATCATCATTTATCTGTCTGTATGTTCTGGCATGTGAGAAGCCACAGCAGATAATATAGGGCTAAGAAATAAGCTCTAAAATTCTCAATCCCGTTTGACAGGACTTCACCTTCAAAGGTGATTGTGGTGAACCGCCACGCTGTCTGTCTCTGTCTCGCGCCGTTCACCCCAAATTCCCGTTTCTGAGTTACTATTTTTAGAATGTCACTGCGCTGTCCAGAACGCTTCCCTTGCACCCGTAAGTTGTTCTTACTGTCAAAGTGAAAAGGTCGAATCAATTTATAGCCACGCGAAAAATACACTCTCACCTATCTCTATATATTTATAGATATAGATATACATCTATATATATATACGACTTGTGTCTGTGTGTCTGTGTGTCTGTGTATCTGTGTATTTGTGTATTTGTGTAATCGCCATGCACGGCCAAAGTTCTCGATGGATCTGCTTCAAATTTGGTGGGCTTATTCAGAGAGACCCCGGACACAACCTCATCGATGAGATATTTCAACACGTGCTCTCAGCGCGCAGCGCGGAACCGATTTTGGTTCCACCTCAGCTATTTTGGTTCCACCTCAGCTACCCGGGCCCCCATACCGACACACCAAAGCCAAAGTTCTCGGTGGATCTTTTTCAAATTTGAACACCGTATTCAGCTACACCCCGGACACAATATCATCGATGAGATATTTCAACACGTGCTCTCAGCGCGCAGCGCTGAATCGATTTTTGTTTTTGTGTTTATTTCACCATTATAAGTAACTCTTCCTTATCTTCTCACATTCTCCAGGTTTTCAGCGTTTACCTCCCTTCCTTCGTATGGTGCACTCATAGTGAGTGGAGCGTCTTCGGATATTCCCGGCGTTCTGTTACTGTTACCTATTTTTAGAAGGTCAACGCAGTGTACAGAACGTAAATTGGACCCGTAAATTATCCTCACTGTAAAAGTGCAAAGGTCGAATCAATTTATAGCCACACGAAAAATACACTGTCATCTATCTCTCTATAGATACGGCTTCTCTGTGTTTTTGTGTGTGTGTGTGTGAGTGTGTGTGTCTCTATGTAAGCAACACCTGTGCATTCTTCAGTTCTGTTTGTGATGTGGTCTGGCGGCTTTTGTGTAATTTTATGTACTGGCCTTCCTTTGAGAAGCCATAACTTGCTCAGTCCTGTTTGAGTGGAGTTCGCCTCCTAAGGTGATAACACGGTTACATTCGTCGACAAGGATGGGACTCGATATGGTCAGGAATGGCATTATGGCCACTGAATCATTTTCGTGCTGTTCCCATTCCACGAATCTGGGAGGGACCTAAGCTTGGCGGGTCCATAGTACGGACCCGGCGAAGCCGGCGTACGGCTCTAAGTACTTCTTCCCGGCGAAGCCGGCTACCCGGCGAAGCGGGTATTCATTCTAGTATATATATATACGGCTTCTCTGTGTGTGTGTTTGTGTGTGTGTGTGTGTGCAAAAACCTGTGGATTGTAGAGTTCTGTTTGTGATGGGGTCCAGCGGCTTTTGTCTGTCCGTATACGACTAGTGTCTGTCTGTCTGTCTGTCTGTCTGTTCGCGATGCACGGCCAAAGTTCTCGGTGGATCTTTTTCAAATTTGGACACCGTATTCAGCTCCACCCCGGACACAACCTCATCGATGAGATATTTCAACACGTTCTCTCAGCGCGCAGCGCTGTGCGCGCTGAACCTTTTTATATTTAGTCAAGTTTTGACTAAATATTTTAACATCGAGGGGGAATCGAAACGAGGGTATGGTGTATGTGCGTGCGTGTGTGTGTGTGTGTGTGTAGAGCGATTCAGACTAAACTACTGGACCGATCTTTATGAAATTTGACATGAGAGTTCCTGGGTATGAAATCCCCGAACGTTTTTTTCATTTTTTTGATAAATGTCTTTGATGACGTCATATCCGGCTTTTCGTGAAAGTTGAGGCGGCACTGTCACGCCCTCAGTTTTCAACCAAATTGGTTCAAATTTTGGTCAAGTAATCTTCGACGAAGCCCGGGGTTCGGTATTGCATTTCAGCTTGGTGGCTTAAAAATTAATTAATGACTTTGGTCATTAAAAATCGGAAAATTGTAAAAAAAAATAAAAATTTATAAAACGATCCAAATTTACGTTTATCTTATTCTCCATCATTTGCTGATTCCAAAAACATATAAATATGTTATATTCGGATTAAAAACAAGCTCTGAAAATTAAATATATAAAAATTATTATCAAAATTAAATTGTCCAAATCAATTTAAAAACACTTTCATCTTATTCCTTGTCGGTTCCTGATTCCAAAAACATATAGATATGATATGTTTGGATTAAAAACACGCTCAGAAAGTTAAAACAAAGAGAGGTACAGAAAAGCGTGCTATCCTTCTTAGCGCAACTACTACCCCGCTCTTCTTGTCAATTTCACTGCCTATGCCGTGAGCGGTGGACTACGAGTATACGGTCTTGCTGCGTTGCATTGCGTTCAGTTTCATTCTGTGAGTTCGACAGCTACTTGACTAAATATTGTATTTTCGCCTTACGCGACTTGTTTTTGTTGTTGTTGTCGGGATCCACCACCAGTAACTCTTCCTTATCTTCTCCAGTGTTTTCAGCCGCGATTATCTCCCTTCCTCCGTGTGGCGTCAATCCATATTCCCGTTACTACGTTACTATTTTTAGAAGGTCACTGCACGTTACTATTTTTAGAAGGTCTCCGGCGTACACCCGGCAAAGCCGGGTCCCAGGCGCAGCCAGGTATTCGGCTCTACTTCTTCCCGGCGAAGCCGGTACCCGGCGAAGCGGGTAATCATCTAGTATATTTGTCACGGTAGAACCAGCGATCTGGTAGGATCGGCTATCGTACCGGTACAATTGCCGATCGGACTTTGTCCCGGTACAACTGCCGATCCGAGTTTCTACCAGCTTATTTTGGTAGAACACCCGATTTTCATTGTAAAAACATTGATCGACAGTTGTACCGGGACAAAGTCCGATCGGCAATTGTACCGGTATGATAGCCGATCCTACCAGTACAACTGCCGATCGGACTTTGTCCCGGTACAACTGTCGATCAATGTTTCAACAAATGTTCAGCCGTTCAGCGTATGAGAATAGTTCACGACGAGCTAAAATGTCTTGTCACTGTCAACAAATGTTCAGCCGTTCAGCGTATGAGAATAGTTCACGACGAGCTAAAATGTGAGGAAGATTGCAACATGTAACTATTTGAAGGCTGCTAACAAACAACAAGTAAACTTCGATGCAAAGGAGGCTCACTTAGAAAAGAGTTTCAACGTTGGTGACACTGTTGGCATTCGAATTCATGAAGTAGATCGCACAAACACCGGTGCCCGGCTTTTGCCATGCAAAATTTTGAGTGTGGAACAACGTGGCTCTGAAACTTTCTACAAGGTGTACACAAACGGAGGTCTTCTGAAGAACAAATTCAAAGCGGTCGATATGGTGGATTTGCGAAATGTCCACTTCAGCCAGCTTCAAAACGTCGATGTTGAATCACTGAGCGAAATAAGCGTCATCAAAGCATCACGAATTGTCACACACTGGACAGCAAATGGAAGTTCAGCTTGCTCATGCAGAGGAAAGTGTCACAACAGGAAATGCAAATGCAAGCGAGCAGGCCTTCCTTGTTCAACAAAGTGTCATCCACAATCGACCACTTGCACGAATACGTCATCATAGGTTATGGATTTTAATTTTAAATGATAATGGGAATGCTTTTATATTGGGATAATAAAGGATTTATATTTTGTTGCAAATGGTGAAATTTGACTGAATCTCTAAGTACCACTTGGTCAAAATAACTCATCTTTCTAATTGTGTATCCTTACTCAAGATTCATATCCATAATACCATCATAATAGTTCCACTTCGGTAGAACCAGCGATCTGGTAGGATCGACTATCGTACCGGTACAAATGAAACATTGATCGACAGTTGTACCGGGACAAAGTCCGATCGGCAGTTGTACTGTTAGGATCGGCTATCGTACCGGTACAATTGCCGATCGGACTTTGTCCCGGTACAACTGCCGATCCGAGTTTCTACCAGCTTATTTTGGTAGAACACCCGATTTTCATTGTAAAAACATTGATCGGCAGTTGTACCGGGACAAAGTCCGATCGGCAATTGTACCGGTACGATAGCCGATCCTACCAGATCGCTGGTTCTACCGTGACATATTTATATACGACTTGTGTCTGTCTGTGTGTGTGTGTGTCCGCGATGCCAAGCCAAAGTTCTCGGTGGATCTTTTTCAAATTTGGAGACCGTAATCAGCTACACCCCGGACACAACCTCATCGATGAGATATTTCAACACGTGCTCTCAGCGCGCAGCGCTGAACCGATTTTGGTTTTTCTCTGGATCCATTCCCAGTAACTCTTCCTTATCTTCTCCAGTGTTTTCAGCCGCGGTTATCTCCCTTCCTCCGTGCGGTGCGCCGGCAAAGCCGGCTTACTCCCGGCATAGCCGGGTCCCCGGCGCAGCCGGGTATTCAGCTCGACTTTTTCCCGGCGCAGCCGTACCCGGCGAAGCGGGTATTCATCCAGTATACATATACATATCAACAGCTATTGTGTTTTCAGTGAAGCAATAGGGTCCGATATTTAAACGAGACTTTCTTTCTTTCTTTCTTTTTCTTTATTTGGTGTTTAATGTCGTTTTCAACCGTTCAATGTTATATCGCGACAGGGAAAGGGGGGAGATGGGATAGAGCCACGTGTTAATTGTTTCTTGTTCACAAAAGCACTAATCAAAAAATTGCTCCAGGGGCTTGCAACGTAGTACAATATATGACCTTACTGGGAGAATGCAAGTTTCCAGTACAAAGGACTTAACATTTCTTACATACTGCTTGACTAAAATCTTTACAAACATTGACTATATTCTATACAAAAAAACCACTTAACAAGGGTAAAAGGAGAAACAGAATCCGTTAGTCGCCTCTTACGACATGCTGGGGAGCTTCGGGTAAATTCTTCCCCCTAACCCGCGGGGGGAATTTAAACGAGACAATTAAAATGCTGACAAGTCGAAGACGAGTCGCATTATACTTGACCATACTTGTTCGAGTCTAAACATCGGGCCCTATTGCTACGCTGAAAACACAACAGCGTTTAGAGCTATTCTGACATAACATTCTGTGTTGAAAACATTTTTTTGTCAGCAACAACTTCCAGAATGGTCCATGTTGCCTATTGCAGACGACGGTTCAGTGCGCATATCTCTTTGCGCATGTATCCACGGAAATCACCGAACATTGAAAAACCCACGGACATGTATCACGGAGAAGACATAAGATTACGTAAATATGTCAGGTTTTATATAACGTCACGTATCATGCTTGTTTACGTGTTATTGTATGTTTTGTACGAAAGTCGTACCAAGACACCGTTTCTATGCATGTTGGTCTTTTTACATCAAAACCTTTTACTTGTGTTTTGATGCGGTTGCAAACTGTTTTTAAATCCCTTCACTTTCCCCCCACCTGTTTCCTCTATCTACCCAGACCCCGAAGACTCTTACATTTCAAAACTCTGTAAGGTTCATTCAGAGAAGAAATTACTTTTTGCTCTTGAATTGCTAGTCTGTCTGTCTGTATATCTGTGCTTCTACCTATCTCGCTCTCTCTGCCTCTGTCTGTTTCTCACTGTATCTCTCTGTCTCTGTCTCTCTCTGTCTTTGTCTCTTTCTCTATGTCTCTCTCTCTGTCTCTCTCTCTCTCTGTTTCTCCTCTCTCTCTCACTCTCTCTATGTCTCTCTCTCTCTGTATGTCTGTCTCTTTCTGTCTCTATCTCTCTTTCTCTCTCTCTCTCCCCCCCCCCTCTCTCTCTCTCTCTCTCTCTCTCTCTCTCTCTCTCTCTCTGTTTCCCCTCTCTCTCTCAGTCTCTGTCTGTCTGTCTCTGTCTCTTTGTCTCTGTCTCTCTTTCTCTCTCTCTCAGTCTCTGTCTCTCTGTCTGTCTGTCTGTCTCTGTCTGTCTGTCTGTCTGTCTGTCTGTCTGTCTCTCTCTCTCTCTCTCTCTCTCTCTCTCTCTCTCTCTCTCTCATTCGTCCCCTCTCTCTGTTACGACCCTTGATTGGAGCGGCAGTGTCATTTCCTCAAAGTAGTTAGCACGCTGTGCATGATCTACCAGCCAAGGCCACTGGGAGCGAGGCCAACACAAAAAGAAGAAGGTGGCAACCTCATACCTCTCATTTCCTGGCTCAGCTAAAGGCCTCCATACACACAAACAAGTCGCGTAAGGCGAAATTACTACATTTAGTCAAGCTGTGGAACTCACAGAATGAAACTGAACGCACTGCATTTTTTCACAATGACCGTAGTCCGCCGCTTGTGCAAAACGGAGTGAAACTGACGAGCCTGTTCAGCGCGGTAGTGGTTTCGCTGTGCTGCATAGCACGCTTTTCTGTACCTCTCTTCGTTTTAACTTTCTGAGCGTGTTTTTAATCCAAACATATCATATCTATATGTTTTTGGAATCAGGAACCGACAAGGAATAAGATGAAATTGCTTTTAAATCGATTTCGGAAATTCAATTTTGATCATATTTTTTATATTTTTAATTTTCAGAGCTTGTTTTTAATCCGAATATAACAAATGTATATGTTTTTGGAATCAGGAAATGATGTAGAATAAGATGAACGTAAATTTGGATCGTTTTATATAAAAAAGAAATTATTACAATTTTCAGATTTTTAATGACCAAAGTCATTAATTTTTAAGCCACCAAGCTGAAATGCAATACCGAAGTCCGGCCTTCGTCGAAGATTGCTTTACAAAAATTTCAATCGGGTAGCTCAGGTGGGAGAGCACTGGACTTGTGATCGAAAGGTCGCTGGTTCGAATCCGGGCCGGGACGGACACGGGTCAACTTTATGTGCAGACCCAGAGACGGCATCCATCTCCCACCCTCGTGTCACCACAATGGCACGTTAAAGATCTTGGTCATTCTACCATAAGTGCAGATGGCTGATACCACCTAAACACGCAAACATCAAAAGCCGTGAGGGCGTAAAAACTCGAATCGTATAAACCAATTCATGTCCAATATAGGCAATTAAGACCTGACGGACAATAAGCCCCTTAAAATTTACTCTCTTTTTTTTCAATCAACTTGATTGAAAAATGAGAGTGTGACAGTGCCTTCAATCAACTTGATTGAAAAATGAGGGTGTGACAGTGCCGCCTCAACTTTTACAAAAAGCCGAATATGACGTCATCAAAAATATTTATCGAAAAAATGAAAAACAACTCCGGGGATATCATTCCCAGGAACTCTCATGTCAAATTTCATAAAGATCGGTCTGGACAGTAGTTTGGTCTGAATCGCACTACACACACACACGCACAGACAGACAAACACACACACATACACCACGACCCTCGTCTCGATTCCCCCTCTATGTTAAAGCATTTAGTCAAAACTTGACTAAATGTAAAAAGGTTACAAAGTGCTAACATGATTTTTCTGTTTTTTGTTTTGCTCTTATTTATTGGAGGGAGGGGATTGGGGTTGGGAGGAGGGGGTAGTGAATATTCTTAACGTGTAAAGGCAATGAGCGGCAGTAAAATTAAACTTGGAGAATACATGGGATAACCCAGTTTTCTGGGTAGTTATTGTAGAGACTTATACAAATAAATGGGAAAAAATTAAATACTAATGGACACAGACTGCCGTTGCTATGCAAACAGCCGCCATATTGGATTTCTAGGAAACGGGTTTACAGCAACACAATACATCAGACATGCATAATATTTGGCACAAGGATGCACGTGACTTGTATCTGCAATCATATAGAACGATATTTTGACTAAAGACTACGGTTGAATTTAAATTAATTTGTGTAATAAGGATTAATGAATTTCTAACTGCACATTCATTAATCTGTATTTCAAAAATTAATTTAGAAAGAGGGAGTAAGCCTAAGGCAAAATATCCTCCGTACAGGGCTGTGCATTTTTTTTATTTTCAAATAGAGACATTGCATTGGTAAAGCGAAGGAAGGAATCAAACAAATATAAAAACATATATAAAAAAAAAGTAAATCGTGTGCAGAAAGAAACTGTGCGATATATCTATGGGGAAGAAAAATAAAAGTTAGAAGCTACTCTTATACATTCAGGAAGATGTCAAGAAAAGGACATTCCAGAAAAGAACCGAAAATTCAGAGCATAAACAAAGAAAGAACGATTTATCCCCAACGATCTAGACAAGAAACAACGCGCATAAGCAGAGGCCGGGCACAGCTAGCGTATAGCAGCAAAGGCCGCTCACACGCTTATACAACAATCATTCAAAGCGACATTTCTCTCACATTTTGACAGTTCCATTGCCCGGGCCGTTTAACCCGCAATAGAATGACAAATGCTGCGACAATGCCGCACATCAGTCCAAAGGTTACAGCGAAAGCCAAACGGCGGAGAAGCAGAGATTGGCGGAAGAGATGCAAAACCAAAATCCCTCAGTCGTAAAAGCTGAAATTGGCTTGTAGTATTGCAGGAGAGAGCTAAACGACAGAGAATGCAGACCTCAATCCTGTTCTGCCATGGCCTATGGTGCGATTTGCATGCACGTATTCTGCATGCGAGTTTGTCACCTCGTTGTCTTGTTCTTGTGTTTTTTGTTTCGATATCTGTTTTGTTTTTCTGATATTTGTCTGTGTATGCCTCTGACATACTCTCCCTCTGGAGTTGCTCTCTCTCCCACTCTCTCTCTCAATCTCGCACTTTCCACCCCCACCCCCCTTCTCCACCTCTCTCTCTCTCTCTCTCTCTCTCTCTCTCTCTCTCTCTCTCTCTCTCTCTCTCTCTCTCTCTCTCTCTCTCTAATGTATTTGTTGAATTGTATGCGTGATTATAATTTATAACTGTGTATATTACTATTGCTGTTATTTTAACCACTATTGTAAGGGGTTGTGGCCTTAGGCCTTAGGCAATTAACGATGTGTTGTTGTTGTTGTTGTTCTCTTTTTACATTTAGTCAAGTTTTGACTAAATGTTTAACATAGAGGGGGAATCGAGACGAGGGTCGTGGTGTATGTGTGTGTGTGTGTGTTTGTGTGTGTGTGTATGTGTGTGTGTGTGTGTGTGTGTGTGTGTGTGTGTGTGTGTGTGTGTGTGTGTGTGTGTGTGTCTGTGCGTGTGTGTGTAGAGCGATTCAGAGTAAACTACTGGACCGATCTTTATGAAATTTTACATGAGAGTTCCTGGGTATGATATCCCCAGACTTTTTTTTCCATTTTTTCGATAAATGTATTTTATGACGTCATATCCGGCTTTTTGTAAAAGTTGAGGCGGCACTGTTACACCCTCATTTTTCAATCAAATTGATTGACATTTTGGCCAAGCAATCTTCGACGAAGGCCAGACTTCGGTATTGCATTTCAGCATGGAGGCTTACAAATTAATTAATGACTTTGGTCATTCAAAATCTGAAAATTGTAATTAAAATTATTTGTTTATAAAACAATCCAAAATTACTTTTATTTTATTTCTCATCATGTTCTGATTCCAAAAACATATAAATATGTTATATTTGGATTAAAAACAAGCTCTGAAAATTAAATATATAAAAATTATTATCAAAATTAAAATTTCCGAAATCGTTTTAAAAACTAGTTCATCTTATTTCTTGTCGGTTCCTGATTCCAAAAACATATAGATATGATATGTTTGGATTAAAAACACGCTCAGAAAGTTAAAACGAAGGGAGGTACATTAAAGCGTGCTATGCAGCACAGCGCAACCGCAACCGCTCCAAACAGGCTCGTCACTTTCACTGCCTTTTGCACTAGCGGCGGACTACGTTCAGTTTCATTCTGTGAGTTCCACAGTTTGTCTAAATGTAGTAATTTCGCCTTACGCGACTTGTTCTCTCTCTGTTAGCTGTGCGTGCGTGAGTACGATGAAAACTTGGTTTCGGATGAATGGTGGAGTCGTTTATCGATTGACTGCAACTTCCTGCGGAGAGTTACAGCACAATTCTCGCTGTGTGCCCTAGCTTTATCATCAGCTAATTGAGATTCCGGTCATTCAATGCAGATGTATAACGACTTTCAATGTGATTGGATTCCATCGCTCACTCCTAGTTTTCTACCCTGGTTTTCAAGCTAGCTCCCGGCTCGACTTGAAAACTCGTCACGATCGACTGCATGCCTACCGATTTTTTGTTTCCTCTCCTATTTAAGACAAACATCCGTCCATCGTGGGGAGGCAGGTAGGGCATACACTCAATGCCCGTTCGCTTGAACTTGTTTTCAGACTAGACATCATGGAAAGGTTGTTGTTAACTGGTTTTTAGACAACGACGTCATTTTTGTTCACGGTTATCTTTCTGGATGAGGGAAAACGATAGAGCAACATGTACGCGAGGTTTCATATGCCGAGCAGCTGTCATTCCCATCTTGGGATTCCATATTGGATGTTGTAAGCTGATGTAAAGAATACTGTAAGTTAACAATCAAAATGCTGCCGTGTGTGTGTGGTGTATGTATGTGTGTGTGTGTGAGTGTGTGTGTGTGTGTGTGTGTGTGTATGTGTGTGTGTGTGTGTGCGTGTGTTTGTGTGTGTGTGTGTGTGTGTGTATGTGCGTGCGTGCGTGCGTGCACGCGTGTGTGTGTATGTGTGTGTTTCTCACTCAGAGCTAGACAGCTGTAGCAAAACTGTTAAATGCGGCACTTTTAGACCAAAGAATAAATGGCTCAACACTGCTACGCATTCACACAAAAACAACATGAACTGATCTCTCAATGGCCCTGTTATTTCTTCTGGGGAAAACACTGAGGCGAATGTCACTTCCTCGAAATCATGTCACCGTGTAGAGCAAACGTACGTGTTTACAACTTGCAGATTGAGGTAACAAAGTTACTGTCATATAAATAAGTAATCAAAATATTAAATACATGAAAACACGTTTGAACCTCCAAGACTATACACTGTGTTTATTTGACAAACAAGCTACTGTCACATAAATACGTGATCAATGTACTTTAGAAAACAAAACCAACACCCCTGCCAGCCCTCAGAATTAAAAACTGGGTTTCTTAAGACAAGTTACTTTCACGTAAATGTGAGAAAAGTACTAATAAAGAAAACAAAACATCCCTCAAACCTTCAAAACAGAACACCGGGCTTATTTAGACATACAAGGTGGTATCACATAAATACGTTATCAAAGTACCAATAGAAAAAAAAGCAAACAACAATACCTAAAAACCATCAAGATTGAAAACTGGGCGTATTTAGACAAGACCCTTGCGGGTGAAAAGTGTGTCAAATCCTAAACTGTCACTTAACCTAGCATGCGTAACTGGTTAAAGCGCATTATACATTTTTCATGGAAACACAATAATAACAGCTATTGTATTTTCAGCGTAGCAATAGGGTCCGATATTTAGACGAGACAAGTATAATGCGACGAGTCGAAGACGAGTCGCATTATACTTGTTCGAGTCTAAATATCGGACCCTATTGCTACGCTGAAAACACAATAGCGATTATATAGCTGTTCTGACCTTGATTTGTTGTTCCAAACTTACAAAATGACAGTTTTTGAGTCAATGCGTTGATCTCAGGTTTTGATAGCAGACGCCGTTTCTTATGCGCATTAGTTTTGCGCGGGCGCCACA
>NC_090246.1:70329744-70332244 GCF_037325665.1 Littorina saxatilis | reverse complement strand
TTTGAATCAGGAAACGATAAAGAATAAGATGAAATCATTTTTGGATCGATTTCTTAAATTTTAATCGTAAGACTAATTAATCTATTTTTGTTAATTGTGATCACATTTTAAGAGTAAACATGACATAATGTATATATTTGTAGATTCAGAATGTCATGAAGAATACGATGCAATCAATTTTAAATCTGTTTGCGAAAAATCGATTTTAATGACAACTTTAATGAGCAAACTCATTTATTAATTTGTAAGCCTCCAAGCTGAAATGCAATACCAAAGTCCGGGCGTCGTCGAAGATTACTTGACCAAAATGTCAACCAATTTGATTGAAAAATGAGAGCGTGACAGTGCCGCCTCAACTTTCACGAAAAGCCGGATATGACGTCATCAAAGACATTTATCAAAACAATGAAAAAAAATATCTGGGGATATCATACCCAGAAACTCCCATGTAAAATTTCATGAAGATCGGTCTAGTAGTTTTCTCTAAATCGCTCTACACACACACAGACACACACACACACGCACATACACCACACCCTCGTCTCGATTCACCCCTCTACGTTAAAACATTTAGTCAAAACTTGACTAAATGTAACAAGTCGCGTAAGGCGAAATTACTACATTTAGTCAAGCTGTGGAACTCGCGGGACGAAGACAGTACAGCTTCGTCAATCCCCGCGTGAAGGAAATCGCTCACCTCCCACGTGCAAAACGTAGTGATATTGACATGCCAGAATAGCGCGGTAGCGTATTGTGCTAAGCAGGAAAGCGCGCTTTTCTGTATTCTTGTTAACTTTCGGAGCTTGTTTTGAATAAAAACCTATCATATCTATATGTTTTTCGAATCAGGAAATGATAAAGAATAAGATGAAATCATTTCTGGATCGATTTCTTAAATTTTTATCGTAAGATTAATGAATCTATTTTTGTTAATTGTGATCACAATTTAAGAGTACACATGACATATGTATATATTTTTAGATTTAGAATATGATGACAAATACGATGCAATCAATTTTAGATCTGTTTGCGAAAAATCGATTTTAATGACAACTTTAATGAGCAAACTCATTAATTAATTTTAAGCCTCCAAGCTGAAATGCAATACCAAAGTCCGGGCTTCGTCGAAGATTACTTGACAAAAATTTCAACCAATTTGGTTGAAAAATGAGAGCGTGACAGTGCCGCCTCAACTTTCACGAAAAGCCGGATATGACGTCATCAAAGACATTTATCAAAAAATGAAAAAAAGTCTGAAGATACCATACTCAGAATCTCTCAAGTTTCATGAAGATCGGTTCTGTAGTTGTCTCTGAATCGCTCTACACACACACACACACACACACACACACACACACACACATACACACACACACACAAACACCACACCCTCGTCTCGATTCCCCCCTCTACGTTAAAACATTTAGTCAAAACTTGACTATATGTAAAATGTGTGGATGAAAAGGCGGGGTGGGAGGGGAGAGGGGAGAGGGGGGTGGATGTTAGAGGGCGTGGAGGGGGAGGTAGACAAGGACTAGAGAGGAAAGGGGGGGGGGGGGGGCGACGTTAGGCACAGACACACTGGAAGGACTTCCATAATAGCCAGGTTTTCGAAGAAGGAAACCGATCTTGTAGTCTACTTCCACCCTATTGAGAATATAAGACGCATACTATTTATCTTGATTCCCAGTGGGCGCTGGTAACTTTGAAGATTGCAAAAATGGCCCCATGTAGACACACGCAAAGCAGATGTTCATTCAAGTTAAATAACGTGTGTTTAGTAAATTGCCAATTCCAATCAGTCCTCTGAAGCTAGTGGGCCTCCAGAGATACATTAGTAAAACTTTTCATTTTCTGTTGCTCTGCCTAAATACTAAAGAAAGAGAGATAGAAAGCACATATTCAAAGAAAGAAAGACAATTACGAGAAAGAAGAATCCAACAATCTAACAATCAAAGAATCACAGAAAAGAAGGAAGCAAGAAAGGATGACCAGAAAATAAGAGTAAACGATTACAGAAGAATAAAACCTTTATCCTACATACGTGAGAGAGACACTCGTGAGATAATAATCGTTCAAATCACACGTGTGCATATCATGTAAATGAGGTCATGTCAAGCAAGTCTGGCAGGGACCTGTTTTTCCACTGCTTATGGTGCCAAAGTCACCGAGACAAACGTCATTATAGAAACAAAAATTGCGCTCGCTAATTACCCTCGATGAATTTTTAGAACTAACACGTCACACCACACTTTCAGAGTGACGTTTCCTTGCTTTGACGTAATAGATTGCAAGGGGCTTTAGAAGAGATCGAGGTTCCAAAACAAACGTCTTTAATTTAGCTGCCTCGACTGCAGGATATTTTCAGTAAAATACACGTATGTAGGATAAACAGATTAGTACATGGCTTGCTGTTTCGTACCAGATTTACACTCGTTGCTTTTTCAAATAGTGAACACTGCCCTGATATGGCCCTTCGTGGTCGGCTGGGCGTTAAGCA
>NC_090246.1:70322244-70324744 GCF_037325665.1 Littorina saxatilis | reverse complement strand
ATTCCTTGTCGGTTCCTGATTCCAAAAACATATAGATATGATATGTTTGGATTAAAAACACGCTCAGAAAGTTAAAACAAAGAGAGGTACAGAAAAGCGTGCTATCCTTCTTAGCGCAACTACTACCCCGCTCTTCTTGTCAATTTCACTGCCTTTGCCATGAGCGGTGGACTGACGATGCTACGAGTATACGGTCTTGCTGAAAAATTGCATTGCGTTCAGTTTCATTCTGTGAGTTCGACAGCTACTTGACTAAATATTGTATTTTCGCCTTACGCGACTTGTTCTTCTTCGTCTTGTTTTCGTTTTCTTCACCTTTTTGTCTGTCTTTCTTTCTTTCTTTCTTTCTTTCTTTCTTTCTTTCTTTCGTTCGTTCTTTCTTTCTTCATTTGTTCTGCCTGTTTTCCTTCTTTGCTTTTCTTCCTTTTTTATATTTAGTCAAGTTTTGACTAAATATTTTAACGTAGAGGGGGGAATCGAGACGAGGGTCGTGGTGTATGTGTGTGTGTCTGTGCGTGTGTGTGTGTGTGTGTGTGTGTGTGTGTGTAGAGCGATTCAGACTAAACTACTGGACCGATCTTTATGAAATTTGACATGAGAGTTCCTGGGTATGATATCCCCGGACGTTTTTTTCATTTTTTCGATAAATGTCTTTGATGACGTCATATCCGGCTTTTCGTGAAAGTTGAGGCGGCACTGTCACGCCCTCATTTTTCAACCAAATTGGTTGAAATTTTGGTCAAGTAATCTTCGACGAAGCCCGGACTTCGGTATTGCATTTCCGCTTGGTGGCTTAAAAATTAATTAATGACTTTGGTCATTAAAAATCTGAAAATTGTAAAAAAAATAAATTTTTATAAAACGAACCAAATTTACGTTCATCTTATTCTCCATCATTTGCTGATTCCAAAAACATATAAATATGTTATATTTGGATTAAAAACAAGCTCTGAAAATTAAATATATAAAAATTATTATCAAATTGTTTTTTCGAAATCAATTTAAAAACACTTTCATCTTATTCCTTGTCGGTTCCTGATTCCAAAAACATATAGATATGATATGTTTGGATTAAAAACACGCTCAGAAAGTTAAAACGAAGAGAGGTACAGAAAAGCGTGCTATCCTTCTCAGCGCAACGAATACCCCGCTCTTCTTGTCAATTCCACTGGCACTGCCTTTGCCACGGGCGGTGGAGTGACGATGCTACGAGTATACGGTCTTGCTGCGTTGCGTTGCGTTCAGTTTCATTCTGTGAGTTCGACAGCTACTTGACTAAATGTTGTATTTTCGCCTTACGCGACTTGTATTTAGTCAAGTTTTGACTAAATATTTTAACATCGAGGGGGAATCGAAACGAGGGTCGTGGTGTATGTGCGTGCGTGTGTCTGTCTGTGTCTGTGTGTGTGTGTGTGTGTGTGTGTGTGTGTAGAGCGATTCAGACTAAACTACTGGACCGATCTTTATGAAATTTGACAGGAGAGTTCCTGGGTATGAAATCCCCGAACATTTTTTTTCATTTTTTTGATAAATGTCTTTGATGACGTCATATCCGGCTTTTCGTGAAAGTTGAGGCGGCACTGTCACGCCCTCATTTTTCAACCAAATTGGTTGAAAGTTTGGTCAAGTAATCTTCGACGAAGCCCGGACTTCGGTATTGCATTTCAGCTTGGTGGCTTAAAAATTAATTAATGACTTTGGTCATTAAAAATCTGAAAATTGTAAAAAAAAATAAAAATTTATAAAACGATCCAAATTTACGTTTATCTTATTCTCCATCATTTGCTGATTCCAAAAACATATAAATATGTTATATTCTGATTAAAAACAAGCTCTGAAAATTAAATATATAAAAATTATTATCAAAATTAAATTGTCCAAATCAATTTAAAAACACTTTCATCTTATTCCTTGTCGGTTCCTGATTCCAAAAACATATAGATATGATATGTTTGGATTAAAAACACGCTCAGAAAGTTAAAACAAAGAGAGGTACAGAAAAGCGTGCTATCCTTCTTAGCGCAACTACTACCCCGCTCTTCTTGTCAATTTCACTGCCTTTGCCATGAGCGGTGGACTGACGATGCTACGAGTATACGGTCTTCCTAAAAAATGGCATTGCGTTCAGTTTCATTCTGTGAGTTCGACAGCTACTTGACTAAATATTGTATTTTCGCCTTACGCGACTCGTTTACATTTAGTCAAGTTTTGACTAAATGTTTTAACATAGAGGGGGAATCGAGAAGAGGGTCGTGGTGCATGTGTGTGTGTGTGTGCGGGTGTGTGCGTGTGTGTGTGTGTGTGTGTGTGGTGTGTGTGTGTGTGTCTGTCTGTCTGTCTGTCTGTCTTTGCGTGTGTACGTAGAGCGATTCAGACTAAACTACTGGACCGATCTGTATGAAATTTGACATGAGAGTTGCTGGGAATGATGTCCCCGGATGTTTATTTTTTATTTTTTCGATAAATGTCTTTAATGACGTCATATCCGGCTTTTTGTAAA
>NC_090246.1:70298212-70320712 GCF_037325665.1 Littorina saxatilis | reverse complement strand
AGACAGACAGACAGATAGATAGACAGAAAGAGGATGATAGATTGTATACGACAGATATGACTAAAACTGGTACTTCAAAGAGCGATGTACAGAGTACGGAAGGGAACTAGCTTTTTTGAAGAAAAACAATCCGAGTTTTCTCCAGCAGTCCAAGGGAGAAAAATCTTGTTCTACCCAAACAAACAAAACCGAATGGGTTATCATGTCTAAGGGAGCAAACTCGTTTTTATTAAGCTAAACAATTCTGCATTTTGCTGCAAACATGATCTCCCTTAGAACAGCTTAATCCCTAACTGTGTAACCTCGCCTTTTTTTCAGGCGACTTTTCTTTGTTTGACCAAGGCATTTCAAATAAATGTTATTCTGCCCCAAGGTTGTTTAGTGCTCTCTCATAAGAAAATGTAATGAAATGATATTACCGTATCAAAAAGGCAAATATCAGTTCTAAGCACATGCTCTCTTCAACTAAATGAATTTTAAGCAATCGTAGGAACATCCACAATCCTTCAAAAGCGTGTTCAAAAGAGGTTGCTCTGTTATCACTCATCATATCGATTGATTGGCATAATTATGTAGCTATAATACATACACATGTTGTTCATCTCAGCATGCATATTTTATATCTCCCCTGCACACACATGAACACACTCCCTAGCAAAGAAGAAAACAAACCAGTGTCTTTAGTTAAACTGTAAACGGATGAGATATATCCGATATGCTGAAGCGTGGATGCTTTTGGCAAACTTAGATTTTCGTCTTACGCGATAATACTGGCAAACAATAATTCTGGACAGATTTTAAATATAGCTGTCGTAAATGAAAACAACCAAATAACAAGTCGCGTAAGGCGAAATTACTACATTTAGTCAAGCTGTGGAACTCACAGAATGAAACTGAACGCACTGCATTTTTTCACAATGACCGTAGTCAGCCGCTAGTGCAAAAGGCAGTGAAAGTGACGAGCCTGTACATGTTTAGCGCGGCAGCGGTTGCGCTGTGCTGCATAGCACGCTTTACTGTACCTCTCTTCGTTTTAACTTTCTGAGCGTGTTTTTAATCCAAACATTATCTTATCTATATGTTTTTGGAATCAGGAACCGACAAGGAATAAGATGAAATTGTTTTTAAAACGATTTCGGAAATTTAATATTAATCATAATTTTTATATTTTCAATTTTCAGAGCTTGTTTTTAATCCGAATATAATATATTTATATGTTTTTGGAATCAGAACATGATGAACAATAAAATAAAAGTAATTTTGGATCGTTTTATTAAAACAAAATTTTAATTACAATTTTCAGATTTTTAATGACCAAAGTCATAAATTAATTTTTAAGCCTCCATGCTGAAATGCAATACCGAAGTCCGGCCTTTGTCGAACATTGCTTGGCCAAAATTTCAATCAATTTGATTGAAAAATGAAGAAGTGACAGTGCCGCCTCAACTTTTACAAAAAGCCGGATATGACGTCATCAAAGACATTTATCGAAAAAAAGAAAAAACCATCTGGGGATATCATACCCAGGAACTCTCATGTAAAATTTCATAAAGCTCAGTCCAGTAGTTTAGCCTGAATCGCTCTACACACACACACACACACACACACACACACACACACACACACACACACACGCGCGCGCACATACACCACGGCCCTCGTCTCGATTCCCCCCTCTATGTTAAAACATTTAGTCATAACTTGACTAAATGTAAAAAGTATTTTGAGCTCATTTGAATCAACCTACAAATGCACCAACTCGAAATACTGCATACAAAATAGTCTGATTGTAAAGTAAAATACAATAATATTGTGTTAATTTTATGTACTGCATTGTGTCGAAATGAGAAAGTGTATTGCATTGTATTCTCCTGTATTCCATAGTTCTTGTTGGATTGTATTGCATTGTATTCTACCTTAATACGTAATATTACATGTTTCTGTATTGTATTGTGTTGCATTGCATTGCATTGTACTGTATTGTATTGTACTGTATTGTATTGTATATACTAGTATAGTATATACTAGTATAGTATAGTATAGTATAGTATAGTATTGTATCGTATCGGATTGTATTGTATTGTATTGTATTGTATTGTATTATATCCCATGACCTCCCTTCTTTGTCTCTGTAAATGTACTCGAGGTATATTTCTTGTATTTCCATTGTACTCTTGTCAAATCCATGATGTAACTATTGCACTCTTCTAACACATAAAATAGTGGATAAATAAGGATGCACGAAATACATCATAGCTGGCTCTACTTTTTGTCGTCCTTGACATTCCAAAAGCAAATGTACCTGTAAGACCGGATGTGCAATGTGTCACCACGCTTTTGAGAACATGCGCGAGAGTCTTTCAGTGCTATAGCTTAGTTTTGGTCTCGTCTTGCCGAGACTATCATCACAGCGTCATAGATTTCATGAAGTCTGTCATCCATCGCGTCATATTATGGGGACGTAATCTATTATGTTTCCTTCTATTCGCAGTTCTGTTTCTCTCTTGTGATCAACATGACAAGCCGTATGTGTTTGAGTGTGTGTGCTCGTGCTCTCAACTAAAACAGAAGTCAAACTAGCAATCGTTAAAAACCCAGTCCTTTCGAGAAGCAATGTTGTGCTCATGTGAAGTTACAGTGTACCTGGTACACACGTTCTTATCGGTACATCATCGACTACGACTGTTCTTGGAACAAGCTGTTCGATGCAATTTGCAAGTTTTTCTAGCTCTTCTGTGGTGCAGTAGGCCCTTATAGACGATGAAGGTGTCCACGATCTCAGGAGATGCGTGTGTAACCACTAGGTATTCAGTCAAATCCGTGTAAGAGGCTTTCAGCTGACGGGGACAACCAAGCCACCATTATGCACCGACTTGACATAGATCAACAGACGTGCCTTTAGAATAATGTATGTGCAGAGGTGCCTCATCTGAACAGACACCTAAAGCTTGATGTTTCCATCACACGTTGTCTTTTGGATCTTCATGGGATATACAGTTTTAACTTTACAACACTCGTGATTTTGTATATGGCTTGTATTTCAGTCAAGACCCAGCGGGAATATCAAAGGGACTCACTCGCCAGTCCCTTGATATTCATCCGCTAGGACTTGACTGAAATACAAGCCATATAAAAAACCACTCGTGTTGTAACCTCTATGTATTGTATTGTATTGCACACAATTATACCACATCGCATCGTTTAGTTCTACAAAATCGACCAACACAAAAAAATGCTCACGAGCATCACGTGCCGTTTGCTGTGTGTCCGCCATGATGTCCGAAGCTGACGTGATGGGCGATCCTCTTAGAGAGAGAGAGAGAGAGAGAGAGAGAGAGAGAGAGAGAGAGAGAGAGAGAGTCCAGTTTTAGACACCGATGACCCCTCACGCGTGTACACTGACCGTCTTTGTGTCCACCATCTGCGTGTGGTGTGATCGGACTCAAGTCTGTGCATGACGGGACAAAATCGTGACGTTTGACACGTTAGCAACGAAAACTCTTGTTTGCCTTGTCCTCTCCGTAGTGAGATTTACTCTTTCCTTGTTGAAGTCAGCTGTGCTGCAACCTAGATGTTAAGGACATCTGGTTTGTGTTCGTTAACACACACACACACACACACACACACACACACACACACACACACACACACACACACACACACACACACACCCCCCCCACACACACACACACACACGCTCGCACACACGCGCGCACACACGCGCACACACACACACACACACACACATACACACACACGAACGCACGCACACACACACACACACGCACGCACGCACATACACACACACACACACACACACACACACATACACACACACGAACGCACACACCCCTCTTGACACACTTGGGTATTCACATGTATAGGGCATGAGCGGTTATAATGAAACACTCAGATTTTTATTTAGGCCTACATCATATTTACATAATTGATTGACTGATTGATTCTTTGCTTGATTAATTGACTGATCGATTGTTTTTACTGATTGATTGATGAATTGATCGATCTATCGAATAATAGACTGATTGATTGATTGATGGATGGATAGATGGATTTTGTCATGTTGCCAACCATTTACATCGTTCACCTTAAGGGTCATTTTGCGTTCTCCGACCGATGAGAGACCATAGGAGTTGTCTTAGCTGCCATTAGCAAAAGCAGAACTTTCTTTTGTTAGGAATGACCGACAACGCCTTATGAACGCCAGGCAAGTAATCTTCGATCCAGAGAGGTCCGAAAATGGCTGTTAATTAAATGTCCGTGTTTTGCTGACCTGTGCGGTATATTATGGTTGGTCACTCACCCTATTCTCAATTTCATCAGAATCCTTTTTGTCCAGTCTGTGACCTTACTGTCGACTTACAGAGACTGCTTTGTTCTATTTTAGTACAGCAATATGTCGGAGTTGTTCGTTCTATTGTTATTGTGCGAAAAGAAGTCGCCGTTATGTCTATGTTTCTGTGCGACATGCCGATTGAGAGTGAGAGAGAGAACTCAGAGCTCAGAACTCAGAATGGTTTATTGTACATGTACCCAGACCACAGACCCATATACAAACCAAGAGGGATGGGGGAAGAACAAAATTAAAAAAAAACCTACAAACAAAACAAAAACACACAACAACAACCATGACATGAATACGTGGAGAAAAAAGTACGTCCAAAACATTAAACATCAACATATTGATATACAATATACCTATGAAAACAATTGTCTCTGTCTGAATGCATAATATATACATTGTGCAAGGGATCTACACCGTATGGAGTATCTACATCTTAATACTGAAGAAAGGGGCATATTTCCAAAACTATTACAAAATCTCATTCTCAAATCAGAATACAATGGTCAGTGTACTAAAACAGTGGTGTTTATTCTCTTGCACATTTCCACAAAATGAGCAATCACGAGCTGCAACGCAATCGCTGTACCTGTTCAGATTTAAATTAATTGGAAGAACACCTAATCTATACTGGGCTAGCGAAACTCGAAAACAATAAATGTTAGTATTTGAAATATACAGTTCAACTGACAAAATGTCTTTAAACGTACAATAAAAATCTTCTTAACGAAGGCAGACAGACAGACAGACAGACAGACAGACAGACAGAGGTATTCAGACAGACAGACAGACAGACAGACAGACAGACGACAGACAGGGAGAGAGAGAGAGAGAGAGAGAGAGAGAGAGAGAGAGAGAGAGAGAGAGAGAGAGAGAGAGAGCCATAGGGACTCAGAGAGACAGAGACACATTAAGAAAGAGAGAGGCACACACACACACACACACACAGAGACATAGAGACACAAAGATAAGATACACACATATAGAGAACTAGATGAAAACCCGCTTCGCCGGGTACGGCTGCGCCGGGAAGAAGTTGAGCCGAATACCCGGCTGCGCCGGGGACCCGGCCCGCGCACCGCACGGAGAAAGGGAGACAAACGCGGCTGAAAACACTGGAGAAGATAAGGAAGAGTTACTGGGAATGGATCGAGAGAAAAACCCAAATCGGTTCAGCGCTGCGCGCGAAAAACCCAAATCGGTTCAGCGCTGCGCGCTGAGAGCACGTGTTGAAATATCTCATCGATGAGGTTGTGTCCGGGGTGTAGCTGAATACGGTCTCCAAATTTGAAAAAGATCCACCGAGAACTTTGGCTTGGCATCGCGGACACACACACACACAGACACACAGACAGACAGACAGACAGACAGACAGACAGACAGACAGACACAAGTCGTATAAATATATATGTAGATAGAAGAGACAGAGACAGAGACAGACACAGAGACTAAGAGACAAAGAAACCGAGAGACATAGGGGACGCAGGGCATCTTCTGTTTAATAATCTCTGGACATGGACGCTGTTTATTCTTGTCTGACGTTATTTATTGTCATAGCCGTTGTCCGGCGAGAGAGCAATAAACTGTTCCCGTTAACACTCTTCCGGCCAGGGGGTCTGAATAAACAAGAAACGATTGGATTTCCCTCTGTCTGTTTCTGTTTATCTATATTTTTATTCTGTCCTTGATCGGCTCTTATACAATTTTTCTTTTTCTGGTCTCTCTCAACCCCTGCCCTCTCTCTCTCTCTCTCTCTCTCTCTCTCTCTCTCTCTCTCTCTCTCTCTCTCTCTCTCTCTCTCTCTCTCTCTCTCAACCCCTGCCCTCTCTCTCTCTCTCTCTCTCTCTCTCTCTCTCTCTCTCTCTCTCTCTCTCTCTCTCTCTCTCTCTCTCTGAACCAAACGATATTAATTAACACTAAAGCTCGTTGTGAGTTACCAAGATCCAGACTTGATGCGTAAGGAAGTCGACCGAGGCGCTAAGCTGACCTACTTTTTGAATTAATTGGTCCACCATAGCCTCGTTAATAGACAGAGAAGCGTCAGAACGAGGCTGACGGCTTCGGGAACGAGGCTGTCTTTGGAACTTCAGTAGAACGTCGCTTTCATAACCAGACGAAGGGTTGTCTTCTTGAAGTTTGATACTTAACTTTTTGTCGTAAGCTTCTTTTTGTTGAAGACTTGAAGATAGAGACAGACATACCGAGAGGAGACCGGGCAGACATGTACCGGCCATGGCTGTTTTCATGACAAGTTTGATGTTTCTCTCGGTTATCTTCGATAGACTCTACAATGCACTCACTTTCCGCCAGATCTTTTTTGTCTTCTCTGTCATGGATACTGTTCGCATCCAGCAACAAATGCAACTGCAAAGGGGTAGACATTAACCCGTTGTCCTGTACATTTGCGCAACATAAAAGCTGGGTAATACTAGGTCTAAACTGCAAGCAGTACTTTTCCTATCAGTGCAACTAAGCAGGTGTTGTCTTGTTCATTAAACACACGATGACGACTTCTCTTCTGCCAGTGTTGAAATGAGATCAACAAAAACTACCCGGAGTCAATGAAGATCACAGTCCTTTTATGTTCATGAGATGTTGGATATCTAATCTGGATCACAGATCTTAACATAATAAGCAACCGTCTGACCCGCAGAGAGACCTGGTTTCATTATTGGATAAACGGGTTATCTTATGACCGGTCAGTTGCGATGTCTGTTTCTTATCACAGAGTATGTGTGTATGTGTGTGTGTGTGTGTGTGTGTGTGTGTGTGTGTGTGTGTGTGTGTGTGTGTGTGTGTGTTATCAAGCGAAGTGTTCTGATCGCTAACTAGACCAGGGTTATCGGTGATATGAATCAGGTTTCTGATGATATACTTCTGTCCTCAAGTCAGTGGCCAAGTTTGTCGCGTTCTGAACGTGATTCACTGTTGTTACACACGGATCGCAGGCAAGTGGAGTAATACGTTGAGGTTACATGCCGAGTCTCAGTGATTATTAAAAATAATGGTCGAAGTTAGCGGATCATGAAAAATGCGAGCTTTAGCGAGCTTTTTCATGACCGCGAACTGAGACCATTATTTTTTATAATCACTGAGACGAGGTGTGTAACCTCTTTATTCCTCCTTTCTTCAGTTATTCAAAGAAAAGAGGAGTTTTTTTGCGAAAGTTTGATCGAATCCTATTCACTCAACCAGTCAACCTGCGCAGGCGATCGAGTAATGCGCGGTGGTATAGTTCCGTGCAAATCATTCCATTCTGTTAACACTTCTTGTCAGTTTCCCAATTTTGAACTAAATTCAAGTGCACAAAATATGCTGTTATTCTGCTGTGGCGGTAAAGGCAGATATTGTGTGTTCTGTTTATGTTTTGGTATCGCTTTGGATAATGTTCTTTCGTCAAATGGGACTAGCAGACGAACTTTTGCACCCGTGTTCCAACGTTAAAAACTGTATGAAGTTCAGTTTTATGGGGAAAATAGTGTATGAAACCGCTTTATGTTGTTTAAATTGATGAGATGTGTGCATTTGGTTGCGTGTGATCTGTTTATTAAATGAAATATTGTTGAAAACTGACCGTCGGATTGCAGTCTGTTGTCGAAGAAACTGAGTGAAAAGAAATTTGAAAGGGGAACTACTCTTGTCGCTAGACAAAGTATGAGAGTTACTTGCCTTGGGAATTTGCTTGTGATGAACGTTTGTGCACAGCAGACCTAGATTCAGAAAACAACCAAACTCATGGATTTTATATGGAGATTCATGTGTTTAAGCCTGTAGTTGTTAATTTAAATGCGGTATGTTTGTATTGTTTGCTCCAGAGATGTATACTTCGTACATTAGAGCGTTCGAAACTTTTCAGTCGCAAAAGTAGTACCGACGCAGAACAGCTTCTCAACCCATTGCGCTATCGAGGATTCAGGCTGTTTTTGGGTCGTTATTTGTTTGGTTGCTGGGTGTTTATCGAAAAATAACTAGCTCTACAAGTTTACAGAGGTAAAGAAGCAGAGGGGGGAATACTGTTCGCTGCATGCTATTCCCACTGATCTAATAATAATGGATAGCGCACAACCAATCAAACAGCGTAACAAAGGTGCCGCCATCTTGTCACACCCCGCCGCTCAACTTCCGGTTAGCGAATGCACATGTTGAAACACAACATGCCAGACGACTGCAAGCTGTACATCCATTTTAATGCGCCAGACGTTCTAAACTTTGCTCAAATCGTTGGGAGTTTGTACCGAGCATTAATTGATGGATAAACCGTTTATCGATACAAGTAAAATACTGCCTGGGTCTGTCTGCTCCGACCATGTTCTCAACTACACTGATCGCTAATTATCATCTTTCTGCTTCAACTTCAAGAGCTTGCTGTCTGAGATTGTACTACTACTAGTGGTACTCGTTGGACTCATTCGGCATGCATCTCGATGTCCATACTATGTAAGTGCATGTGTGTGTATGTGTGTGTGTGTGTGTGTGGGGCTCCGGACAAGTTTAAAAACAAAAGCAGTTCGGTTTGTTGTTGTTTGGACCGTATTACCTGCCTCATGCCATTCGTGCTGTCATTGCCACCAGGTATTCTGAACAACAGACGTTTTCCGATAACTCTAGATCTGTCAAGATTTTCAGCGGTCTGGAAGAGTAAGCGCCCCTTTACCTCAGACAAGCTTTTTACAACATCCGGAGCATGCTCCTCGCTTCCGATCGACTGTATCCTGCGATCGGGACGAACAGCTAACTATGATGTGCAGGTAAGTTGTCGGTTATTGTACGTACCGTTTGACGTGGTCTCCCTTGCAATGGAATCCCGGAGATGTCGACGTGATAACCTGTTACATTTTCCGAAGTGTTTTGCCCTTCTGTTTGAGTTCAATATTACGCAGAAGAATATGTAATCAACTGTCGACTCTGTCAGTACTCAGCCAGCAACTCATTTTACCAGTACTGGCTACAGTCAAAGATACCTGATGTTATGCATTTGTTTTTCTAAAGTCGACATAGTTTTCTTTGTCTTAGATTACATACTAACACCGATTAACAAAGAAATTAAAATCCATATTGATAGCTTATGCAATGATTGTGTCTCTGGTAAGTCTATCTTTAAAAAAAAATTAAAAAAAAATATAAAGAAAGAAAGAAAAAGACAGTATACCCTGTCACAATTATGTATGAAACAAATTAACACCAATCGTAAGAACCGCTTCGGATGCTTCATCCGTCCCACCCCCTCCCCCACCCCCACGTTGGTGGCTATAAAGCCAAAGTCTTGTATCTTTCGACATCATCAATTTCCTGCTATGCCTTCTCGGCTGACAAAACCGTCCCCACTCTCTCTCGCCTGATTATCAGCTTCGTTTACTCATCCGTAAGTTGTGGTGTCAGGGTCATTTGCATAATTGATAACTTCGGGGAGCACGGCTTCCACACTACTGACCAACATCTAGCCGTGCCCTCCCGGTGTCTGCTAAGTAATTAAAGCTTTCGGGTCAATGTTACGTTCTGTTCGTTGGCTGACCGGGTCGGGTTTGTTGGGTGGCCGAGGTGAGGAAAGAATGGTCCTCGTTGTGATGCTTGTCGTGTGAATGAATACTGTGTGAGGATCCTTGTTTTCTTCTTTTTGTTCTTCTTGTTCTTGTTCTTCTTCCTCTTGTTGTTGTTGTTGTTGTTGTTGTTGTTGTTGTTGTTGTTGTTCTTGTTGTTGTTGTTCTTCTTCTTCTTCTTCTTCTTCTTCTTCTTCTTCTTCTTCTTCTCGTTCGTCAGATGGATACTCCAGTCTCTGATGTGAAGGTTGCAGTGCGCCGAAGGTCTTCCATCAGACCGCCGTAGAGTTTTCGGGCCACGAGGATGGGGTCTGGCCAGCTCCTATTTTGGTACACCTTGTAGGGCGGGCAGAACTGCAGCAGCTGTTCTGTTGTCTGGCTGCCAGGCCCGCATGGGCGCTAGCTGTTCCATATGCCCGATGCATACATGAAAAGAAAAGAAAGCGTGCATAAGTATGTTTGGGTCATGCAAGACTTTATGAACAACGAATGAAGAAGTCTGATTTTTGTCTGCTTTGAAGGTAGTGAGATTTTACAGCAAATACGTGAAAATGGAAGTCGTATTGGATTTAGCATGTTGTTAGTCTTCTTTCTTCGAAGTGCCGTAGATTTGTTCGTGGCAATATTTTTGGGGTTCGCATTGTAAGATGACGGGAAAAACACATTTGCACTCACATTCGCAAAGAAATTTGGATCGTTTACTCCTGAATTGCAACGTCGAAATGCCGAAACAAACACATTCTGGCTCAAATCGCACACACAGGTTGGTAGTGCCACATTTTCTATATGGGTTTGGAAGAACTGCTCAGCACTCCGGTCCTGTTCTCCTCTTCGTCACACCCCCTGTTGACCGTTATTTCTGGCGACGCAGCAGCGATAATCAGGAGACGTTTCGGGCGGTTGTGTCCTGTCCTGAGCATGGATATCGAGATCTGCTTCCGTTGGGTCAGCAGGTGGTAAGGGTCTGTCCTGTTGTGCTGTGAATGTTGTTGTCTCCACTTGCGTTGCTGCTTGGCCTCTTGACGATGACGATGACGATGACGACGACGAATACGACGACGAATACGACGACGACGACGACGACGATGATGATAATGATGATGATGATGATGATGAGGAGGAGGAGGAGGAGGAGGAGGAGGAGGAAGAGGAGGAGGAAGAGATAACCAAATAACACCTTTGTTATAATCCTCTCACCAGTCGCACACGCGTGAAGTATTTACACCATCTGTGTTTTTCTTTACTTTAAAGCAGTGAACAATTAAGCTTCAAGGTTTTTTCAGCGATAGAGAGAAGCGAAACGAAACAAATGAAAGTTACATGTATGTAGGAAGAAAGGAAGGTGAGTACGTGTAAGAAGTCTGTGTTTCATTAGTTGTTCTCCAGATGCATCATCAGGTATTTTCAGATGAGAAAATGTAAAAAAGTGTAAGCGATATAGAAATAGGTAACTAAAAATGGAAAGAGAGAAGAAGGAAGGAAGGAAGGAAGGAAGGAAGGAAGGAAGGAAGGAAGGAAGGAAGGAACAAAGAAGGAAAGAAGAACCAAAGAAAAAGCTATGTCCCAGAAAAATGTGCACAAACAAGAAGAAGAAGAATAAGATCATGATCTGGAAGAAGAAGGAGGATGAGGAGGAGGAGGAGGAGGAGGAGGAGGAGGAGGAAGAGGAGGAGGAGGAGGAGGAGGAGGATGAGGAGGAGGAGGAAATATGAAATAACCAAATAAACACCTTTTTTTGTCCATCCCACAGACATATCGCACCCACGTAAAATATTTGCAACAACATCCACATCATTCATAAATGTTTCATTTCGTCTTTTATTAAATACAAAAAGTGTGCTTGGTTGGAGAGTATTTTTCACACTCCGCTGAATGACGTATTTCTCAACACGAAAATTGAAGTGTCAGTTGCATCTCATAGTGAATTCAGCGTGTTCAGATAAGAGCTGTGACATTTTGAATTTTGCTTCTCGGCGTGCTGATGTTTTGTGTGTGTGTGTGTGTGTATGTGTGTGTGTGTGTGTGTGTGTGTGTGTGTGTGTGTGTGTATGTGTGTGTGTGTGTGTTCTTTTCACACTCTTTTTTTATCAGCACTTTCCAAAACTTCGAAAGTAGTTTAGAATTCCTGACATCAACCTAGTAACCCTGACAAATAAGGTCACATTTCCCATATCTGTGTGTCTGTCTTGGGGATGCGGTCAGAATCACCGGATCTGTCTAGCTCGGTGCTATTTTCCCTCAATCAAATATATGTCTTAAAAATTGTGATTGCAGTCAGTATTTGCCTGTGTTCTGCTTTCTAGTCAGCATAGGGTGATGTGTCTGTTTCTAGCTTTGTAGTCAATATCATATTGTCTGTTTATCATATGTTTGTGCTTTGTAGCCAATATTAGGTGATTTATTTGTGTTCAGTATTTACGAGGTCGTTCGTCTGTGTTCCTGGTTTGCGCTCAGTAGTACTGCTTTGCAGTCACAATTTAATGCTCTGCTTGGGTTCGTTCTATACACTTTGTGTCGAATGGACTTGCGTCTTTGCCTTGTTCAGTTGTAATGAATGTTACGAATTTTGTGTGCTGCTCTTGGCGATGAGCACGGAGTGTATTTATGTTGGTGGTCCCAGACTTTGCCCAATGTGGAGGAGATGCCATAGTCCTGAAATATTTACTTGGACGACAAATGACATATTTTTGGCAGTCAACGTTTAAGGACAAGTTCACACTATGTACATTTTGGTTTTGCTTTGTTATTGTTTTGTTCCTTTGATTTTTGATTTGTTTGTTTCTTTGTTTGATATTTTAGATTCCTGTCATGCCTTCATAGAATGAAATATTTGTGAATGCTCTTGCAAATTCTTCCTTTAGGTCCCTCAAAATGGTAAGCAGGATTCCAAATGCACCATTTATTGCATATTTGTGCACATCTTTGCCGTCTTTGGAGAACTCCAGTTTTGGAAAACCTAACACAGTTGATAATATTAGCATTTCATGCAATGTCCGATTAAGTGCAATTAATAGACTTTTTTCCGGACAAAAAACCTCTGTCATGATTTGTATGAGTTGCGCCCCTGACAGTGAAGCAAAAAACGACACGCCGCCTACCAGTGGAGACGAGCGACTGCACCGAATGATTAGCTCCGATGTGCATGTTATATTCTTTCGAAAATATGCACACCGAAGCTCACGTTGCGTCGCGGCAATGATTGCTTGCCTGCGGTGATCGCTTACAACGACTTTGACTGAAGGCCACGTGGGTTAAGTTGAGGTCACGTGAGTTTCGCCTGTGGTCACGTTAGTTTTGGAGAAAATGTAATCTTTTTCTTCTTCTTCTCGTTCACTCGAAAATACTTGTGATCACTGGAGATCTTCGGCAGCAAATCGTAGCTCCGAAGTACATATTATCGAAAGAAAGGGACATCATATCGAACGGACATGGCACAGCATACACATTAAAGTTAGTTTACTCGCTGCGATTGCTCCTTATCAGTCACTAGTTGACAGCGTGCCGTTGTTTGTCGCAACTCTTTCCACATCCGATTGAAGCCTGACAGAGTTATTTCTGAAAATATGTCATGTTTAGGTATAGGGGTAGGCCTATACATTGATAACACATTTATGAAGGCCTCTTTACTGGTCCATGCAGGCTCCTAATATGGACCAGTTGTGATTTTTTTCTGTATTGATTTTGTATTGAATGTCTATCAAAGCTAATTCGCTCTTATTGGGTCCAAGTTTGTTTGTTTGTTTAACGCCCAGTCCACCACGAAGGGTGATATCAGGGCGGTGCTGCTTTGACATTTAACGTGCGCCACACACAAGACAGAAGTCGCAGCACAGGCACCCAGTGACATTATTCTGACACCGGACCAACCAGTCCTAGCACTAACCCCATAATGCCAGACGCCAGGCGGAGCAGCCACTAGATTGCCAATTTTAAAGTCTTGGGTATGACCCGACCGGGGTTCGAACCCACGACCTCCCGCTCACAGGGCGGACGCCTTTCCACTAGGCCACCGTGTTGCGGTATTAGGTCCAAGTGTTAACTAGAGAGAGATCAACTACCAAATACAAGATTGACTAAATGTTTTTATATCGCTTCACGTGACTTGTTTCTTTTTGTTCGCAATGCTCCTTACTTGCATTCATGACCATTTCTGTTCATACCCTTCCCATTTAACTTTAAATGTATAGCCCAAGATTTTCTACTCTGCGTGTTGTTTTTGTCTAAATCTTTGTGCGCGTTTGCTCTTCAGGATTCGATTTCATGTCATTTAAATATGCATGTTTCTCAGCTCGTTTTCTCTATTCATCTGCCGATTCAGCGTTTTAATTAAGTCAATTTATTACTTCTCCTTTTTTTACCCTATTCGTTTTAGTGCTTCACATATAAGCGTTTTTATTCAACATCATTTCGTCCCAGGCATTCATTCTGTTCTGACGTTTTCTTCATTCATCTTGCGCTCCTAATTCTGCATGCAGTATCTTTTGTTTCCATTTTTATCGTGAACTTTTATTTCTTGCCTAAAGTTCTACATCAGCTGTCGATTCACAATGATTTCAACAATGTACCCATTTTCCTGTTCCAACTTTTTCCATTTTCTCTATTGATTAAGCATCATTTTATCATCGCCCTCCCTTTCCCATCCCTGTCTCCTTTTCTTCAGAATTGTCTTTTTGGGGGGAGTGCACGACCGCCATCGACTCAGCATTCATTTCTACATATGCATCTCTTCTGTTGCGCATGTTTTTCTCATTTCATCTATCGATCTAAGCGCCAGCGCAAAACACGGGGTCTTTATGCTTGTCTGTGTCTCTGTCTCTATCTGTCTGTCTGTCTGTCTGTCTGGTAGTCTGGCTGGCTGGCTGTCTGTCTTTCTTTCTGTCTTTCTGTTTGTCTGTTTGTCTGTCTGTCTGTCTGTTATGTCTGTCTGTCTGTCTGTCTGTCAGTCACACACACAGTCACTCACATAGAGACAGAAACAGACAGGCAGATATGCAGACAGACGAATACGCACACACACACACCCTCCCACACTCACACACACACAGATACACACACACATACACACACACACATACACACACACATACACACACACACACGCACACACACACACACACACACAGACAAACAGACATAGGCCTACACACAGCCTCAATCTCTATCTTTTCTCCCTCTCTCCCCCCCTCTCTCCCCCCCCTCTCTCTCCCCCCTCTCCCCCTCTCCCCCCCTCTCTCCCCCCTCTCCCCCACCCTTCCCACACACACATTTGTCCTTGTCGCGCCGAATATTAGAGGCGCGTCAGAGGAAACGGTTCACACTCCCCCCTTTCCCCCTATTCTTGTCTTCGACGTCCCCTCAGAAGTCGTGTGTCCCTTCTCCGGCAGTTTTTGCCAATCTGCTTCCGTGCTCTCAGGGTCAGTTAGGAGATTGGCACAGGCCTCGAAGAGGCACGTTTTCAATCTGACATTTTAGCTTTCTCAGAACCCCTCGGAATTTCTTTCCCTGCCAAAAACCATGGCGGGGGCACTGAGGGGGGGGGGGGGGGGGGGGGGGGGAGAAATCTTGAGGGAAAATGGAACTGCGTTTACAAATGAGAGCGTGGCGGGATTATGACGAATGAAGTTTTGTCATATGGCCTCATTTTTTGTGTGCGGTGCTGGGGAGCTGTGACGCACGTGTACGCTTGCACCAGTTGTTGTTGTAGTTGGATCTGTGTGTGTGTGTGTGTGTATGTGTGTGTGTGTGTGTGTGTGTGTGTGTGTGTGTGTGTGTGTGTGTGTGTGTGTGTACAAGCACGCGATATGACTTGTAATGCCATATTGGTTGCCAAGATTTGTTTTCCATTTCAGCCCGGCCGAACTTCATATTACTCTACAGGGCATATCATATAAGGCAATGAAAGAGCCAATTCAAGTATTGCCAAAAAGACGACGACGACAAAAAAAACCACCACCAACAACAACAACAACAACAACAACAACAACAACAACAACAACAGCCGTTACAGCAACATTGCAAATGTATTATGTTATATCGCATCTTAATTCTTTTAATGGCACACCAGTCCTCACCACAAACAACAGTTTGGCTCATCAGCTCAGATCTAGCCAGGCTTCTTCAATTCATATCAAGCCACTAGTCACTAGTCGAATTGTTTACAAGGGAAGAAGTGTAAAATTGACGGCAGCATGACAGCAACAGCAGCAAGAGGACCTCGACAAGACCAACAGTAAAAACAGCAGCAATACTTGAACTGCGTTGAATATTGTACAATTTCTGATAATACCGTGTAAGGTCGTGAACCCACGCAAAATCTAGTGTTTCATATTTGAAATAAAACTGCCGTTGAAAGGTCGCTGTTGCAGTTGTCAGTTCTTCGTTCTTTTCGAGAGGCGGCACGTAACTCAAGATCCCAGAGTATCAACACTGATGGGGTTTCTTTCGACCACTTCTATCCCTAATGGGTGTCCTCGCAGTGGGCTTCGTTGCACTTTTCCTGTACGTAACGAGCGACGCTTTCGTCGGCGGTCACGTGATTGTATTCCATCAATTATCTTTGAGTAACTATTTAAGAGAAGTGCTACGAGGGCCACTGCCTGTTCTGTTTGTTGGATAATCAACGTCTTCACAATAAGCATTGGAAACAGACCGTGAACAGGAAAATAACGATGATATGATTATTTAAGTGATTCACTTGCTTTTACTATTAGAATTGTTTTTGTTTGTATTCATGCGTGCTGTGTTGTTAACGTTATTGAATTGTGTATGTGTGTGTGTGTGTGTGTGTGAGTGTGTGTGTATGTGTGTGTGTGTGTGTGTGTGTGTGTGTGTGTATGTGTGTGTGTGTGTGTGTGTGTGTGTGTGTGTGTGTGTGATTGTGTGTGAGGGAAAAAATCAGAATGAGAACAGAACTTAAAATTGTATCAGTACAATCTTGTGTTTAAACAAAGGGAGAACACGTTTTCCTTAACCGGTTAACTAGGCAATCCTGCTCAGCATTGGCCATCATATAATTATGTGCTGACGATAAGCAACACCTCCTGCAGGAACCTCCATTGTGAGAACGCCCATTTGGGGTAAACGTGGTCAAATTAGACCCCATCAGCTGAACTGACAGTTTTGATCTCGTGCGTTCATGGCACATCTCCAACACCGAGACATCTCCCATTCTCTTCACATCACACTCAAGAGTGCGAACGGACTCTCATCAGCACAAATTGTCTCCCAACTATAGCAAGACAAGCGCAGAATCTGACAGCAGAGGAGTTGTATTTAGATTATTGCGAGCACCATAAAAAAAATATAAAAAATGACGTGTCGTATTGAACAAAATCACAACGGGAAAAAACATTCGCGCGTTCCTACAAAAAAGTGGATCGAAAAAGAAAAGTAATAACCATCGCCTGGGGGTTTGCGGTGGATAGATGTTGCTCGGGTGATTACCTTCATCAGTAAGTCTGCTCGGGCTTTGTAAGACGAGCCCGCTCCCTTATACTTACTCTGGTGGACGAATGGTTCTGATGTCTAATAAGAAGATTTTGGTTTCATGTGGATGGTTATTACTGTCTACAATCATAGGTTACTTGCTCTCCACTACCAGTAAAGGCACTTGTAACAAACCATTGACATTAAGCTTAGACCAGTAGAGACTGGTAAAGACTGGAAAAGGGGATTTTTTGAAGCTTACTTTTTCTTTATTATGCCAAATGTCTTGATATTAATGTTTTTCGGAAATGTTAAGTTCTGTAGATACATGTATCAGCCAGCATCGTTGACTTATTATTTCGTTTTTGTTCATCACTGTCGTGCGCACCCAGCTTTGAGAGTAGGGCCTAAGCATATATTGCCCTGGTCGAGTCGTCTAAAAATCAAAGATCAGAATCTTTTAGTTCAATTTAATTATTTTTGTTGATATTTAGCAAAACTTAATTATTGCAGCAAATGAGGAAAAAATAAGATAATTATTGTACATGTGCTTTTTATTTTGAAGCGCAGCTAGCTAACTACAAACTGAACAAGATATTAAAGATTTAACTTTAGATTCCTTATAAAGCGACTCTAATTAGTTAGGAACTGATCAATTTGATCTGCTGCACAGTATGTCAAGTAACACAGCTGGGTGTGCTGCGAGAGTAAAGCCTGGACCACAAAACAACTCCTGACCACCCTCCCCTACCCCTCCCACCCATGCCTTCCCAATTCAGCGGTATTGCGCCGAACAAGCAAGCAGGCAAGCAAGCAAGCGAACAAGCAACGCAAAGGCAACTCCTAAATCAACATCAAAGCACACCTTACATAGGACGAATCCACAAGCGAATGATAACTACAAGTTAGTATCCCCCTTCATTTGCTCTGTCGACGCCCGTTTTTAACCGCTTACTTCCCTTTATATAATAAACCGGTCATAGGGCGTCGTCGTCCCGAACTAAATCCTTTGTATGTTATAAACACCATATTGAATTCTGGGAAGGGAAATCCTTTTGAGAAATGACGTCAGAGCCTTTCGGCGATTGGTCAATACATTTCGGAGCTATGACTACAACATAATGTCGGTCACACTTGAAATTAACGCTACTTTAAATTGCTCTCCATACGAAGTAAACGGGCGCATAGGGTCAGTTATCAACTTAACTTACCTCGAGTGAGATCGACAGAACGTACAGTACACAAATACAAACGGAGAGACTCGTAAACTCGAGTCGAGTCAATACTGATCCCCACGCTCGAGAACTGAAGTGTAATATTTGAAGTTAAAATCTCCCTTGCTAACCGTGAGCCAGATTAGCTCAGATGGTAAAGCGCCCGATCGCTTTTCGTTACATTGGTGGTCACGGGTTCAAACCTATTCGATGGCAATTCTATTTCTAAATTAAAAAAAACTAACTTTTTGAACTCGTAATTCATGCATTGATTCATTTTTCTTCTTTCCAAAGGTTTTGAAAGATTAAATAAATTGAAATAATCAAAAAGTTACATTAATGTTTGACTCTTTGAGTACTTCCAGTGGACGATTTCCCAGAATTTTGTTTGTTTGTTTGTTTGTTTGTTTGCTTAACGCCCAGCCGACCACGAAGGGCCATATCAGGGCGGTGCTGCTTTGACATATAACGTGCGCCACACACAAGACAGAAGTCGCAGCACAGGCTTCGTGTCTCACCCAGTCACATTATTCTGACACCGGACCAACCAGTCCGAGCACTAACCCCATAATGCCAGACGCCAGGCGGAGCAGCCACTAGATTGCCAATTTAAAAGTCTTGGGTATGACCCGGCCGGGGTTCGAACCCACGACCTCCCGATCACGGGGCGGACGCCTTACCACTAGGCCAACCGTGCCGGTTTCCCAGAATTACCCATAACTCGAACGGAGAAACTCGGAAACTGACGAGTCGACACATGCTCGAGAACTCACGTGTAATGTATGTTTGCAGTTCAACTTTCTATTCGCCTGAGAATTGTATCGGGCTGGCTCATTGGTAACACGCTAGCCCATTGACCCAGCGGTCTCGTGTTCGAATCCCGTAGCTAAAAAAATGTTTTAAAAACTTTTTTCCCTCAATTTTCCAACTTTCTTTTTCTTTTATGAACTATTTATTCTTGTATTTTATATCCAAAGGTTTTTAGTCGTGTACAGAAAATCGAATATAGTGCGGAAGTGCCCTTGAACAGGTTTCCCAGAATCCCGTATTTTATTTTTAAACAGGATACCCCCCCAAAAAAGGTCAAAGGGCATAATTATGTATCACCGCGTGTCGACTGATAGTAATGGTGGTTGAGCTCTTGTAGTTATCATGTGCTTGTGACGAATCATAATTCTGATACAGCTAAGCAAACTCTTCAGACAAAAATCCTGGAATCAATACGAGGCACTTCAGGGGTCTAACGGGCAGAAGGTTGTCACGGTGAAATAATTGAAAACTATTTTTTGGGTCTCCCCTGCTCTTGCGACAATGCCATGAGCGCAACCTTAAGGGGTAAAACGTGAGGATTCTTTTGTTTCAAATCCAGTCCGTGATAAGTAATTATACATTGTCTTTGACCCTCAGGGATTTTTCTAAGTTCTTAGTACTCTGATCTCATCAAATCGTGTTTTTGTTCTTCCATTCTGACTTTCGGTCTTAAATTAAAGGCTTGTGTGTTTAGTTAGAGAACAGAAAATGTTTTTCTAAACGTGATCCAGGCAGGCAGGCAGGCAGGCAGGCAGGCAGGCAGGCAGGCAGATAGACAGACATACACAGACTAGACATACATACAGACAGAGAGACAGACAGACACTGACAGACACAGACACAGACACAGACAAATAGAGCCAGCTAACCAATAAGATAGGCAGACAAACAGATATATATATTCAAAGAGGCAGGGAGGCGGAAAGGCAGACAGACGGATACAGCGCTAGCCAGACAGAGCTAGCCAGCCATTCAGACAGACAGATAGAAAGACAGACAGACAATCAACGATTAGAGACCCGGACAAGGTATCTTACGTTTCGTTATTCGGTGCCTTGTCGCGCGCGAGCTGGTGGCAAAATTCGAAGACATTTAAGTGTCAGGAAGAAAAACAACACAAAACGCCAACATTAGATTAATATCAAACGGGAGCGCGCCTTTATTAAATTTAAGACGTTGCCTCTGTTCACGCAATGACTCGGCAGTCTTGGCAGTCACTTTGGTACGCGTTACCTAGACCTAGACCAGACCCGCCCGCCATACTATTTCATTTTCAGCGGGGATGGCAAAACGGATACAACGCGTGATTGGAGAGGTTGGGGGTGGGGGTGGAGGGGTCATGGTTGCGCTCGAATAAGGATAGCTGGGTCAGCTAAATAAATCTGGTGGCATTTTTCAGTAACATTTTGTTCTTGTTGTTCTGGTCATTCGTTGTTGTTGTTGTTGTTGTTGTTGTTTTAATAGCGCCAATTCACTGGTAAACGCACACACAAAGTCACAAACACAGATACGCAAATACACAGACAGACAGACAGACAGACAGACAGACAGACAGATAGATAGATAGACAGACGGACGGACAGACAAACACACGAATGAACATACACACATACACAAACACACACACACACACTCACACACACACACACACACACACACATACACACACACACACACACACTCACTCACACACACACATACACACACACACACACACACACACACACATGCACATTTACCCCAACCCCACCCCACCCCCCTCCCTCCCGAACACACACATTTCTAACCTTCATAGTTAACTGACAACACATCGATCTAGGAACTTAGTCGATAAATATCGACAGGGGGCGGACAAATGGTTTACATGTGAAATGTGTGTATATGGGTGTGGTTCTGAAACAAACAAACCATGTGAACCCCCCCATCCCACCGCTCGCGGGCTGAACGACTGACGTCACATGTCGCTTCGGTCTTTTCCTGAGAAGAACACCGCGTGTACATAATACACAATTCGATCGCGTAGCACTGCCAATGCACATTTTCGCAACGAAAACCGTGCTACTGTTTCTTGTGTGTTAAATCTGAAAGCAATATAAGTGAACGAACAATTGAAAACTGATATCACGTTACTAAACTCCCAAAAGTAATAAATTACTTCTGACTGCGGTACACAATACGGCAGTCACCTCTGCGAATGCTGTCGAAGAATCTAACCGAAAGTAAACATTCTGGGAATCTACGCGCATCGGCCTTGACGCAAGTTCAATACTTAGCCAATGAGCGCGCCGCGGCGAAGTTGGCCACTGTAAGTCTCGCAGCGCTGGCTGGCTGAGCGAGTTGCGTGTCCATCCTTTTTTGGTCCAAGCCGCACCGGAGACCAGATTAGTAGGTGCTTGATTTTGGTATTTTGATTTTACATAACATTAAACCTTTCTTGGGGTTCATGGTCATGGCAACAGCCATAATAATATTATATCATGTATAATATTACATTTCAGCATATTTGAATTACATGTCATCATACCAAACTGTCATACATTTTTATTCCTACATCATTCTGATTGATCACAACCAAACCTACTATCAGTGGACACATCCAAATGTAAGCGCCTGTTCTTGACAACTTTTAATCGATCTAAAAATAGCAACTTGCTGGGCCCTCTGCCGCCAACAGACACTGTTTGGCCTGTAGGTAAAATGTACAATGTATTTTCTGATTTGTGCACAAAAGCTTTATTTCTTTTTTCTTTTTTTTAACATAACAATGTTTAATGTCACTGTATGTTTAAAAGACCATGGTCATATTTGTAAAAAAAATGTTAAATTAGAAAATAAATAACATTTTGGTTCATGATTTTTCCTACACCTGTGCTAAAAATAAGAAATAAAAATGTCGGGTATATAAGTCTCTCAAATACAGCTAGGTATGAATGGCTCGGTTTGAGTTTGTTGCAGTTGACCCTGCACAATGCGACATATCATGTTTTTGTTGAACAATTTTGACGTCACCCCTCCCATAGGGTGACGTATTTCACAACTTCCTGTGTTACACAAACTCTGTGATGACCAATTTTGACGTCACCCCTCCCATAGGGTGACGGATTTCACAACTTTCTACAGATGAACAATGTTGCCTTCACTTCCTGTGTACACA
>NC_090246.1:70290712-70295712 GCF_037325665.1 Littorina saxatilis | reverse complement strand
AACTCAAAATCATCATCGCCGTTGTCATCAGCCGTCTTTTTCCACCTTCTCCTCCTCATCATCATGGGCCTCTGATTTCACCTTTGTTACGACTTCCTACAGCCTCTCGTCACACTTTTTCCTCCTTCGGCTTCGGAAATATAAATTTCTCTTTCGTCTCAATGATTGAAGTCACAAGGAAAGGCAAAACCGAAATAAAAACTTACCATAACCAGCCTGGCCGTCGCTTTTCCGACTCCATCGACTCCAGCGTGGCCAGGAAAAGCCTCAGCGGGATTTTTGTTTGAAAATCAATTGGCAAGGAATGACAGGAACAGCAAAGTACATGTAGGCTTTAGTTGTGGGTTTCTAAAGAAATCAATAACAAATCGTGCCCGTGCTTCCATCTACTGCGCTAGGAATTAGGACGGGGTGGGGGGGGGGGGGGGGGGGGTCGGAGGGGGAGGTGAGGGGGAGGAGGGTGTAACAGTAATTTATGAGTTAGACAGTAACGCATGGGACAGAGGAAGTGAGACGGGGGGTGGGGGGTGGGGGGGGGGGGGTGGGTGGTTGTCAAGGGGTAATCAGGAATTAGGAAAGTAAAAGTAATTTATGAGTTAGACAGTAACGCATGCGACAGAGGAATGCGGAGGGGAGGGGGGAGGGGGGGGTACGTGGCAAGGGGGGATCAGGAATTAGTAAAGTAAAAGTTATTTTATTAGTAAGACCAGCAGCTAAACTAAGGCAGGTGACAGATGGGAGTGGGGGTGGTTAGGGGTGAGGGAGGGAGTTTGGGGATAGGGAACTAGTAAAGTAAAAGTAATGTATGAGTTCAACCAGTGGCTATCGTAAACCAGGCAGCATAGTGGGGTGGGGTGTATCGGGTAGGGGGAAGGGAATGGGAGAGGGGTATGTGGAAAAAGTGAAGTAAAAGTAGTTTATGATCAGTTTGACCAGTTGAGTGGAGTGTATGGGGTAGGGAGGAGGGAATGGAAGGAGGTATTAATTTATTTTAGAAAAAGTGAAGTAAAAGTAATTTATGAGTAAGACCAGTGGCTATCGTAAAACAGGCAGCAGAGCCTCCGTGGAGATCGTTAGCTACGGATAATGTACACCAGTCCTCTTCGGATAATGTACACCAGACCTCCCAGTGACGCTATTTTGGTCTACCTTTTCTGTATCGATTTTTCTTCTTCTTCCTTTTTTTCTTCTTTTTTTTTTCGTGTTGTTGTTCGTTTCGTCTTTCCTCGCCCTACACTGTCAGCATCTTGTATCAGAAATAGGTTTAGTACTTGTTACTTTTTTTTCTCTCCTAATGAAATGACCATGCAGCGAAAGTTTAGTGAGACAACACACGGTGCAATGCTTCCTCCCCATTCTCTTTCTCTCCTTTGAAATGGAACCCCATATATATTCCACCTTTCTTTCTTTCTCTTCGATTTACCTATACGCCATTCGCTCATTGATCTGCGTGAAAATAGGGATGGTATCGCAGCGAACAAAAAAATATTAAATGACCATGTAGACAACACATGGTGCAAATCTAGCTTCCACCCCCATTCCCTTTGTATCCTTTCTTCTTCTTCTTCTTCTTCTTCTTCTGCGTTCATGGGCTGAAACTCCCACGTTCACTCATGTGTTTGCATGAGTTGGTTTTTGCGTGTATGACCGTTTTTACCCCGCCATTCAGGCAGCATACGCCCATTTCGGAAGAAGCATGGATTTCAGGATCTTTTTCGTTCGCACTTAGTCTTGTGCTTGCGTGTACACACGAAGGGGGTTAAGGCACTAGCAGGTCTGCACATAAGTTGACCTTGGAGATCGGAAAAATCTCCACCCTTAACCCACCAGGCAGCCGCGGCCGGGATTCGAACTCACCACCTTCCGATTAAGAGGCCGACGACTTACCACCACGCCACTGCGCCCGTCGTATCCTTTCAAACGCCTAGATATTCCAAATTTCTGGCTTTCCCATCTTTACCCTATTTGCTTACCGATCTGCATGGAAAGAAGGATGGTACAACAATGAACAGAAACAACTGTTAATGACATGGGATAATTAATCATATAAATGTCAAGGTCATTTTTCTCTCATGTAAACCATCATGCCAGTTACCTCAGATCTGACCAAGTATTTACAAGTAACGGGTGTCAGTTGCGAAATTCGTTCAACAAAGAATTCGCATTCAGCACGAAAATGGAGCCATGTCATTGCAGTTTGGTATGCGTCCAAGTCAAAGGATGCTGTCATTCCATGAACAAGATTTGTACAATTCTGAGATGCCTGCCAAGATCGTTTTACATTAGAAGATAATTACGTGTCTCTCTAAAGTGTCACCTGCGTATTGAAGTGTATATCAATCACAGGCCCATGCCACTAAATGGTCAGTTGGTGTGGGAGCGGAAGCTGTACTCTGCTATTCAAACCATTGGAGAAATAAAATGTCAAGTGCCTATGATATCAATGTGCCTAGATGCTGCTGAATTACTTTTACCAGATCCCATATCATTATATGTTACTTAGAAATGCATTTTTTTAATTTGTTTAATTTATTTTTTTCTATTAATTCGGATAACCGTTTTCAAATTAACCCCCCCTCCCATGTATTATTCATCAATATGTTATCAGCTTTACAGTACACTACTCTAGCTTTTAGTTGTTTTTGTATTTAACTTGCCGTTTTAAAGCACAATGGTATAAAGACCGCGTACCCATGTAACAAGTGCAATGGTGTGCTTGATTCGCTTAAAGTCACTTGCACTGAAACGCTACTCTGAGTGAGAATGCCCCCTTGCCTTCATCGATGATGTAGCACGTACGTCACCCGTTACACAAACTTTGAAACTTTAACCAAGACACAAACGGGCAACTAATACAGAATGCGGAAGTAGTGCTAACCTGAAATTAACTTCAAAAGCTGGTTTCGCATAAACTTCATCAAGATGTTTTGACAGCCTGATCACATCAAAGAATGGCCATTTTTGTTTTCTTTTGTGTTGTGAGAAAATGGCTTTCAAAATAACTCGTGCGCGGATTGATCACAGAGCTTTCTTTTGAGTCGCAAGGACATAACACTTTTCTAATATTTCAAAACAACGAAAGATTACAATTTTGAACTTACGTGTGCCGACATTTCGACACTGAGACATTTTAATTCAAAAATAAATAGAAACAAAATCACAATACTGAAGACAGACCGACACACTTGGACAATACATTTAAAGGACAGGTGGACCGACTGCAAGACAGACTCAGGGATACACAGTTCTAGGCACAGAGCACAACGAAACACACATGTCCAACAAAGTGACTCACTGAATTATTTAAAACGTTTTCTTGCCAGGGACGATGTTGTTCCCCCAGCACACTTTTACGGAGAGACTCGAGACCTAGAAATTTTACATTGTAAGCTGAGATTAACGATTAGTGATTTGAAACATCATTTAGTTATCCGTCATTTAAGTAACGATAGTGAATGTGAATGCGGCACTGGTGCAGAAACAGTTGACCACTATTTTTTTGAATGCCCAACTTATTTGCAAGATCGCCAGGATACCATTTATACGCTTCACACTCGTTTTATTAACATTGTTACTTTATTAGAAGGGGATGTGAAAGAAAGTCATTTTGAAAATATTAATATATTTAAAACTGTTCAAGAATTCATCAGACGTACTGGCCGGTTTGGAAATAATTAGACAAACACAGATTCTCTCTCTCTCTCTCTCTCTCTCTCTCTCTCTCTCTCTCTCTCTCTCTCTCTCTCTCTCTCTCTCTCTCTCTCTCTCTCTCTCTCTCTCTCTCTCTCTCTGTCAGTCTCTCTCTCTCTCTCTCTCTCTCTCTCTTCCACCTCCCCCCTCCCCTCTCCCGGTCTGAATACTTGTCCCCAAATATTTGTTCTTGATTTGTTTAATCACCGATTATTATCCTTTACGCATTCTTCTGGTTAGATGTGTATGTGTGTTTACTTTATTTTCTTTGGTGTTTTCTCACCTTCTTTTCGTCTTTTCTTTTCTCTCCTAAATGTGGTAAATATTTTGAGTAACATTTACGGATTGTTTTTATTTACTGTCTGCCATGTTCTTATTGTAAATGTGTTTGAAGACACCATCATAAGCCGTAGACTTGTTGTTGTCTTCACCCTATGTCGATGTACATTTCCTGAACATGTAAATATGAATAAACATTGTTTAAACCAAACACACATGTATATGCGCTTGGACGCTCAGAAAGATACGCTCTGTCACGTAAACACGAACACAGATAGACAGATGGACGGACAGACAGATGGACTGACTGACAGACAGTCAGACAGACAGACAGACACCCCCTACTACCTCAGGTAGCATACGGCAAGAACGATGAGAGGTGGGCAGCATACAGGTACAAATGTCCTATGAATAAGAACAATTTGACAAATTTACTAAACCCGTTTTCCTTGTTCATTGAATTCTTCAAAATACGGCATTTAGAATTCAGAACATTCAGAAATACCATAGAATGTGTAGGTTACTTACAAAATCCCCGAGTAAAACAGTACATTTACAAATTTACCAAAAAATAGGTAAGAGATTTTACTGTAACATATATAAACCGTAGCGCAGCATCTTCATGGGGACGCTGATACTTGCTTTACGATAGCCGCTGATCTAACGGTTAGATATGTTTACCCCCCCCCCCCCCCCCCCCCCCCCCCCCTTTCCTCTCTCCCTACCTCCTAGGGTTTACCAAACTCATAAACACTTCATTCAAAAGCCGCCATAGTTTCCAGAATACGGATGGCACATGAAGCACGAGGTGGTAAGGGGAAAATAATACCTGCGCAGAGTCAGCGGCACAGACGACGCACTGCAGATTATTGAGGTAATTCTTCTTTTTTTCCTAGCCCGCTACACGTTGCGTGAAAAGAAAACAGGCCAAGTACTCGTCATAATCCCTATCGCAGCATGCAGCGCCGCTGACTCTGCACAGGTATAATTTTCCCCTTAACATTGAATATCCTGCTGATAATATGTTACCC
>NC_090246.1:70283212-70285712 GCF_037325665.1 Littorina saxatilis | reverse complement strand
TGTGGCATTTTGCTGGGACAAGAGTGTTGGAGTCCTCGGTAACGAATCAGTGAAGAGTGCGCGCGACAAGAACAGCGTAGGTCTAAAAAGGGGTACCGCTAAAAAGTGGGTAAAAGAGAGTTCGTTTGCGTGAGTCGTTGGGCTAAGTCGCAGACTGACTTGCGAATGGACAGAAAGACAGACGGAGAGACAGACAGATTGACAGAGGGAAAGACCTACAGAAAGACAGATAGAAAGACAGATAGATAGACAGAGGGAAAGACCTACAGAAAGACAGATAGAAAGACAGACAGATAGACAGACGGAAAGACAAGAATAGCGTTGGTCTGAATAGTGGGTAAGAGAGTGTTAGTTTGCGCTACTGCGTGAGTCGAAGAATGACTGGCGAATAGACAGAAAGATAGAAAAACAAACAGAAAGACAGACAGAAAGACAGACGGAAAGACAGACAGAAATACAGTCCGAAAGAAAGACAGAAAGACATATATGAATTCTCCCACCCTCTTCTATATATAATTATTCCCCCCTCTGCTTCTTTACCTCTGTAAACTTGTAGAGCTAGTTATTTTTCGATAATGACCCAGCAACCAAACAAATAACGAGCCAGCAACAGCCTGAATCCTCGATAGTGCAATGGGTTGAGAAGCTGTTCTGTTTCGGTACTACTTTTGCGACTGAAAAGTTCCGAACGCTCTATACGTACGAAGTATACATCTCTGGAGCAAACAATACAAACATACCGCATTTAAATTAACAACTACAGGCCTGAACACATGAATATCCATATAAAATCCATGAGTTCGGTTGTTTTCTGAATCTAGATCTGCTGTGCACAAACCGTTCATCACAAGCAAATTCCCAAGGCAAGTAACTCATACTCTCGCGACAAGAGTAGTTCCCCTTCTTTTAACTCAGTTTCTTCGACAACACTGACTGCAATCCGACGGTCAGTTTTCAACAATATTTCATTTTATAAACAGATCACACGCAACCAAATGCACACATCTCATCAATTTAAACAACATAAAGCGGTTTCATACACTATTTTCCCCAGAAAACTGAACTTCATACAGTAATTAACGTTGGAACACGGGTGCAAAAGTTCGTCTGCTAGTCCCATTTGACGCAAGAACATTATCTTAAGCGATACTAAAACATAAACAGAACACACAATACCTGCCTTTACCGCCACAGCAGAATAACAGCATATCTGTGTACTTGATTTTAGTCCAAAACAAGGAAACTGACAAGAAGTGTTAACAGAATGGAATGATTTGCACGGAACTATACAACCGCGCATCAATCGATCGCCTGCGCAGGTTGACTGGTTGAGTGAGTCGGATTCGATGAAACTTTCGCACAAAAACTCCTGTTTTCTTTGAATAACTGAAGAAAGGAGGAATAAAGAGGTTACACACCTCGTCTCAGTGATTATTAAAAATAATGGTCTCAGTTCGCGGTCATGAAAAAGCTCGCTGAAGCTCGCATTTTTCATGATCCGCTAACTTCGACCATTATTTTTAATAATCACTGAGACTCGGCATGAACACTCCGCGCACTTTCCCAATTTTGAAGCTTCCGCGCATGTGAAACTCCCGCGCGTGGTGTATATGTAAGATGCGCGCGTGTTTTAGCAAAATGTGATGTGAAACTAGCGCGCGTGTCTTTGCTCGGTCAAATGTGAGACATTGAGACATTAACAACTGACACTTGTATATCCATGAAAACTGACACTTGTATATCTATATATTGAACACGTCTTTATTACACAGACAAGTCGATAAAAACGAATGAAGACTTAAACCATGCGTATAAGAATATTTTGTTCACTTATTATATAACAGAAATTACAGAAATTTCGGGTGTCTGGTATCACAGTCACAGAGACTGCAGCAAAGGTACAAGAGGGGGGAAGTCACAGCATGGCCGGCAAATTTTTCCAGGCCATGGACTTGACGTATTCCTTCCTGTCGATTTCCCCCGTGTTGTATCGTTGCTGCAGTCTCCCCAGTTCCAGCAGTTTCTGCCTTCGTGAACAGTCAATGAGCAGTCAGTGAAAAGTGCTAACCGTAGGGACTGTGAGTACGCGCGCAAGTTGTATGAGCCGAACCAGTAATTCGTGCGCGGAAGTTACAACCCGATATTGCGCGGAGCATACATGTATTTTACAAGCGCGGAATTTACATATGCGCGGAAATTACCGGCTGCGCCTCTACATATACGACTTGTGTCTGTGTGTGTGTCCGCGATGCACGCCCAAGGTTCTCGATGGATCTCTTTCAAATTTAGTGGGCATATTCAGGTAGACCCCGCACACAACCTGCTCGATGAGATATTTCAACACGTGCTCTCAGCGCGCAGCGCTGAACCGATTTTGGTTTTTCTCTGGATCCATTCCCAGTAACTCTTCCTTATCTTCTCCAGTGTTTTCAGCGTTTATCTCCCTTCCTTCGTGTGGCGTCAATCCATATTCCCGTTTCTATTTTTAGAAGGTCACTGT
>NC_090246.1:70258121-70278012 GCF_037325665.1 Littorina saxatilis | reverse complement strand
AGAGAGACAGAGAGAGAGAAAGAGAGAGAAAGAGAACGAACGAACGAACGAACGAACTTTATTACTCAAGGCTGGAGATTTTAGGCTCACGCCTAGTCTTACAATCTGTCCCTGCTAAACTAAGACATAAAAATAAAAATAAATTAATTTGTTTGAGCCATATCTGTCTGTTGCTTTCTGAAATAATGATCGCATGTACTGTGGGGTCTCGTTTATTTAAACCTTAAACATTAAAAGCACCTTATTAAATAATAACTGATCTTTAAGTGAGAGAAAGAGAGAGAGAGAGAGAGAGAGAGAGAGAGAGAGAGAGAGAGAGAGAGAGAGAGAGAGAGAGAGAGAGAAAGAGAAAGAGAGAGAGAGAGAGAGAGTGAGAAAGAAAGAGAGAGAGAGAGAGAGAAAGAGAGAGAGAGAGAGAGAGAGAGAGAGAGAGAGAGAGAGAGAGAGAGAGAGACGCTTTGACGCTTTGGCGCTTTGGGAGTTTATTGTCCTCAGCTTTAAAAGCCCCTTAGACAAGGGGATACAATTTACAGAAGAAATAGATATAACCATCTCTGCAAACACATCCACACACACACACTCCTCTCTCTCTCTCTCTCTCTCTCTCTCTCTCTCTCTCTCTCTCTCTAACTCTCTCTTTCTCTCTCTCTCTCTCTCTCTCCCTCTCTCTCTCTCTCCCTCCCTCTCTCTCTTTCTCTCTCTGTCTCTCTCTCTCTCTCTCTCTCTCTCTCTCTCTCTCTCTCTCTCTCTCTCTCTCTCTCTCTCTCTCTCTCTGCCACACACACAAACGTACGCTCGCGCTCACACACGGATTCTTCCTCCCAGTTGCATAATCATCATACAATAATGCATTAAAATTCGTTAAAAAGTCTAAAAGCATCAAACACATCATTAAAACTTAAATCATTAAGAATGTTATGGGAACAGACCACCCATCTGTTGTTTACTTAATACTCTACTATGTACATTCTTTTTCTTCCATTTTTTTCTTCCTTATATCCAAAGCCATGGCAATAAAACATGCAAGTGATCTCATCACTCTCAAATCACTCGATGCCAGCAGTCGAAACACCGTGTTCATGTCGGGCTGAGAGGACGCACATTCTAAAATTGCAAACTTTTGTCTCAAACTCGCATAACATTTACACTTGAAGAGGAAGTGGACTTCATCTTCTGGTTCCTCAGTACACAATGGACATAAGCAATTTTGTACTTGTTCATCAATTACAAACCACTGTTTATTGCTATATAAACCACATGTCCTCAGTCTGAATCTTGCAAAATTATCCCTTCTCCATCTATCCGTAATGCACAAATATTTCTCTGCTTGAAATGCACATTTGAAGGAATGACACCACTTATACTTTAAATTTTCTTCTATTTCAGAATGCCAATTCTGTTTATAACAACAAATAAGCCTGTCCTTAAATTGTCTCAAAAAATGCCTCTCCATTCCGACTCCTTGACTTAACCATACGAAGCCAAATCCATTCTCAACCAATACTTTCTTCACCTTTGTTGTCCAATTCTCTCTACCTGCCTCAGACTGTGCCAATAACATTTTGTAAGCCTGCCTGCTAAGGCGTGTCATGGGCAACCTGGTCAACTTAATCCAATACTTTATACACTTCACTGTTGTTCTAATAAACAGCGGGTAGCGACCAGTTTCTCCATAAACCATTTTGTTCGAAGAATGTAATGGCACATTTAAAAAGCGTTTTATTGCAAAGGTGTGAACCTTTTCTATTGACTGAGCTTCATCTAAACCCCACACTTCTGCTGCATATGTCAATATAGGCTCGATCTGAGTGTCGAACATTTTCCAAAATAGACATGGGTCTGCTGTGTTCAACTTCCGCATGGTCTTCTGTATCGCCATGACACCTCTTTTACCTTTTGTGCTCAACTCATTTAAAACACCACTGATACTCAACTTTGTCGTAAACATCATACCCAAATATGTATATGAATTTGTTACTTTGAGTTCTTCTTTCCCGTAAATCCATTTTTCATTTGCAGATAAGTGCCCTCCTTTGCGAAAAACCATGATATTTGTTTTATCCAAATTCACAGTGAGTGACAACCTGTCCGCTTCTTTTTTCAGATAAGTCAACTGGTTCTGCAGGCCTGTCACTGTGTTTGACAACAACACAACATCATCCGCAAAAAGCATTAAAAACAGTTCAATGGCACCTGGTACCAGCTGTATACCGTGTTTCCCCCATTTTGGACAATTCGACTGCTAATTCATTTATGAAGAATGAAAACATCAAGGGGCTCAGTAAGCACCCTTGTTTCACTCCTTTCGGGCAATCAAAATAACCGGAATACGCACATTTCTCACGCACGCATGCCTGTACTGACTTATACACACCTTGCAAAGCCTTAAACATTTTTCCATTAATGCCATTTTTTTCTCAAAACAGTCCATAATGCATTTTTGTTCACGGAATCAAACGCTTTTTTAAAATCTACGAAGGCTACGTACAGCTTCATGTTTCGGGCCAAGTGCTTCTGGACTACAGCATACAACGTAAACAATATGATCAACTGTGCTGTAGCCCGCTCGAAAACCAGCTTGCTCCTCAATCATTTTGTTTTCGTCTTCTGACCAGTGTGAAAGACGTTTATTTAGGATGTGTGTATAGACTTTGCTCAGAACACTTGTTAAGGACACCCCACAGAAATTATCTGGTTGGTTCACGTCACCCTTTTTATGAATCGGTACAATAATGGACCACTCTGTAGGGAAAGTTCCAGAATCAAACAGTGTGTTAAACAACTGTACCAAATAACTGAACACCACTTCATTTGCATTTTGGACAATAGCATACAGCACAAACATATTGTCCACAGTAGAGTGGTCTTTTCTGAAGCCACCCTGTTCCTCCTCTATTCTACTGTTGTCTTCCGCCCAGTCAGATAAGCGCCTGTTTAGTATGCTGCCAAACAACTTACCTACTATGCTCAGTAACGTAATGCCTCTGTAGTTATCAGGGTTGTTAATGTCTCCACTTTTGTGAATTGGGACAATTATCCCACAAGACCACACAGAAGGGTGAGAGAGAGAGAGAGAGAGAGAGAGAGAGAGAGAGAGAGAGAGAGAGAGAGAGAGAGAGAGAGAGAGAGAGAGAGAGAGAGAGAGAGAGAGAGAGAGAAATTGAGAGAGAGGGAGGAAGAGAGAGAGAGAATTGAACTTTATTTAACAAGGAATAAGATTTAAGGCTACGCCTTTTCTTACAATCTGTCCTTGGGACGCATAGACACACAATTATATAATTAAAAAATTAAAAATTAAAAATTTAAAAAGTTAACCAACAAAAGGAGGTCGGAAAACTTCAGCACGTGATAAGGCCTAAAAAAAAAAATAGGTGTGGTTACGGTAACCCGACCTACCCTATTTTTTGGGGCCGACGCTATAACTTTTTATTACATTTGTCACAAAAATACCCCAAAAAACAAGTAAACGAGTGCAGAAAACGCAATGAATGCGAAATCGCCCGAGTCGCACACTTATTTCCCTGTCAAGTAGGTTTAATTTGCACACATTAGAAAAAAAAAGTAAAAAAAAAAAAATAATTGCCTACCTTCCTACCCTATTTTTTTTGGCTATGTTACCGTAACCACACCTATTATTTTTTTTGGCCTAATAAAGATGACGCTGATGATGATGATGATGATGATAATGATGATGATGATGATGATGATGATGATGATGATGATGATGATGATGAAGATGAGGCATGAAGAGCATACATATGTGGTTATTCATAAAATCAAATGCATACTATGCAGGTAATTATAAATACAAGCTGGTAGCAATCGAACATGTAGAAATAGTACAGAAAAAATATGTTCAGAATATACAATGCACAGCATATCTTTGACGTAATACTAAGTGTGGTAAATCAAAAGGCGTTAAACTACTCAGACATTAAGTGGTTTTTAACACATTTTTAAAAAACTTTTTAATGACTTTATGTGCTTAAAGGATGATGGAAGTGAATTCCAAACTGAAGTACCCGAAAAAGCAAGACTGGTCTTAAACAGGTCAATTCGTGGAATCGGTGGGATCAAGTTGACCGACCCATATCTGTGGGTAGCTTTATTAAATAATGATGTAATGACACACCTTTATTGTATCCCTTTTATGTTTTATGTTTTATGTGTGTCGTCCTATACAATTGTTGTTATAATCGTTTACAGGCAGGCAGGGTGTGCCGAAGAAAAATTTCCATTTTTATGTAATATTTTAATGGACAATAAAGTGCTGTTATTATTGTTATTATTGTTATTATTAAATAGGCACTTTACCGTAATACAATTTATGCATGAAAATGGCTTTGTTTAACTTGAGATGCTTTTCCAGTGAAAGAAAGTTAAGCATTTTTAATTTCATATCTGTTGAGGCATTGTTCTTTACGATGAGTTTGGCCGAGCGACGATAGAGAGAGTCTAACTTTTTCAAGTGGACTTCACTGCTGCCACCCCAGAGCGTCGAAACATAATTAATGTGAGGCATTACATGAGCATGGTGGAACATTTTTAGAGTCCTTCTGTCCGTAAATTGCTTTAACTTGGATGGGAGGAAAACGTTCTTGGATACTTTCTTGCAAATATGCTGTAATTGTGCCTGCCACTTGAATTCACAATCAATAATTACCCCTAAAACGCGATGCTGTTGAACTTGTTCAATTGATTGCGTACCAATAGTAAGATTTAGTTTTTATGGAGAAATCTGGTGTTTTTGTCTGGTACTGGAACAGACTTTCCACTTGCAAGAAGAGAGAAAGAGAGAGAGAGAGAGAGAGAGAGAGAGAGAGAGAGAGAGAGAGAGAGAGAGAGAGAGGGAGAGGGAGAGAGAGAGATAGGGAGAGAGAGAGTGAGAGAGAGAGTGAGAGTGAGAGAGAAATATAGAGAGAGACAGAGACAGAGAGAGTGAGACAGAGACAGAGAGAGAGAGAGAGAGAGAGAGAGAGAGAGAGAGAGAGAGAGAGAGAGAGCATACCGCCCACACAAGCAACCATGCATCTCTATTTCCATTTGACATCGTTTTTTGTGTAAACAGTCACCAGGGGGCTGATGATAAAACTTTGTTTGATCAAAAATCGCGTTTGTGATTCTTTAGGGGATTACATTGGTGCTGTTTTCTGTTCTTTTAACTTTGTAGAGCAGAAACACGTGACACATGGTTGTAATTATGTTAAAATGTATCCCGTGTGAACGAGATAAACGGGGCTGATGTAATTATAAAGCTAAAAGTAGAAAAGAAAAGCCATCGCAGGCATACATAAGTGAAAACACCTGTTGCTTTTATTATGCGTAGAGTTTAAGTGACGCACATTTTCTAACTAAAAAGAGGATGATTAAAATGGTACATGTACATCTTGTTTCTAGAATAAAATAGTGGAGGGAATATTTTCATTGACCAACAATGGCAGTCCTGTTTTCGGCGATTTTTGATACCTGCAGTTTATTTTTTTCAATCTATTAACATTTTCTTCCATGTTAGATCATTGTCGACGTATTTGAAACTGAAACTCTGAGTTAAATGGAATTTTTCGCAGAAGAGTCCTGTGCACACTAGCAAAATACAATAACAACAAGTCGCGTAAGGCAAAATTACTACATTTAGTCAAGCTGTGGAACTCACAGAATGAAACTGAACCCACTGCATTTTTTCACAATGACCGTAGTCCGCCGTTTGTGCAAAACTGACGAGCCTGTTTAGCGCGGTAGTGGTTTTGCTGTGCTGCATAGCACGCTTTTCTGTGCCTCTCTTCGTTTTAACTTTCTGAGCGTGTTTTTAATCCAAACATATCATATCTATATGTTTTTGAAATCAGGAACCGACAAGGAATAAGATGAAATTATTTTTAAATCGATTTCGGAAATTTAATTTTGATCATGATTTTTATATTTTTAATTTTCAGAGATTGTTTTTTTTATCCAAATATAACATATTTATATGTTTTTGGAATCAGGAAATGATGTAGAATAAGATGAACGTAAATTTGTATCGTTTTATATTAAAAAATAAATTATTACGATTTTCAGATTTTTAATTACCAAAGTCATTAATTATTTTTTAAGCCACCAAGCGGAAATACAATACCGAAGTCTGGCCTTTGTCGAAGATTGATTTACTAAAATTTCAATCAATTTGATTGAAAAATGAGGGTGTGACAGTGCCGCCTCAACTTTTACAAAAAGCCGGATATGACGTCATCAAAGACATTTATCGAAAAAAACAACGTCTGGGGATATCATACCCAGAAACTCTCATGTAAAATGTCATAAAGATCGGTCCAGTAGTTTACTCTGAATCGCTCTACACACACACTTACCCACAGACACACAGACACACACACACACGCACACACACACGCACGCACACACACACACACACAGACACACACACACAGACACACACACACACACACACATACACACATACACCACGACCCTCGTCTCGATTCCCCCTCTATGTTAAAACATTAAGTCAAAACTTGACTAAATGTAAAAAGCCACCTCTCCCTGTGCCTGTCTGCCTGACTGTATATATATATATTTTATTTTATAAATATCGCTTGATATTTTGTCGAGAATGGGTCAATGAATATGATGACGTCACTCGAGGCTCTGCCCAGAGTGACGTCATTATATTCTTTCACCCCGTTGAGACAAAATATCACGCGATACCATGGATGGACAGAACTGTAACGTATATATGGCATGACCAAAGTAAAGAGAATTTGTCATGGGATGTGGCAACAAATCATTGGAAATTCACCATGGGCAATCAACCCAAGCCTAGAAGTTGTAGAACTATATTTTGTTTCAGTCTTGGCAAGGCCAGTTTTGTCCAGTTCCGGAAAAGACATCATGAATTCATTCACCCTGCCGAGACGAAAAAACCAATTCCATGGATAAAAACGTATAAGCTTATTATCCCGTGACGCATCAAAGCTAAATTTTGTTTTGAAATGTCATTACAACGTACAGATAACTTATAACGACATAATCGCCTTCACAAGACAGGAAAAACGCACACTTTGTTTTTCGTCTGCTACAAATCTAGTCTTGTTGGTTGACGGAGAGAATAAAGCTTCAATCATACCTTCATCAACAGGAATTATACATGCTCAATCCGCTGTCAGTTCGCAACTGAACCTTGTTTTTTTCTTTAACTTTTTGGTTAACATTGAAACAGCAATCCAAAAGACTGTTTCAGCTGTTTCAAGACACAGGCTTAGCTTCTTCTTTTGAGTTGCTTTTCAGTCTAAAATGACACCGGAAGCGAACAAATTGTCGCGTATACTTTCGTCACAAAAAGACGTCATGACAAAGTTACACGCAAAGCGAAAGAGACTTTGACGTCATTTACTTTTGTTTGGAATTTTCCGCCTGTTCCTAGCTTGTCAGTGAAGACCTGACGTGAGTAAGCTTACCCTTTGCAGCTGTGAAATAATCAGTCTTGTGTCTCGGTCGTGTAGGTACAGAGTTTGCTTCTGCAATCATTGTGTTCGTGTTGATGACGGCTTCATAAGATTTCCATTTTCTTGTTTCTGCGGCTGCGCAAGTTATTTTGCCTAGGTCATGGCCGAACTTTAGGCCTACGGAGAAATATCGCTGGATATTTTCTCCTTAGATTAACAGAAACAAAGAAGGGAAGTCATGCTGTATATGTGTGTATGTCTGCCTGATTTAAACACAGACACACAGACACACACAGACACACAGACACACAAACACACAGACACAGACACAGACACACACAGACACACACACACACACACGCACACACACACAACACACACGCACGCACGCACAAACCCATGCACACACACACACACACATCGCTCCCCATTCACACCATGACTCATCATCTTCTCCGCAGCCTCCCATTCACAATGCCCGTACTAATCGTCAACATCATCTAGCACAAGCCATTCTTCCAGAAGAAGATAATCTAACCAGTAGATTTTCCATCATCCTAATTCAGCTTAGCGCGTCAGCGTATTTTCTGGCCGCGCGCGTTTGCCCAATGTGATGTTTTTGTCAGCTGGTGATCGAGCAATAGACGCATCTTGTGTGGTTTATAATCGTCACATTTGTAACTGACAAAAAGCACAGTGACTGCACACAATCTTGTGATGTAGAATCATGTATGTATGCCTCATGGTCTTTTCTTGAAAATGTAGACGTTCTTTCCACTTGGAATGATAACAAATTGAAATGAATAAATACACATTTGATTCAAACAGTTAATGTACGTGTGCATGCGTGCACGATCTAACAAATTAATGAACGAATTAAGCTAGGGAGCTTGATACATTGAAACTAGTTTGTTCGCAAAAGACCTTCTGCTCTTGTCTTATCTCCATCACTCCAAAATGAACAAACAAACGGACACATACACACACACACAAAGTAAACCAACAAAGAAACTGAAAACGAAAAAAAGAAAGAAAGAAAAAAGAGTAAGAAAGAAAGAAACACAGAAACACAGAAAGAAAGACAGAAAAAAAAGAAGAAGACAGAAAACAAGCAAGCAAGAAGAAACAGGCAAAGTGTAAGTACAAAACTAAGTTAGTTTGAAGTTCAGTTTTTATTTTTTGTCCAGTTTTTTTCAGCGTGTCCGTGAATCTCCAGGGTTTATGAGACGCAAAGAGTATACTACCATACAGACCGCCATACTAAAAAACAAGTCGCGTAAGGCTAAAATACAACATTTAGTCAAGCTCAGTCGAACTCACAGAATGAAACTGAACGCATTGCATTTTCTCCGCAAGACCGTACACTCGTAGCATCGTCTGTCCACCGCTCGTGGCAAATGCATTGAAATTAACAATCCAGAAAAGCGCGGTAGCTGTTGCGCTGAGGAGGATAGCACGCTTTTCTAAATATCTCTATTCTTTTTAACTCTCTGAACGTGTTTTTAATCCAAACATATCATATCTATATGTTTTTGGAATCAGGTACGGACAAGGAATAAGATGCAATTATTTTTGAATCGATTTAGGAAATTTAATTTTAATCATAATTGTTATATTTTTAATTTTCAGAGCTTGTTTTTAATCTAAATATAACATATTTATATGTTTTTGGAATCAGAAAATGTTAAAGAATACGATAAACGTAATTTTGGATCGTTTTTTAAAAAAACAATTTTAATTACAATTTTCAGATTTTTATTGACCAAAGTCATTAATTAATTTTTAGGCATCCAAGCTGAAAAGCAATACCAAAGTCCGGCCTTCGTCGAAGATTGCTTGGCCAAAATTTCAATCAATTTGATTGAAAAATGAGGGTGTGACAGTGCTGCCTCAACTTTTACAAAATGCCGGATATGACGTCATCATGAAAAAAATGTCTCGGGATATCATACCCAGTAATTTTCATAAAAAAATTCATTTGTTGCTTTAAACACACACACACACACACACACACACACACACACACACACACACACACACACACACACACACACACACACACACACACACACACACACACATACACATACACCACGACCCTCGTCTCGATTCCCACCTCTATGTTAAAACATTTAGTCAAAACTTGACTAAATGTAAAAAAGGAGAGAGTCTAGAAACACAAAAATGTTATACTTTCCAAAAATCAATACACGAGTAGTGTAGCAATTCTGGCTTTGTTGCCAAGCCGACAAGCAAGAAGAAACAAGTCGCGTAAGGCGAAAATACATTTAGTCTAGCTCAGTCGAACTCACAGAAAAAATTCATACAGATCGGTGCAATAGTTTACTCTGAATCGCTCTACACACACACACACACACACACACACACACACACACACACACACACACACACACACACACACACACACACACACACACACAGACACACACACACACACACACACACACACACACACTCACATACACCACGACCTTCGTCTCGATCCCCCCCTTCATGTTAAAACTTGACTAAATGTAAAAAAGAAGAAGAACAGTTTAACAGCTGATAGTTCCAATGTGCAATATATTCAGATACGCTTAGTATATATATACAAGCAGCCTAACAGACAAGTTCCTGTTACTCTCTTTGTAGAGGATCAGAATGAACCTAATTGTTCACTTGTCGTCTTGTTGCATTTTCCTAGTTCTTTCCATGCTTGTTTGTGTGTGTGTGTATGCGTGTGTCTGTTTTCCTAAAAAGGGCACAAGCGGCAAACCATTTCTTTGTTGCTTTAAAAAAACAAAAAACTTTTGTCTTATTGGTGTTTTTTCTCCTAACTTGTTTTTAAAAATTGAGTTCCTTCTCTGTTGGTTTGCTATATTATATTTAAATCAAAGGCACAATTACTTCACGTATATCTAAACAACAAAGTGACTGTGGTGAGATGAACAAAGTTAAAAAAACAAAAGATATCTGTACTCACCGACACAAGAACAGCACAAGACAGTACGAATTTTCGCTTATGTAAGCTATACACATAGCAATAGACAGCGGCCTCGTCACTGCCCTTGTGCTGCTGGACCTTTCCGCAGCCTTCGACACGATCGACCACCAGCTACTCGTCGATCGCCTCAGTTCCACGTTCGGCATTCACGACACCGCCCTCTCTTGGTTCCGGAACTACCTCCAGAACCGCTCTCAGACTGTCACCACTGATTCGTTCTCTTCTCAGCCTGTCCCTGTCCGCTTCGGCGTCCCACAAGGGTCTGTCCTAGGCCCTGTCCTTTTCACCCTGTACACCCAACCCCTCTCCCTGGTCATCGAACGCCACGGCTTGAACTACAACTCCTTTGCCGATGACACGCAGCTCCAGAACAGCGCCAAGCCGGAGGACGTTGACCATCTCCTTGGATCCATCTCCAATTGTTTCACTGACATCAAGAACTGGATGACTGAAAACAAGTTGAAGCTGAGCTGAACAGTGAGAAGACGGAGGCCCTTCTTGTTGGAACACGACAGAAGATTGCTTCCCTCACTGTGACCGACCTCCAGCTGGATGACGCGACTGTTCCATTCTCCCCTGCTGTCAAGAGCCTTGGCGTCTTTCTTGACTCCACTCTCTCCATGCAGACACACATCTCCTTCATCATCAAGACCTGCTTTTTCCACCTACGACGCATCGCCTCCATCCGTCGCTACCTCACCCCTGATGCCTGTGTGAAGCTGGTCGTCTCCCTCATCTTCAGTCGACTGGACTACTGCAACTCCCTTCTGGCTGGCCTCACCGCCTCATCCATTCATGGCCTACAACGAGTCCAGAACGCTGCTGCCAGGCTGGTGTTGAAGAAGAGGAAGTGAGATCACATCACCCCCTACTTCGTTCCTTGCACTGGCTCCCTGTCAACACCCGAATCTCCTACAAACTGTTCACTCTGGTCTACAAGTGTCTCAACGACTCGGCTCCTGAGTACCTTCAATCCTCCCTGGACCTGTACGTACACCCAGCCCTCCGACCGTCCCCTTCGTTCTGCTGCTGACCCACTCCGCCTTCACATCCCTCGCTCGAAACTCGCATCTGCTGGTCAGCGTGCATTCCCCTCCGCGGGCCCCTCCGTCTGGAACTCCCTGCCGCTTGAGCTTCGCCAGAGCCCCTCTCTTGACGCGTTCAAGAGTAGGTTGAAGACTCAGTTCTTCCCGTAGCTGGCTGTGACTTTCATGTTCGACGCGATGTGTTGTGCCCCAAATGACATCCTTGTGTTGTGCTCTGTGAGAGGTGTTTTGTGTGTGCTTAATATTATTTTGTTTGGACCTAGCTATTGATGTGTGATCGGGAGGTCGTGGGTTCGAACCCCGGCAATCTAGTGGCTGCTCCGCCTGGTGTCTGGCATTATGGGGTTAGTGCTAGGACTGGTTGGTCCGGTGTCAGAATAATGTGACTGGGTGAGACATGAAGCCTGTGCTGCGACTTCTGTCTTGTGTGTGGCGCACGTTATATGTCAAAGCAGCACCGCCCTGATATGGCCCTTCGTGGTCGGCTGGGCGTTAAGCAAACAAACAAACAAACAAACAAAAAAAGCTATTGATGTGTACATTGTTGTTAAACAGTTGTTTGTTGTATGTTTATTAGGGTCTGCTAGTGTGTGATAGGGTTTATGTCCGTCTGTAGGCAGGTTTCACGGTAATCAGACTCTTTGATGTGTGTAAACTTTGCCTTCAAATTACTTGCTTACTGTGTTGATTTTCATCATTTTTTCTGCTTGGCATGAGTAAGTATGGTATTTGCAATACAAAAAAATAAATAAAAGCTAAAATGTTTGTGTTTGAGCAATTATTTGAGCGAGTTTTTCGAAGCGAACGTGTGAATCCTGACAGACACCATTTCCTTCTGTCACATGACCCCATCTCAAAGTGTGATTCAACAGACACGAAAATAACACACAAAACTTATGATAATGGGGTTATTAATTCAATTAATACACAAGGTTAGTCTCTGACTAGATAAAATAGGGAAAAAATATCAAATGGGAGCATAAAACCGTTTCTGGACAAATTTTCAATCGCCACCGAAAGTGTCTGTCAGTAAAAAAAACACGTGCTTTGTTTGAAAAGCAAAGCTTAATTTTACACATCGCGTGCTTTTGTCTGTTATTCTTGCTTGTGACACTGGAAAGCAGGTGTATCATCAACAGTATCACAAAATCGCAAAGAATGAACATTTTTGTTGTGATCCGACCGGTGTCTGTAGACTGAATCACACGTTCGGCAAACTTTGTTTTTAACGGAAATAACCGAGCCTTTCATCGGAAACGACGTTTCAACCGCTTCAGATCGTCTGCAGGAAGAAAATGAGGAATGCGATACCCAGTGAGTAAAACATTTAATCGTTTTTAGTGCCTTTTGATCAAGTTTTGTTGCGTCTGTCAGCAACGTTCGTCAACCCAACGTTCGACACAGCGACGCACGCATACGGATTTGCAGCGTTTGCATTCAGAAAGTGAGGGATTTGTGAGTTCGTTTGCATAATTTCAATCGCTAGTAGGTTTTCCCTTCGTCTTCTATTCTTGTGTTTGCATGTTATTGGCACTTCATTGTGTAAATTGAAAGTTTGTGAGTAACAGTAGTACAATCTGTCGAACGTTGGCGACGCTGACAGACGGAAATATCGAACGTTGCCTTCAATGACAGAAGGGCTTGGCGATCGTACTTTCGATTCGTAGGAACACAATATGGAGACAGCAATGTGCGCTCGTTACCACAACGGTCATGAACCAGTGTAACACAAAATTTTTACTCCACGAAAACTTGACTCCGGAGTAAACTTCCAGTAAAAATCTTGTACGAAAAAAGAACTCCACAAGGAACTAAATTTTTACTCCCCAAATATTTACTCCCAGTAAACATCTCGTACGAGAAACTTAGGGCCTACTCCTTCGTTTATAATTCGCGCAATATCCCATTTACGTGCAATCCCGTTTTGCCGCCGTCCCATTTTGGCGACATTTCACAAGCCAAGCGTCATCTTACTACCGCGTTCCATTTTGGCGCAATCCCATTTTTTTATTTTTATTTTTATTTTTACATTTAGTCAAGTTTTGACTAAATGTTTTAACGTAGAGGGGGAATCGAGACGAGGGTCGTGGTGTATGTGTGTGTGTGTCTGTCTGTCTGTGCGTGTGTGTGTGTGTAGAGCGATTCAGACCAAACTACTGGACCGATCTTTATGAAATTTGACATGAGAGTTCCTGGGAATGATATCCCCGGATATTTTTTTTCTTTCTTTTTTTCGATAAATACCTTTGATGACGTCATATCCGGCTTTTTGTAAAATTTGAGGCGGCACTGTCACACCCTCATTTTTGGATCAAATTGATTGAAATTTTGGCCAAGCAATCTCTGAAGAAGGCCGGACTTCGGTATTGCATTTCAATTTGGTGGCTGAAAAATTAATTAATAACTTTGGTCATTGAAAACCTGAAAATTGTAAAAAAAAAAATTTTTTTTTTTTAAAACGATACAAATTTACGTTCTTCTTATTCTTCATCATTTTCTGATTCCAAAAACATATAAATATGTTATATTCGGATTAAAAACAAGCTCTGAAAATTAAAAATATAAAAATTATTATTAAAAAAAAATCCGAAATCGATTTAAAACCAATTTCATCTTATTCCTTGTGGGTTCCTGATTCCAAAAACATATAGATGTGATATGTTTGGATTAAAAACACGCTCAGAAAGTTAAAAAGAATAGAGATAAAGAAAAGCGTGCTATCCTTCTCAGCGCAACTACTACCCCGCTCTTCTTGTCAATTTCACTGCCTTTGCATCGAGCGGTAGACTGACGATGCTACGAGTATACGCTCTTGCTGTAAAAGTGCAGTGAGTTCAGTTTCATTCTGTTAGTTCGACAGCTTGACTAAATGTTGTACATGAACAAAGTATGCAAACCAGATGATCCAGCGACGTCCTTCCCAATTTATGTCCAATGGACGTCTACCCACAACACGCCACTGGATGCCGCGTGGTCAGCCAACCATGTGGTGCCAGTCGTGAAAACCAGGTTCTTTGTCCCACAGTGAGACATTCAAGTTGGGGATTTTGTGACCGCTGACTTTGTCAGCATGGATGGAAAGGTGGAGATATACAGGGCGGTGATCATCCCCAAGTCAACCCATTTCCCCGATGGGCCAGATCGAGAGGAGATCTGTGTGAAGTGTTTGCGCGCAAAAGACAATGGGAGATACTATGTCTTTCCTAATGTTGATGACATTTCATGCTTGCCAATGGCTAAGATAAAAAAAAAAATCCCACCAACCAACCATGAACAACAGGGGGGATTACTTTTTTTGACATGTGACCAAGTCTCATTTGAGCGTTCACAGTGTTACCTGAGAATAGCACACCCCCTTGAATTGGGACCAAAGAAAAAGCGTTGTATATATGCATTTTTGAATGCTTTTCTAAAGTCATAAGTTTTTTTGTGAATTTTTTGTTGTTGTAGGGATTGTTTTGCTGAATGCATGCAGTTAAGAAATTGACCCCGTTTTCAAATTTAGGGGGTAGGGTTGCCCCATAGCCCACGTATGTCTGTGTGACTGTGTCAAATATCAATCTACTTTGCGTACAAAATGTATAGATGTTTGTTTTTCGATTTTAGAATGATTTCTTAAGCTGGCTAGAACTTCTGAGGTCTACAGGAAACGATAAAGATAAAAAATGTACAAAATATAAGTAGCGTCCTTTATCTTACCATTGTTCTGATCAATGCTGTCCCTTTATTTGCAAGTTAACCATTTTTTTTAATGTGTTCAAGGAGTATGTTAAAAATTATTATCAATGGTTGCTTTAAACAGCACCTTTGGGCAGTTATTATGCACTGAAGTTGTAAAAGCATGTTTTGGGGGTTTTAGGATATAGCGTCTTGGAACGCCAATCATCTTGGAAATACGAATGTTCATATAATTTTTTTTACTGTTTTGGATAGATAAAAAGTTGAACTCTTGGTGCAAACTGTTTTTTGGCCCCTGTTTGACTATTTATTATTTTGGAATATTGTGTGTGAGGGGGAAACTGCAATCCTCAATATCATGAAACGTGCCTGTAGATGTTTTTTTTCTGTTAGTCCTGTGTTGACAACTCTTCGACAAGCGCTTAGAACTGTACCCACGGGATACGCGCGATATAAGCTTCTTATTGATTGATTAACGACTAATTTTTTCGTGATATTTTTTTCTTCAACATTTTTTATTCAGGCATGCATGAATTAATTGTCAAACAATTCAAGGTACATAAATATTTGACAAAACAACATGATACATAATTTATATGGCAGCTAATAATGCATTATATGGAGCCCATTTAAGGGTAAACTGATATTGTTTCATATGAATACTGTAAACATATTGGTCAATTTTATGTAGATAAGATAATTCTTTCAAAAATACACGTAAACATGGTCTGATGTTATTGATTCTACATTTATAAACAAAAAATTTAGCGTTCAAGAGTATGAAATCAAAGCCTTGATCTGTCTTTATGTTACTGTCAAAACCAAGTACCTCAGGTTTTGACGCTAGTAAGCCGTCATATCAAACATTTCAGCGCCTCTCACAAGACCTTGCAAGCGCGAACAAGTGCTTACAACACAGCCCCTGTCGGATTCCAATAAAGCCATCATACCATCACTCTGCCCCCCACTTGCCCCAGCAAGGCGAGGTGCCTCTGGTGCCGCTCAAGTGCCCGCCCGCTTTCAGTGCCCGGACACTCCAAGCCCGGCCCAGGTCCCTCCCAGGGGTCACTGTCTCCCCCTCCCTGTCATAGACCTTTGTTCCTACCCTCGCATGCATCGATTCCATGTTCTTCATTCTTTTTCTGCAATTGCGCTTGCTGACGAACTCACGACAAACATCAGATCTGCGAATCAATCAAAGCTCTCCATCAACCACCCACTCCTTCCCTTTGCCCACACCCCTCTCCACTCCCTACATACCTCTCCCCCCTCTCTCCGCGCCCAAATCTCGGGGGCGAACATGCTCCATGCGGTTTCCAGGGTCCAGCGCGTCGCTGCGTGAGGGTAAATGTGATTGCATGAGTTCCATGCTGCAAGATCAGTCGTCTGTCAGACACGGTCAATTTGTCCTAGATTATTTCTATTTTTATTTGTTTTCTCTCTTTTCTGTTCTTGTTTTTGAATGAATCTCTCTCTCTCTCTCTGCCTGTCCGTCTGTGTCACTCTCCCTCTCTCTTTCTATCTCTCTCTTTTTTTTCTCTCTCTCTCACTCTCCCCCTCTTTCCCTCTCTCTCTCTCTCTCTCTCTCTCTCTCTCTCTATATATATATATATATACTAGAGGAATACCCGGCTTCGCCGGGGTGAATCGCGAGACAGAGACAGACAGCGTGGCGGTTCATCACAATCACCTCTGCAAGCGAAGTCCTGTCAAACGGGATTGAGAATTTTAGAGCTTATTTCTTAGCCCTATATTATCTGTTGTGGCTTCTCAAATGCCAGAACATACAGACAGACAAAAGCCGCTAGACCCCATCACAAACAGAACTCTACAATCAACAGGTTTTTTCCCCCACACACACACACAAACACACACACAGAGAAGCCGTATATATATATGCATATCTGTATCTATAAATATATAGAGATAGGTGAGAGTGTATTTTTCGCGTGGCTATAAATTGATTCGACCTTTTCACTTTGACAGTAAGAACAACTTACGGGTGCAAGGGAAGCGTTCTGGACAGCGCAGTGACATTCTAAAAATAGTCACTCTCAGAAACGGGAATTTGGGGTGAACGGCGCGACAGAGACAGACAGCGTGGCGGTTCACCACAATCACCTTTGAAAGGCGAAGTCCTGTCAAACGGGATTGAGAATTTTAGAGCTTATTTCTTAGCCCTATATTATCTACTGTGGCTTCTCACATGCCAGAACATACAGACAGACAAAAGCCGCTAGACCCCATCACAAACAGAACTCTATAATACATAGGTTTTTGCCTACACACACACACAAACACACACACACACAGAGAAGCCGTATATATATATGCATATCTGTATCTATAAATATATAGAGATAGGTGAGAGTGTATTTTTCGCGTGGCTATAAATTGATTCGACCTTTTCACTTTGACAGTAAGAACAACTTACGGGTGCAAGGGAAGCGTTCTGGACAGCGCAGTGACATTCTAAAAATAAATAGTAACTTACAACTGAACGGGAAAGCCACACGAAGGAAGGGAGATAAACGCCAAACACTGGAGAAGATAAGGAAGAGTTACTTATAATGGTGAAATGAACACAAAAACGAACATGAGTTTAGCGCTGCGCGCTGAGAGCACGTGTTGAAATATCTCATCGATGATATTGTGTCCGGGGTGTAGCTGAATACGGTGTCCAAATTTGAAAAAGAACCACCGAGAACTTTGGCGTTGTGATGTGGTGTAGCGGCTATGGTGTGTCGGTATGGGGGCCCGGGTAAGCTGAGGTGGAACCAAAATAGCTGAGGTGGAACCAAAATCGGTTCCGCGCTGCGCGCTGAGAGCACGTGTTGAAATATCTCATCGACCAGGTTGTGTCCAGGGTGTACCTGAATATGATCACCAAATTTGAAACAGATCCATCGAGAACCTTGGCCGCGCATCGCGCACAGACACACAGACAGACACACAGACACACAGACACACAGACACTAGTCGTATATATATATATATATAGAGAGAGAGAGATATCTCTCTCTCTCTGATGTTAGTTTAGGGTATGCACACTTTATGTATCCACATTGTACTGCTGTATTTGTTGTTCTGTGTGTATATTATTCGTATGCATATTTTTCTTTTTGTTTCACATCCCTTCACATGCCCCATATGGCCGTATTGAAATTGAATATACAATCCATTCATCCATCTATCTCTCTCTTTCTGGCAGTGCTGCAACTCTCTGCTTCCCCTTCTTTGCAGTCAGCTTTCTGTTTCCAGATGATGCACGATTCTCCTTCGATCAACGATGATAGAATCAAACAAGTTTTGCTCATCTTGGCCTTTTGCTGTCTGTGCGCCATTCTTCGTCTGTTGCTTGGCCCTTGGGCGTGTGTGCATGCTTGTTTTGTGATTCAACGAACATCGGGGCACGCATATCTAAGGGCGTGCAGAGTTGCTCACTTATTCTCTTATTGCCGACACGAAAGAAGAAGCACAAATCAAACTCTCAGTGAACTGTCTCTCAATTCCGACAATAAAAACGTCAACAATACAAGAGACATCAAACTTTCATTCAACTCTTTCTCGATTATCACTAAAACACCATAAACAGAAGGAGCAAGATGAATGAAGTTTTCATTCAACCATTCCCCAGTTCCAACAACATTACCACGATCAAATAAATTAAAAGGGGAAATCAAACATTAATTCAACTGTTCCTCCATTTCCACAACATTTACCACCGTCGACACACATAAAAGGGAAATCAAACTTACATTCAACTTTTCCAGAAATCCCTTCATAGAACCATCAACAATAAAAGAGACAAATCAAACTTCCATTAACATGTTCATCAATTGCCAGCAATGGAAAATAGCATGCGCACACTTTTTGTGTGTTACGTTCCTGTTTGACAAACTGAGCCACAATCAATATGCTCCCACAAGGGTACATTCTAAATCTTGAGGTTCTTTCAGAACGTAACTGCAGACGCTGATCTACATTATGCCATCGGCAAGACAGCATCTTGGAAGAATTGGAAACTCGTCGTTGAAAAACGCAGTGTCCCCTTCAAAAGTGACCATCAGAATGGAGAAGGGAAGGCACATGTGCGAGGAGGGGGAAGAGAGTTGGTGGAAATTATGCCTCTTGCTTGGTCCATTAAGTAAATGTCCTATATGGGTCAATACCCAAAGCTAGGTACCAGCGGAAACTGTGTTACGCGAATGATATGTTAATTCCTAACTGAAGAAATTTATCCATTAAACAAGAATAATTTGGTAATGAAGGTCGTTTCCAAAAGCGTCCTTTAGGGTTTGCAGGGGTGTGGTGCGGGAGGGGGGGGGGGGCGTTAAGATATACCGCATACTGATTGTTTATGTTTACTTCACTGGAAACAAGTTAAAGCAGATTTCTCGCTTAAAATGGTAATCAAAGGAATTGACGTGGGTTTAAATACGAGGACATTATTTGACAAGATAGAGAAAATGAACAAATCTGTTGAAAATGTTTGTATCATTACTAAACTTGAGTATATCAACGAAACACGCCAAGAGAATACATTCTATTTAATATTTCATGTATGTTATTAGCATTGAAGAATTTACTTGGAGAATATAATCCCAGCCAGAGGTGTAATAAATTCCATCACCATGCACATGAAAAGCTAGATCCAGCAGAAAAGCTACAAAATACGACATATCCTTAGTGCATCCAAAAATAGTCTGCAGCTTCTTCTAAAT
>NC_090246.1:70227935-70257921 GCF_037325665.1 Littorina saxatilis | reverse complement strand
GTTGTGAGCATCGCACCAGTCGACAAATATAGACTGAGTCGAAAATCATTGGAAATTATGTTTAAATCCTTCATTCTACCACACTTTGATTATTGCGACATAATATGGGACAATTGCAGCAAAACCCTAACAGATGAACTCGAAAAGTTAAACCTAGATGCAATACGAACAATCATCGGAGCTGTCCGCGGAACCAGTCACTTTAAGCTTTACGGAGAATCTGGACTCCAATCATTATCTGAAAGGCGTAACCGTCATAAACTAACAATGTTCCATAAAATTATTCACGACAAGACCCCCCCATACCTACAAGCAGCACTCCCACCTCTCGTAGCAGCCAACAACCCCTACCACAGACGCCGCCCCTTAGAACGAAGTATACCCCCACATCGAACAGAAACGTACAAAACATCCTTTTTTCCTTCGACAACAGTACTCTGGAACCAACTACCTGAACAAATACAGTTAACTGACTCCCTCGGGGAATTTAAACATTACTTAACAAAAGACGACACACAAATTCCCGTTTACTTCTACAGTGGCAGTCGACAAACACAAATAATCCACACAAAAATGAGACTTAATATTAGTGATCTAAAGAAAGACTTAGTTGAGCGACACCTTGCGGAAAACAGCGTATGCGACTGTGGTGATGGAACAGAAACTGCAACACACTTCTTACTAGAATGCCGTTTACACTTAGCTGCAAGAAACAACACAATCAACAAACTAACCAACAACCTCATACACACAGATATTCTACTTCATGGAAACCCCTCCTTGCAAACAAAAATTAACAAAAAAATCTTTTTAACAGTGCAGGAATTTATTGGACAGTCCGGCCGTTTCGAACAGATAAACATGTAAAGTGAAAGCAAAATCGACACGTCTACTCGTCTCTCTCTCTCTCTCTCTCTCTCTCTCTCTCTCTCTCTCTCTCTCTCTCTCTCTCTCTCTCTCTCTCTCTCTCTCTCTCTCTCTCTCTTTCTCTCTCTCTCTCTCTCTCTCTCTCTCTCTCTCTCTCTCTCTCTCTCTCTCTCTCTCTCTCTCTCTCTCTCTCTCCCTCTTTCTCTCTCTCTCTCTCTCACTCTCCCCTCTCTCTCTCTCTCCCTCCCTCCCTCTCTCCCTCCCTATCTCTTACTCGCAAACACCATAAATATTATATATGTATTCCCAAACGGATTTTTGTTTTGATGTACAATTTTCATTCAATTTTCTTTTCATGTTTGCAAGCTTTTCATTTAAACTGTACAATAGCCGCCATTTATATTATATGTAATTTTCTAGAAATAGTGAACACCACTATAAGCATTATGCTTGTTGTTGTTTACTCAATATGCGTTTTTTGTAAATAATGCACAAAAGTTAAATAAAACAGTTTAAACCACCAGTCGACCAAAGCCCTAATCTCTTCTCTATAAGCAGACTCGTCAGAGTTGCGAATTAGTCCCTCAATAGTTGTGTCATCAGAAAACTTTAAAAATAAGACAGAATCATGGTTTGAGACACAGTCATTAGTAAAAAGGGTGAACAAAAGAGGTGACAGCACGCAGCCTTGTGGAGCACCTGTGTTCAGTGTGAGTGGGGCAGAGAACATGTTATTAATCTTGACAACCTGAGTTCTATTTAACAGAAAGTCTAGTGTCCATTTACACAATGTATCAGGAACATTGAGTTTTTGCAACTTTTCAAACAGCTGGTATGGCACAATGGTGTTGAATGCAGAGCTGAAGTCCAGAAAAAGTATGCGGGCATACGAGTTGGCAGATTCAAGGTGCTGAAGGACTGAGTGCAATGCTAAAGCTACTGCGTCGTCCACAGATCTATTGGTCCGATAAGCAAATTGTAGATGTGGGGACAGAGGGGGATATACTGTATGTGGATATCGTTTCGGTTCGCAACAAAGCTGTAGACATTATATTTTGCATTAGATGTGTTTCCACAAAAGTACATGTCACGTTGTAATAGTTTAAAATTGTAAAAGAAAAACAAAGCGACTTTAATTAGATCTTGATCAGCAACGCCGATGTTCAACACAAATCAGGACATAGAAAATTCAAACATCAATCGGCAGATGACGTCAGACTGTTAAAAACGGTCAACTCATTTCAGAAACTCCTTACGGAGAGTGGGAACAGATCACACCCGAACCAATCAAATCCTTTCCCACTCTCAGTCGCCTGCCATTTCCAGCTGCCCAAAAAATCTTTGTCACGTTGAGGTACAAGCGCAAAGTAATCTACAGAGAAGAAGGAAAACGAAAGAGGTAAGGAAAGAAAAGATGGAAAATGAGGTTCCAATTTTAGCGCTCTCTCTCTCTCTCTCTCTCTCTCTCTCTCTCTCTCTCTGTCTCTCTCTCTCTCTCTCTCTCTCTCTCTCTCTCTCTCTCTCTCTCTCTCTCTCTCTCTCTCTCTCTCTCTCTCTCTCTCTCTCTCTCTCTCTGGTGCACGCACGCACACACGCACGTATGCAGACTCACACAAACATACACACACATACACACACATACGCACACACACACACACACACGCATATACACACACACACACACACACAAACACACACACACACATACAAACACACACACACACACACACACACACACACACACACACACACACACACACACGCTTCACCGTTTAAGTGTCACATGCATTAAACAAACACAGTTGTTTGGATGTGGGTTTTTTGCAAATCCACTGGGAACACACGATTGAAATTGCAACGAGGGCTCATTCAACCGCCTCGATTCCTCTCGGACGAGCTGCTATAAAGAGGATTGCAATCACAACAGCAGAGGGATGATATTAAATGGACATGCAGTGCTCAGGGAATTTCATGGAGTGGGCGGAAAATAGGTACCTCATTTTTGAAATTATACATTTATTTCTAGTTGTTTTTGTTCGTTTGAAAAGCTTCCTTTATGCTCAGTTAAAGGTTCACAGAACAATCCCCAAGAACAAAATGAAATTTGTTTGCTTGATATGGGCATTACACTTAAAATGGTCGATCTTACGAGCCATTTCCCTATTGAATTATGAATAATGTTTGCCCTGAACTGCTCTTGTTGTGGGTGTCTGCTACAGTGGACTAAAAAGTGGTATTGTAAGATGCTTTCGGTTGTAAATATACTGAACTAACAGGTAATACTTAAAGATATATCCCGCATTCCCTGTGTTTGAGTTCAAAGATGTATGTTCAGTGTAGTATTAGCAAGTCGTATCAATCACTATATGACGGTTGTGTCTGTTTTCTGTGATTTAAAGCATAAAGAGAGAACATGAAGTATTCGCTCCATACTTACCCCGTTTCTTTGGAATACATAATATGTTCATTGAGCATGGTAATTAATCACAGAATTGTTTGAACACAATTGTATACACTATAATCTACGTTCGTTTGCTTTTACCACAGGAAGCAGGCAATCATTATCACAAATTCAAGTACTTTTTACATTTAGTCAAGTTTTGACTAACTGTTTTAACATAGAGGGGGAATCGAGACGAGGGTCGTGGTGTATGTGTGTGTGTGTGTGTGTGTGTGTGTGTGTGTGTGTGTGTGTGTGTGTGTGTGTGGGTGTGTGTGGGTGTGTGGGTGTGTGTGTGTGCGTGTGTGTGTGCGATTCAGAGTAAACTACTGGACCGATCTTTATGAAATTTGACATGAGAGTTCCTGGGTATGATATCCCCTGACATTTTTTTTTCATTTTTTCGATAAATGTCTTTGATGACGTCATATCCGGCTTTTTGTAAAAGTTGAGGCGGCACTGTCACACCCTCATTTTTCAATGAAATTGATTGAAAATTTGGCCAAGCAATCTTCGACGAAGGCCGGACTTCGGTACTACATTTCAGCTTGGTGGCTTAAAAATTAATTAATGACTTTGGTCATTAAAAATCTGAAAATTGTAAAAAAAAATATTTTTTTATAAAACGATCCAAATTTACGTTCATCTTATTCTTTATCATGTCTTCATTCCAAAAACATATAAATATGTTATATTTGGATTCAAAACAAGCTCTGAAAAATAAAAAAAATAAAAATTATGATCAAAATTAAATTTTCGAAATCAATTTAAAAACACTTTCATCTTATTCCTTGTCGGTTCTTGATTCCAAAAACATATAGATATGATATGTTTGGATTAAAAACACGCTCAGAAAGTTAAAACGAAGAGAGGTACAGTAAAGCGTGCTATGAAGCACAGCGCAATCGCTACCGCGCCAAACAGGCTCGTCACTTTCACTGCCTTTTGCACTAGCGGCGGACTACGTTCAATTTCATTCTGTGAGTTCCACAGCTTGACTAAATGTAGTAATTTCGCCTTACGTGACTTGTTTTTCTTCTTGTTCTCGTTGTTGTGTGAAACTGTCCTTCTAACCCAAAGTAGGGCTGTCATATTTCAAATCCCCGAACATTTTGCTCTCATTTAGGCAGGTCTGCCACATTTTTTGAGGTTGGGGAAAGGGAACCCAAGTTTTGCAAAATGTCGGTAAAAATTATGCCGACACTTGTATTGCCATTTTGGCAAATTTGCGGAAAAAAATAAATCGTAGCAACATCTCTGCAAAGCTAAGACAACTTAAGTTAAGTTTTTGACACAGTTAAAAAAAAGTATTTTGATTGGAAGGGTCTGAAATGTCTTGTAAAACTTGTATGTCCACCGCCACCCCCCACCCCAACCACCACCCCCCCCCCCAAACCCCCAATGGAAGTGACTCTGACAAATGCACACTCCTCGTCAATTTGGAGACTGGACCTGTTTCTGACAATAGCACCCTGCCAGCTAGAATTCCGCTTTTTTTTATTTTCTTTTTTCTTTTTTGCGTCAGACAATTACTGATCGCTTTTGTTACAGGGGATAGGATTGTGTGGAGCCGGCATTCCCGTCCTCCAAAGGAGTCATTGTCTTGTAGTGACGCACGTACTAAACAAAGATTGTAATTGTAATGACGTCCTTTCCGATGACATTCTCAGTGTTGAAGAATTCACAAGCTATCCCAAATCCCAAAAGGGTTTCACAGAATCGTCACAGACCACAGACCACCGACCTTCCAAAACTTGAACAAAGTTTAGGACAATTCGCAAACCTCTAAAAACAAACGATTTTGCGAAGGAAGAGCCAAGCAAGCACAGAAACCAAAACAGCAAACCCCAACAGCAGGAAACATGGTATTCAACACCAAAAACACCCCTTGGAACGATTAACGAGTACGACGCGATATGTTCCCCGAAATCACTGTTCCATTACCAGCTGCAGAACCCGCTTCTTCCTGTTGATAAAGCCACACAACCACAAATTATTCTTTCATTGAAGCTTCCATCCGGGGCATGACGATGTTAACTACAGCATGGGAATTTAAGTAAAGACCATCCTGGTCGTTGAACCTTTTATGATAAATGTTCGACCATCATAGGAGGTCAAGGTTTGTCATGATTTCTTTGTGTGTCGTCCCTCAGGGGACGCTTTTCTTTCCGAGCTGAATTTCTTCTGAACAACATGTTGGGTAATTCCCAAAAGATTGTCAATATAATACATATATTTGTTACTGAATGTGTGATAACTGCACATGATAGACAGAGCAAGTTCTCAACCATCACCGGACGGACCGTTAATTGTTTTAGTTCCAGATGTGTTTGGTTTGTTTCCCCAAAAGATTGTCTCTGCAATGCACTTTTGTCGAATTGGTGGTAACCAGTAAACATATGACATGTTTGCTAGTTATTTCTTTATAGATGCTTTCTTAGGCGCACAGCTAAACACAGACTTCATACTGTGATGCAGCAGATTTCCTTTTAAGACATGTACAACTTCTTAAGTCCTTTTCTGAACATACTCCCCGTAGAAGCACTTTTCCTATACTTGCGGTAAATGGGTAAAATATGACTGCTTAGAACCAAACTGACGAGGCATTTTTCTCTGAATTTTCCGAAGGAGGTAAAAGGAAACACAAACATAGGGATTTCTTGCAAAACGCAACAAAATGAACAGGTAAAAGCAGAGTGGAGTCATTTAAGGTACGAGGGAGGAGGGACAACATTATCGTATTTCTATATGAAGAGTGGTGCGTTTCCTTGTTTTTAATCCTTACATCGTCGTGTTGCGTTTCTTTCTTTCTTTCTTTCTTTCTTTCTTTCACATATTTAAATCAGTTATCTCTTTAGATATTGGAAACATTCTTTACCAAAATATTATTCTTGCTTTACCTTGTTTATTTTACTTATTTCAACGAAAGAGATATGTTTGGCTTTCTTTTACAATGCACCTGATCCCCAAAACGCACAGCATCTCTTTCAAGGGAACTTCGACCCTCCCAATAAATTTAGCACTGTCATGTTTCAATTTGTCTTGACCATCTGTTGCTCAGTAATAATCTGTTTTCTTAAATTAGTATTCTTCCTGATTCACTGCATCGTCTTGTTTGTTTGCTGCTGTTGCGTGTGTGCGTGTGTGTGTGTGGGGGGGGGGGGGGGGGTGTGTATGTGTGTGACACACACACACACACACACACACACACACACACACACACACACACACACACACAACACGGATGACGCAGATAAGGCAAAATACATTGCACAAACGATCTGCCACATGAACATTTGGGCTTTGAGTGTTTACTGCTGACGTATTTTCAAGAGGCAGTACGCCAAATTCAACAGAGCTCAGAGCCTATGATTAAAGGTACAGTCTTTTCCGTGACTTGAACATATTCTGCTCACTATTTCACATGGGATAAGACCATCCCAAATACATACAAAACCTGACAGCCTTACAGTTTTCAAACTACTTTCGTGAAGGTCAATGAGATAGGGAGCCCGCGAATCGTTCACACGGGAAGGGATGTACCAATTGGACAGCTTGCAACACAAAACAAAACAAACAACAACAACAAAAACACCCACAATCCCCTTTCAAAAAAGAGAGAACAACAAAACCAAAGAGCACTTAATTTGCACCAGTGCACAGTCTACCAAATTGAAATATTATTACAGATGTCCCACCGAGACACCAGCCATAACATCTGATACGAAATCAAAGCATGTCCAAATTGCAAAATGTCGAAGGCAAATGAAAATGTCAGACTGGCGACGGGATGTGTGCATGTGGATTGTCTAGTAGATAGCATGGGAACTTTACCAGCACAAATACCAGCCCACTGAACATGTATACCGTCGCCGCAGTCATGTGTACCTCGGTCTTTGCCATTGGCGCAGAATTCCATGAGAAATAATTATGATCGTCACGTGTATACGTTACTGCTACAGAGCTCGCTCTCTCTCTCTCTCTCTCTCTCTCTCTCTCTCTCTCTTTCTTTCTCTCTCTCTCTCAGTCTCTCTCTCAGTCTCTCTCTCTCTCTCTCTTTTTCTCTCTCTTTCTCTCTCAGTATCTCTCTCTCTCTCTCTCTCTCTCCTCTTTCTCTCTCTCACTCATTTTCTCTCTCTCTCTCTCTCTCTCTCTCTCTCTCTCTCTCTCTCTCTCTCTCTCTCCCCCCCCCCCCCCCCGACTCAAACACACGCAGACAAACATATGCACACAGAGCGACAGACAGAGAGAAGCAGATATAGAGATAGAGATAGAGAGAGAAAGTGAGAGCTAACACACACACACACACACACACACACACACACACACACACACACACACACACACACACACACACACACACACACACCGCACACACACACATACACACACTCAACAACTGTCCAATCTCTATGTTCTATCCTAGCTGCTCGTGTTTTCATTAACCAAGTGGGAATTCAACTCATGTCAGCCAGAAGTTGTAACAGAAAACAAACGCTTCTGTTCACAAATTGCAGGGACTCCGTCAAACAAAGCCGAAGTCCAACAAAGAGAGAGCCGCAGCAAAAAAGCAAGATTAAGTCGCTGTAATTCTACTTGCTCATTCCTAGACTGTTATTACCATTCGATCCGTCATCCCTAAAGACTAGTCTAAGTGGACAGAATACTTGAGGTTCTGTAGCATGAACTATAGAAAACGACTGCAACAGATTGTGGCGGCTTCATCTTCAAGAACATAAGTCCAACTTAGACACAGCCTCGGCCAAAAATAGCAAAACAAGAGTTGACAGCTTCCTCTTGACAATCTCTGGGCACCTGGCCTTCTATCATGTCGTCAAAGAAGATTCCAAGTGGACCAGAAATCCGAGTCTTTGTAGCTGGAACTGAATAAAACAACTGCCCTGGAAGGTATCCTTCACTGTTGCCAGGACGAAACAGTCGTTCTCGCTTTTGCAGTAACTGCATTAATTGGAGAGGATGCTGTTTTGCTAAAGGAAATATGCACTTCACTGTCACAGGGACACCAACAGAAGTTGTTCTGGCCTTCATCAGACTAGCTAAGCGAATTGAAAAGAATACTATTTTTCTAACAAAAATACACTTCACTGTTGGGTGGACCCAGCAATAATATTGTTCACGATAACAGCACTGACTGACTGCACTGTTGCGCCTGAATCTGAAAAGGCCTTGAAGGGCCCACTGCACTGAGTTGTCTCAGTTAAGACTGAGTTGTCTCCTAAACACCGTAATATCATATGAACATCTCGTGCGTTGTATTGCACTGTGCATTTCACAGATGCATGCGTTTTTACTGCACTGACAGACAGACAAACAGACAGACAGACAGACAGATAGACAGACAGACAGACAGACAGACAGACAGACAGACAGACAGACAGACAGACAGACAGACAGACAGGTAGACATCTGGTAGAGGCAGACAGGTAGACAGGCATGCACGCACGCACACACACACACGCACACACACACACGGCACACATACACACACAAGCCCCCCCCCCCACACACACACACACATACACACACAAGCCCCCCCCCCCCACACACACACACGCCCCCCCCCACACACACACATACATACATCGTTCTTTCTCTCCCAGACCCCATTACCAACCACCAACAACAGTACAACAGTTTGGTGCGAGTACTAAAATGGTTCCCCAGTATAAAGTCCCCTGAAGCAGAGCGACCCAGACAGTGAGGGTGTACGCAATTCATTACGCAGGCAATGTTTCAAGGTTTCTTGGCGGTCTCCAGGGCGCTTAGCTATCAGCGAGACAGTCTGCAACGCTTTCCCGGGGGAGAGGGGGGGGGTGTACGTCAGCACAAGCCAGGCAAACTCGGAACATGTCGCTCGCAACTGAACCTCATCCGTTAAGTACACCATCTTCATCTCAACACCTCCCAATTCCCTATCCCCACCTCAGTTCGCACCCTTCCTCCTATATATAAGTCCAGATACACGACACGGCGAAGTTGAAAACAATCGGCTGTACACAACAGCGAAGTTGTAAACTGCCAGTTATATATATATATATAATACTAGAATGAATACCCGCTTCGCCGGGTAGCCGGCTTCGCCGGGAAGAAGTACTTAGAGCCGTACGCCGAACTATGGACCCGCCAAGCTTAGGTCCCTCCCAGATTCGTGGAATGGGAACAGCACGAAAATGATTCAGTGGCCATAATCACGCCGTAGACGGTGGCACGCCTAGTTTTTTCCACCGCAGGAACAACACCCAATTCGTTCCCCCGCACGCGGAAGCAAAATTGTTATCTCGCAAAGGAATTGCCCTGTGAAGGTACGTTGTGGCAAATCACATTATCAAGTATAGATATTCTGAAGCAGAATTGCCTAGGCTATATGTATAATATGTAACTTATGTCTTGTTGTGTACTCGTGAACAGTGGCGTTCGATTTTCTGCCGAAGTCCGTGAAAATTATACAGAGAGGTCTCAATTTCGTACAAATTAACCTAGAACTACCATTTAAAACACTATTTTAATACTCACAGTTTAATCTTCGATTCCTTGCAGCCTTGTATGCGCGTTTTTGGGCACCAGCATCGTGGATAAGCTGCTCTAATCTAGCGTTATTTTGTGGTAGTCGATTCTCAGTGGGTAAGGTCCCCCGCAGACACCAGATAAGGTCCCCCGCATTTTTGCCGGAGTGCCTACTACGCCCCCCCGCACATGCGCGCTGAAAAAGCACATCATGCACAGCAAAACTGACCCGTTTGAAGCGTTTTTATTTGACAGATGGAGACCAGCGACCACACGCTATCTGCCGGGGAGGTGTCTGGGGAAGTAATCGACAGCTACCTAGACATCAGTAGTGAGGTGACTATAAGTGAGACAGTCCCTTTACAGACTTCTACACCGAAGAAGGTTGGTCTCCTCCATTTGTGTGACGAATGCGGATCAGCATACAAACACAAGCGAACATTGGACAATCACAAACGTGAGAAACATGGCAACGAATCTCGTTTTGTATGCATAGTTTGTGACAAGAGGTTTGGTCGACAGGTAGATTACCAGTCTCATATGAACAAGCATGCAGGCACCAAACCTTTCCAGTGTGGTGTTTGCAAAATATCGTACGCACACAAACGCAGTCTGGACAAGCATATATGTCTGGGTGAAAAGCCGGGGTTTTAGTGCCAAACCTGTCAAAAGTCGTTCATGAGAAGAAAGTATCTTCGTGACCACCAAATCACCCACTCTACTGTGTGTAATTAAATAGTGTTGGTCACAATTAAAACTCACGATATTCAACAAAATTGCAAGATACGAGTTTTTCTTTTTTAAAACCCGACCAAACTTGAAGACTTACAAGGTTTTATAACATAGCCAAAGAACAAAAAAGACAAAAACAATGTTTTATACGCAGTAAACACACAATCGTTCTTTTGTCACAGTGTTCATTTGTTTTTTGATTGTACAAACCGATGTATAATCATTCTTGTGTAAAATGTCCTTGCAGTCTCCTTGCAACCTTGTCAATTAACACACAAACAAAACCAAGTGTAAACTGAAGCTTATCAGTACATAACATTCTTTGCTTGCAGGAAAGCGTAAACATCCATACAGGAGCCTTTTTGCATGCACAGAAAACAGAGTATTCCTTGAAAACAATGAGATATCTTAGTTTGAGTGCAATTGTCATCCAAATGTCCTTGAACAGCTAGTAGTTATGCAGGATGACCACTCATGAGAATGCAGAGCTTAACGACCATAGGGTAGACCATGTGTATTGGTATGAATCTACTGGAAAAACCTCCTTGACATGCTGAAGATGCTGCCACTTTATGTCTTTGATGGTCAGCCGTACTCAGTAGAGCTGGGGGATGATATTGGGCTCACCATGTGCTCTTCTTCTTCTTTGTGAAAAAGGCCACCACTCCTCAGAATAGATGAGCTTGTAGCGACAAGTACCGTCAGGCAGGTACTTCGGACTGCGAATATCCACCAATTATGGATCCCAAGAAGTGTCTGAGATCAAGAAAGTCCTTGAAGAATGTGTGGGCTACCTGGACAACTTTGTAAGGTTGCCTTTTTCTTGCAGAGGTGATGACTTCCACGTATTCGGCAGGCCAGACTATCTGCCTTCTCCTTAGTTTGTTTTTGATAGCTGGGTGTACAGAGTCTACTTTCATCCAGGTATGACCTTTCTCAGGAAACTTTTGGAAAACGACTTTTCCTTGACTGACTGCAAAGTAAAGATGGGCGTTTCCCAAGACTATTAAACTGCGGTTCTGGTACCCACAGCCGTCATTGTAGATAATGATTGCCTTGGTTGTTTCGCCAACTGTTGCTTTTGACTTATCTTTTTTGACTCATCCTAAAAGTAGCAAGTAACCTCTGTGTCACTCAAGTTGTACAATGTGAAGACAGTAGTGGCAGCACAGCTTGGCCTTGAAGTATTTGTCATTTGCTTATATACATAGGGCCAACAAGTCGACCTGCAGATACATGGTGAAAACTTGGACATCACCATTCTCTTTAGCAACCCTCTTGTCAATGTTCTGTTATTTGCAAGCTTCGTCTTTGCGTTGAATGTGCATCTGGTACACATGCTATGGGATGTTTCCGTACTTGGATTCACAGCAAACGTTGCATTCATAGTTTTTGGGGTTGGTGAATCACAATGTTTGGTTTGCTTCACTACTTCCATTACTCCTGGAAGATAGTGATTTTGTTTCCAAGCGAAATCTGCACCATCAATTGACTCCTGCTCGCTCATGCGGAGCTTGCACCAGACAGAGCAAACATGACTCCTAATGCAAACAAGTCGAGCAGATACAGTTTTTGTCATGCTTTACAGTTGTTGGGTCAATGCAGTCCACATGAAACTGACCATGATAATGGACACAATACACCCACGAAACACAATCAGAGTCCATACGAACAGTGATGTCATCTATGATAAGTTCCGTTTCGAAATTCCATGGTATAGAACTTTTATTCAGGCACACACAGCACATCAACCTAAGATCTTCAAGCGAAGAGAATTGGCTTTCAGGTGTGAAGGACCCACTGCCAGACATGACGGACTGCATTCAGACACTATAACACAACTTCAGTACGTGACATATGCATACCTGTACATCTTCAGCTAACAAATAAGATCAGAAGTTCAGGACTGAACTGTTACATAGTTAAGAGATATTTCAGAATACTTTAACTGCTTAATCTCTCTTTGTAGTTATGCTTTTGTACTTAGCAAAGGAAAATACTAACAAAAAAATCATTTGAACAATAACTGATGTCGTAGAGTGTCATTTTACTACACAATACGTAATGTGGGCACTTCTAGCTTCATTAATGACTCTAATATTTAATTTTACCTAAACTCTGAACGTACGGACATGTTACCGTAACCTCGTATCTAACGGAAACAGTTCATTTACCGCCGTGTTTAGATATTAGAAAACTTGTAAGTCGACATACGAGGTTTGCATCGGCCAAAACTGAAAAACACACGAACAAAAAAAAGCTCGTAACTCAAGTTACGTGTAATTTTGGTTCGCGGTTTTGCCAAAATGATATACGAGGTATTTTTATATCCATTTTTAACTGACTTCCAGCGATCTTAGGCTTTCACCACAATAACCAAAAAATAGAGAAAAAATCGTAGATTATATTGATGTAAAAAAGTAGATTTCGCAAAAAATCGAGTTACGAGGTTTTAATCGGACAAGGACGTTATGCAATGCGTGCATGAAGCGGTATAAGCATCGCTCTGGTCTTGCCAGGCATAGGCGTCGGGCTCAACAAGATGGAAACTGCATATAACACATATAGGCTACTATAATGCCTACATTCACACACTTGCAGAGGAACAACTTCTTTTAATTTCCATAACATTCAAGAATAAGTGTGCTCGACAGTTTTATATGACACGCAGTTAATCAGGTTTGTTTTGTTTATGACCACAAAAAAAGAAAAAAGTCGCGTAAGGCGAAAATACAACATTTAGTCAAGTAGCTGTCGAACTCACAGAATGAAACTGAACGCAATGCCATTTTTCAGCAAGACCGTATACTCGTAGCATCGTCAGTCCACCGCTCATGGCAAAGGCAGTGAAATTGACAAGAAGAGCGGGGTAGTAGTTGCGCTAAGAAGGATAGCACGCTTTTCTGTACCTCTCTTTGTTTTAACTTTCTGAGCGTGTTTTTAATCCAAACATATCATATCTATATGTTTTTGGAATCAGGAACCGACAAGGAATAAGATGAAAGTGTTTTTAAATTGATTTCGACAATTTAATTTTGATAATAATTTTTATATATTTAATTTTCAGAGCTTGTTTTTAATCCAAATATAACATATTTATATGTTTTTGGAATCAGAATATGATGGAGAATAAGATGAACGTAAATTTGGATCGTTTTATAAATTTTTTTTTTTTTTACAATTTTCAGATTTTTAATGACCAAAGTCATGAATTAATTTTTAAGCCACCAAGCTGAAATGCAATACCGAAGTCCGGGCTTTGTCGAAGATTACTTGACCAAAATTTCAACCAATTTGGTTGAAAAATGAGGGCGTGACAGTGCCGCCTCAACTTTCACAAAAAGCCGGATATGACGTCATCAAAGAAATTTATCAAAAAAATGAAAAAAACGTATGGGGATTTCAAACCCAGGAACTCTCATGTCAAATTTCATAAAGATCGGTCCAGTAGTTTAGTCTGAATCGCTCTACACACACACAGAGACAGACACACACACACACACACGCACATACACCACGACCCTCGTCTCGATTCCCCCCTCTACGTTAAAACATTTAGTCAAAACTTGACTAAATGTAAAAAGAGACAGAGAGTTGAGTGCTTTTTGTTTTTGTTTTATAATTCTGCTTTGTTAAAAAGCACAATCCTTCAAGTACAAACGATTCTCCTCATCATATGAAGTCTTGCATGCCTGTCAGAGTATATCTCTGGACTCAAAGCAAAAAGTAACAACCTCACAGCTTCCTGTGTAAAGTGGACATATTTATGTGCAATTCTTTCACACACACACACACACACACACACACACACACACATGCACGCACGCACACACACATACACGCACGCACGCGCGCACACACACACACACACACACACACACACACACACACGCACACACACGCACTAAAACAATGGTTAATCGGTGACTTATTGCTCGTGCCAAATGTTGGAGTACATCTGAAGATGTCAGAGTCCAATCAAATCCATAATTAGTGGATTTACACAAAAATTATAGCTGTATGTCATTTTTTCTGATAAACATAACGGCGGGGGATCTTACCCTAGTGTTGCGGTGGGGCGTAGTAGGCAAATCGACCAAGCTGCGGGGGATCTTACCCCGTCAAATTTCACTGTTGATCTTTGAACCGATCGTGAGTCTAAACTAAGGTAAGCTTAAACTTAAAAATGAAGAGCAGTATCCACAAGTAGTTTGACTTTGACCAGCAAAAAGATTTAAGCCCTTCTGTTGACCGTGCTTTGTGTTATTTCAACATTTTTAACGTGGGAGACAGTATTTCTGACTTGTCTTGATGACATTTCTTCTCTTATGTAGTACACGAGAGTGTAAATGGTAAGACAACTAGCTGATCCAATGCAAAATGAAGTACAGAACAGTATGATATAAACTTCAATACTAGAAAGTCTGGTTATCTACTATTTTAAGGCATTGATTTGGAGACACCTACCATGTTGTTCGTCTTGCGGGGGAACGAATTGGGTGTTGTTCCTGCGGTGGAAAAAACTAGGCGTGCCACCGTCTACGGCGTGATAATGCCATTCCTGACCATATCGAGTCCCATCCTTGTCGACGAATGTAACCGTGTTAATCACCTTTGGAGGCGAACTCCACTCAAACAGGACTGAGCAAGTTATGGCTTCTCAAAGGAAGGCCAGTACATAAAATTACAGTTAAAATTAATATTAAAAGTCCTACGGTTTTGAGCCATTAAGGACTTGAGTGTTTGTCCGCTTTCAAAAAGAGGGAAGAAAGAAACAAAAAATAAGGAGAGGAGGGCAGGGGGTGGGGTTGAGTTGATAATGCTCTGTGGAACATAAAATTACAGTTAAAATTAATATTAAAAGTCCTACGGTTTTGAGCCATTAAGGACTTGAGTGTTTGTCCGCTTTCAAAAAGAGGAAAGAAAGAAACAAAAAATAAGGAGAGGAGGGCAGGGGGTGGGGTTGAGTTGATAATGCTCTGTGGAATTTGTTAAAATGAAAAGTAGTTAAGATGTTTCTTGGTAAGAATTATAAGTCTGTATTCTATATCTTGAATAACGGGCTTGTAATATTATTTTTATTTTATTTCAAATCGAGTTAAAAAGTGGAACCTTTCAGGATCACCAATAAAACCAAATAGATGAGCAAGTAAGAGGAACACGAACAATAAATCTCAAAACTTTTTACAAATAAAAGGATTAAGATGTAAGCCACGAAGGCCGTGGTAATAAAAACAATATGTACAGTTTGGCGACTAGTGGGCCTTGGGTGAGGATATGTTGTCTAGAAGGTAGTCGCTGGAATCAGGAGGGATGGCGGGAGCCACTCGACCTCAAACTGAAACACGCTGATGTGATAATCTGGGCTTAGTTATACCCACAGCCCCATGTCCGAGTCCCTGACCAGTCGGCACAGCAGCAAGCTGTGTGACCAGCCTAGAGAACTGCTACTGCGCAGATAATCCTGGGGACTCAGACCATGGAGCTGCATATGGTCATATAAGGTTTTAAAGGTAATTCTATTTGTAGCGCATGGAGCGAAAATGTGTTGAAATGAATAGGGTTCTCCACAATGGCAGGACTTGTTAAAGATATGGAAGCGGCAGCCGCCGGCACGGAGGCGTCTGAAGATAGTGAGGAGGTTTGTTGGGAGATCGGGGTGTAGATCGTTCATATCAATGGGTTGATAGGACAGAGATGTTACGTACTGACTTCGAATGAGTTTACGGATTTTACTGTAGAACTCGGTTACTGAGTAGCCGATGTTAGTGTTAGCTGGGCTAGATTCTGCCGCTTCTTTGGCAGCGACATCCGCCAGTTCATTTCCCCGGACCCCTACGTGAGAGGGGACCCAGAGAAATGATACGGATGTGCCGGATGAGATTAACTGGTGACATATAAAGAGGATTTCTCTTTGTAGCTCTGCCCGATTTGATGTGTTTCGATGCAGAGCTGACATAAAATTACACAAAAGCCGCCAGACCACATCACAAACAGAACTGAAGAATGCACAGGTGTTGCTTACATAGAGACACACACACTCACACACACACACACACAAACACAGAGAAGCCGTATCTATAGAGAGATAGATGACAGTGTATTTTTCGCGTGGCTATAAATTGATTCGACCTTTGCACTTTTACAGTGAGGATAATTTACGGGTCCAATTTACGTTCTGTACACTGCGTTGACCTTCTAAAAATAGGTAACAGTAACAGAACGCCGGGAATATCCGAAGACGCTCAGCGCAGTGGACAGCGCAGTGTAGTAACTTACAACTGAACGGGAAAGCCACACGAAGGAAGGGAGATAAACGCCAAACACTGGAGAAGATAAGGAAGAGTTACTTATAATGGTGAAATGAACACAAAAACGAAAATGAGTTCAGCGCTGCGCGCTGAGAGCACGTGTTGAAATATCTCATCGATGATATTGTGTCCGGGGTGTAGCTGAATACGGTGTCCAAATTTGAAAAAGATCCACCGAGAACTTTGGCGTTGTGATGTGGTGTAGCGGCTATGGTGTGTCGGTATGGGGGCCCGGGTAAGCTGAGGTGGAACCAAAATAGCTGAGGTGGAACCAAAATCGGTTCCGCGCTGCGCGCTGAAAGCACGTGTTGAAATATCGACCAGGTTGTGTCGTGTCCCGGGTCTACTTCAATATGCCCACCAAATTTGAAGCAGATCCATCGAGAACTTTGGCCGTGCATCGCGCACAGACACACAGACAGATACACAGACAGACACACAGACACTAGTCGTATATATAGTCCTGTGTTGAACAGCAGTGAAAAGTTGACCGCTTTTCCTGTTTAACCTTTTCAAAATTAGATCTAACTTGTTCGCGTATCCATTTCTGGATCTGCAGGCTGGTACAGAGTTACCTTCCTTTAGGCTTTTTCAAATTTCCCTTGTTTTAACCTAATTTCTTGGTTAAAACTTGTCTAAATTTCTAAATTCTTTCTTAATAAATATCAATTCTACACTTTGGCCTTAAATCAAAGTGTTTCCCTTCACAGATATCCTCTTGGGGTTGTCAGATGAGGTTAGTCTCCCATGCCAACAGAAGCTACCATTCAGAGAATGGTTTGCTTCTTAGTTGGATACCATGGGTTGACAACTCTCGCCATCAGTACCACCTGACCACTGATGAGACACAATAGTGTCGAAACACGTGTCTGGTCTAGGTACAAATACAATGGTCCTCCTCAGGACTAGATTACCTTGCGATACGTCCCCCACAAGGGGACTTTGCTCTGTAAATCTCGGTCCCCCTTGAGGAGGGTCTGATGCTCCCAATAGGCTGTCTGTGAAGGGATACTCATTTCTCTCTCTATCTCTGCTAAGAGATTTTAACAAATCTCGGAAGAAAGTCTCTGCTGACTTTCAATTGTTTCTTTCACAATTTCTGATGTTTTATAATGTGGTCACCGTGAAAGTTGCATCGCCTTTAAAGCGATCCAATTGAATAAAGCAGAAAACTTCTTCTTTACCAAGTCCTGTGTTGAACAGCAGTGAAAAGTTGACCGCTTTTCCTGTTTAACCTTTTCAAAATTAGATCTAACTTGTTCGCGTATCCATTTCTGGATCTGCAGGCTGGTACAGAGTTACCTTCCTTTAGGCTTTTTCAAATTTCCCTTGTTTTAACCTAATTTCTTGGTTAAAACTTGTCTAAATTTCTAAATTCTTTCTTAATAAATATCAATTCTGCACTTTGGCCTTAAATCAAAGTGTTTCCCTTCACAGATATCCTCTTGGGGTTGTCAGATGAGGTTAGTCTCCCATGCCAACAGAAGCTACCATTCAGAGAATGGTTTGCTTCTTAGTTGGATACCATGGGTTGACAACTCTCGCCATCAGTACCACCTGACCACTGATGAGACACAATAGTGTCGAAACACGTGTCTGGTCTAGGTACAAATACAATGGTCCTCCTCAGGACTAGATTACCTTGCGATACGTCCCCCACAAGGGGACTTTGCTCTGTAAATCTCGGTCCCCCTTGAGGAGGGTCTGATGCTCCCAATAGGCTGTCTGTGAAGGGATACTCATTTCTCTCTCTATCTCTGCTAAGAGATTTTAACAAATCTCGGAAGAAAGTCTCTGCTGACTTTCAATTGTTTCTTTCACAATTTCTGATGTTTTAGATATATATATATATATATATATATATATATATATATATATATATGGTTTAGGTACAAAAACAATGGTCCTCCTCAGGACTAGATTTCCTTGTGATACGTCCCCCACAAAGGGACTTTGCTTTGTAAATCTCGGTCCCCCTTGAGGAGGGTCTGATGCTCCCACTAGGCTGTCTGTGAAGGGATACTTTTTTCTCTCTCTCTTTCTCTGCTGAGAGATTTTAACAAATCTCGGAAGAAAGTCTCTGCTGACTTTCAATTGTTTCTTTCACAATTTCTGATGTTTTAAATATATATATATGCTAACAATGTGAAGTTGCAAGCAGCTAGCTGTATCCAACACTTAGAATCATATTCCATGACCTTCCTTCTTTGTCTCTGTTATGCTAGTGAGTAAATCTAGCTCGTACGCGGTGAATTGCATTCAAACTTGAAAGTGAATAGACACGTTCTCTTTTCGTACCATTTCTTCCTCCGAAAGCGGCGTATGACTGTCTAAATGGCGGGGTAAAAACGGTCATACACGTACAAATCCACTCGTGCAAACACACGAGTGTACGTGGGAGTTTCAGCCCATGAACGCAGAAGAAGAACATAAGAAGACGTACCATTTCTGAATGAAAGGTGCCTGTGAGATTGAGACACGTGGTAACTGTGTATGATGCTGCATACGCTGCACAACAGCAAGGATGTCGCCAGGATTTATTTTCTTCGGCAAACACAGGATGGACCAATCTCTAGCGAGAGGTCTGTTGAAAACACGTGCTCCGGTCCACGTGTTTGCGACAGACCCCTGGTTAGTGATTGGTCCATCCTTTTTTTTGTCGGAGATTTCGCAAACAAAAGGTCACTCTCAAGTTCCGCTGTTGCTGAGATGATGATGATGATGATAATGATGATGATGCGTATTCAAAAATCAACATCGCGGATTTTTTACTTCCAATTGAGATATTGTTTCGTGTCGACTAGAACAACCATCCCAAATGTATGTATGTGCTCGTCTGAAATCCGACCGACATTGATAGACACAACCGCTGGAAACGTTTTTGTCTGAGAGGAGATTCATTTGGCAGATACACAGAAGAGTAAGAATGGAGTAGTGGTACGACGGAAGAAAATAAGGACGTTCCGAAGAGACAGCGAAACCGAGAGAATTATAAAGTGGAGGAGGTATGTGTGTGTGTGTGTGTGTGTGTGTGTGTGTTGTGGGTATGTGTGTGTGTGCGTGTGTCTGTGTGTGTGAGTAAGTAGGTGTGAGTGCGTGCGTGCGTGCGTGTATGTATGTGTGCGTGCGCGCGTGTGTGCGCGCGCGTGTGTTGGGTGTGTGTGCGTGTGTGTGTTTGTGTATGTGTGTGTGTGCGTGCGTGCCGCGTGTCAGTGTGTGTCAGTGTGTGTGTGCTCTCGCGCGCGTGTGAGTATGTGTCTGTTTATCTTTGTGTCTGTGACTGTGATTGCATCTGCATCTCTATCTATGTGTCTGTGTTGCCGCCTTTGTCTCAGTGTTCCCAAACGGAAATTGGTCAGACGTGATGCCAAGAGGCAAGTCTCTTTAGGACAGCTTAACGGCAACGAGAAGACCAGAGCAGGACACGACTAATCAAGACCGCTGGAGGCTTTCTCAACAACTGACTGCAAGTACAAGTAGACCAGACAGAGTGAGAGGGCAGTAAAACGAACCAGTTAAACATGGGTCTTTGTACTGCTTAACAAATTGGTACGGTTCTATTTGTGGGATGCTGGATAGGTACCAAACTAGACGTTACAGAGAGAGCGAATAGTGATCAAGACGGAGAATACGCAGTGAAAAGCGATAGTCAGATTCATTCGTGAAACTTTATTTTCATCTTCAAGGGCCGTAATTGTATGGCGGAGGAAGCTTTTGTGAGACTTTATTCTTGAAGGTTACCATAGCGTGTGTGTGTGTGTGTGTGTGTGTGTGTGTGTGTGTGTGTGTGTGTGTGTGTCTGTCTGTGTCTGTCTGTGTCTGTGTGTGTGTGTGTGTTTGTGCGTGTGTGTGATGGTGTGTGTGTGTGTGTTTTGTTCGATTCGAATCATTTTTTTTCTATTTTTCTTTCTTCTTCTTCTTTTCACTTTAGTCGAGAGAGGTCGTGTTGTTTTAATTTGAGCTCACTCCGTCTTTTATTCTATACTTGTTGAGCCAGTTTTCATGTGGGTACACGGTAACTGTTGGATACTACTGCTTTTGTATCCATGCCTTGAAAACAGTCTGCCAACTGAAAGCACCTCCGTAGCTTCTTTGTCTTCTGCATTCTGTGAATGAATGCAAATGAGCTAATATGCTGTCATACAGAAACCAAACACAACTCCGAATTTAGGTTCCCTCCACTGTATTAATCAGCTATGACAACATACACACAAATACACACAATCATGAACATAAATGTTAGGTACTCAAAAATCCAGTACTCACAGTTTTGGTAGGCAAAAAAACACTCGAGATGACAATCTCGTACATAATTGGAATGACAAAACTCTCTACCCTTTACTTAGGTATAACTCTACACAACCAGTCCCTGCACTCACAGGCACACGATATCTAGTTTACAGGTATCTACTCACGGCTCGTGTGTAGTCAACACAAATCAGTTATAGTTTCTACTACGGCAGACTTAAAACACCGTCTGCTCTGTCTACTAAAATATTCCTTATCTCTTAAGTAAGTTAAGATATTGTAGACATATTTTAATTCTGGTCATACGCAGAATTACACAGCTTCTATTGCTGTTCAGAAGTAAATGTATTTTACTGCTAATTCCTGCTACTGGTGACCTCGGTCTACTCAGTTTCTATCGCCCTGTGACCACTATGGTCCAACTCTACGGACAAAAATAACCGTGCACTAGCTTCTAGAAATCCCGTCGAATCTCAGCTATGCGAGTCTAAAGGCGTAATATTCCGGCGGCTGCTCAGATCCTTAGTACTGTCATCTGGCCGCTATTTTCCTTTAGGACCGGTTACACGACGCACTGCACAACATAAATAGCGGACATCTTGTCTTAGATATCTGTCTGCTATGTTTAAAGTTACAGTGTTAGTCGATTCGACTTATGCGATAAACATTAACGATATTCAAATGCTTATTCCATTTACCTGTTAAGTGCTCTACTCGGGCTTCCTTTCTCCCGGTCGATTCCCGTGACAACCCCTCCCTGTCGCTGGACAGTGGTTAAGTGTAACGATAACTTCGTTGCGATTAACAAAGTCAACTCTCTCGGTGAGTGAGTTGAATTCACAATCCGTGTGCCACACAATTTACTATGTCACTCTGTTATCTCTGGTTAGCGCTCTAAAAGCGTGGAGGCTATCACTATCAACTTTGCCTGTCAATGTTATTCGTGATTTCCTTCACACATTCATGGTCTACAACTTACAGGCACACCCACGGCTTGCATAAGCGAGTTTTTGCATGTATGGCCGTTTCATTTAGGAAGTCAAACTTCGTTTTCGGGGGTCGCATGCTGGGTATTTTTTGTGTTTATATAACTGACCCACGGAACTCTGACGTGGATAACTGGATTTCTCTCGTGCGTACTTGGTCCTGTGCTTGCGCATAGAAACAAACGGGGGAGGGGGGGGGGGGGGGGGTATACGGCACTAGCGGGTCGACCTTGGATATTCTTTGACTGCAGCAGCTAGCTCTTTTGGATTTATTCTTCAAGGTTGCACAGCTCCGTGGTGATATTTGTCATAAATCCCTTTATCTTCTGACAGTGCATGTTTCTCATCAATTAGCACACACGGTGTTATTTCCCCAATGTAATGAACACCCTCTGTCAGTCAGTTCATCGCGCAGTATGTGTATATTGTGTATATACATCAGAAATGTATGACTCTTGAGAATGTGGTAACAATGAATCTTTGCTGATAATCTTTGTCAATGTCCTTGATCTTGATGCTCTGTATATCAATTATTACGCATTGTGTTATTTCCCTCATGTAATGAATACCTTCAGTCAATCAGTTCATCGCGCTGTATTCTATGCTGTGTATACATTATAAATATATCAATCTTTAGAATGTGGTACCTCATACACGCTAATTATCTCTGTCAAATGTCCTTGATCTTGATGCTCTGTATAATTATCAATACATCAGCATGATGAAGTTATAGACTTGAACTTAGTGCTCTTTGTTGATGATTTCAACGTGGCACGCGACGTTGCTTTAGTGTGTGCTGTCTAATCTACACGATTCTGGGACGATGATACTCATGTTTACGACTTACTCTGTGTGTTTGTTTTTTTGGTGTTTTTTCGGTGTGGGTTGTTTCGCCTGATGCAGGTGCGCCTGGTACAATTACAACATTACGGAAATCTTTGAGCAATTATCTGCCAATAGCTAGCGTAATTTGCTGGTACCAGTCCGAGTAAAAAATACTGCCTTACGCACGTGGCAGGTGCAGCCCTAGAGACATTAGCAATACATTGTTGCATTGCTGAAATTAAAGGCACAGTACGCCTCCCGTAAACCATCACAGATACTGTCAGGCTTTTACACACAGTACAAACACCCTTTCATTTACACACTCACCGCTTTTGAAGAGCGAGCAATTTTCAAAGAATTAATTTTGCGGATTGTCTGATAACAAAATCGGACGGTACGTTTTGGCGCTAGACCTAACTTGTAAAATCTAAATAATAAATTGACAGCTTGTTACACAAACATTCTTAAATCATAAAATAATTCTTTTTTCATCAAGACAAGATCAGTACAATTCCAAGTTTTGAAAGTTTGAAAAAAGAAAAGCCCGGAAGCAGGGTCACGCAAGGTCGTGGTTCTCGTAGCAGACGACGGTTTATGCCTATCGCCAGTTCCTCTGAACAGTCAAAAGCCATCGCGAGAGTTCTTGTGGACCACAGCCGTTTGTTTCGTGCATAGTCAGAGGTACATAATAACGTGCTACATGTATTGCAGATAAGCTCACAGCGAGTCGCATTCAAATTACTAACTGACGACTGCATTGTGAAAAAGGGAAACTGGATCACACGGGTTCACGATGGCTCAGGGGTAAGATAAACCACGCAAAAATAAATTCTTTGAAAATTGCTCGCTCTTTACGGAGGGCACCTAGGATGTTCTCAAGCGGTGAGTGTTTAAATGAAAGGGTGTTTGTACTGTGTGTAAAAGCCTGACAGTATCTGTGATGGTTTACGGGAGGCTTACTGTGCCTTTAATATTTACACTTTTTTTAAACTCGTATTTATGCAAGCAGCAGTTGTACTCTGAGCGCACAACATCAAAGCGACAAAAAAATGAATACGATTAAGCCTACTACGTACGGGCAGTCATTTTATTTTGCAACACTAATTGTGTTAGGCTGTCATGCATGATGCCAATAAAACTAAACCTGTCGTGAAAAGAACGAGGTAAACAAGAAATTCCTCCGAGGTAGGAAAAACACCCCCGTCCTTACCATTCTCACTGCCACCAACTGAGAAGGTTATTTCCCTTTGACCATTAATATGTCCCTCTATACGTCCTTGTAGAATCTTAATCCACCAATAACTCCCTAACCGTGTGTTTGACTGGTCCCAATTTTTGTAAGGACCGTCTCAGGAATGTATAGAACCTGTTCACCAAGTTTGGTGACGATCGGTCCGTTCATTCTTGAGATCTATATGCGAACACAAACACACAAGCAAACAAACACATCGACCGAATCCTATACACACCCCTATACCGGGGGTGTAAAAACGCGAATGACTCACATATTCTATTTCTTTAACAGTGCACTCGTATATGTATATTTGGCATTGTGATGTGTGTGCACTTTTCAAGGACGGAAACTGGGACATGGAATGGGAGCCGGAACACGTTGGACAGGAAACACAAGAAATAAAGAAGATACAATGCAGGAGCGGATCTTTTTATTTGGGGGTCTGCATTTATTAACAGAACCGGTGGCTGCACCAATAACCAACCGCTGAGACATCACGAAATTCCGAGGTCCATGGATAAGAAGGCACTGCATGGACATATCTTTTGGGTGGCTCTGCGGAAGATCTTGACAGAACAAGTGGTTGCAAAGATAACAAACCATAGAGAGAGATCTCAAAAGTTCGCACGAAATAAGACGATGACTGCCTGGGTGAGATTGTCCCGCATTTAATTGGACATAGGCTAATCGAGTGAACGAGCGTTGGGAGAAACACCAACGAATGAAAGCGTAACACTCAGGAGATTTCCCAAGGACATTTAACAACTCATACATGGTTGTCGAACCGCCTAAGTGGTGTTCTTTCGTGTCAGACTGACATTTACGTTGTTTTAGTGGCGTGTGTGGTTTGTTGGCTCACGTAAGTGTAGCCTATGCGATCGAAACTTTGTCTGTCTGTGCGTTTGTGCGTGTGTGTGTGTGTTTGTTTGTGCGTGTGTATGTCTGTGGTAGAAACTTTAACATTTCGTCATTTGAAGACGTCACATTATGACGTAAGAGGGTTAGACGTCACGCGAAGGAATTACTGAAAGTCTCGGTCATTGTTATTTTGAGCGGGCCGAGACTAGTTGGCAGTCGTGTCCCTGTAAGTAGGCTACATGCAGACAGACAGATCTAGATCTAGTGTCTCGCTTTCTTGCACAGTGTCACCTATGCTTACTGTGTGTGTGTGTGTGTGTGTATGTGTGACGGAGTGATTGAGTTTGTGTTACTGTTTGTCGATTTCTTACGTGAGCCTTGAAGGCTTCGCCTCTTGTTTCTAGTGCTAAAGCACAGTTCTATTGGCAGGGTGTTGCTTTTGGAAAAAAATTTCCCCTGAAAATTATACAGATAACGATTTAAACTAGTTGAAAAATCGACGGTTGCACACGCTTCGATGCAATCTGAACAGCCATTACAATAACGACTCCAGGGCCGGACCGGGAGAAGGGGGAAGGGGGGAGGGTAGATTATTTGGCCTTTTTCTTTTTATATTTTTATGTATTTGGCCTTTTTCTTTTTATATTTTTATATTTTTATGTGTGTGTATATGTGTGTGTGTGTTTGTGTGTGTGTGTGTGTGTGTATGTGTGTGTGTGTGTGTGTGTGTGTGTGTGTGTGTGTGTGTGTGTGTAGAGCGATTCAGCTTCCAGTAATTGTTTTTCTCTAATTGGGTAAAAGCTTCTTATCTAATATACTAAAGGCACATACTCGAATGAGTTACCCCTAAAGCGGCGTATGGCTGCGTAATTGGCGGGGTAAAACCGTATATTTAAGGTACTAAATGCACATAATGGAATGAGTTCCCCCGAAGCAGGGTATGGCTACCTCAATGGCGGGGTAAAACGGTCATACACGTAAAAACCGTGGGAGTTTCAGTCCATGAACAGACGGGGTAAAAACAGGCATTCACGTCAAAATCACTCGTGCAAAAACATGAGTGAGCGTCGGAGTTTAATCCCATGAACGAAGAAGAAGGATTAAGTATATTTCCATGTATGGTCGTCATTGTTTTAACTCTTCATTTACAACCCTACGACGGAAGTGCTATGCCAACAAACAAACAAGTCGCGTAAGGCGAAAATACAATATTTAGTCAAGTAGCTGTCGAACTCACAGAATGAAACTGAACGCAATGCAACGCAGCAAGACCGTATACTCGTGGTCCACCGCTCACGGCATAGGCAGTGAAATTGACAAGAAGAGCGGGGTAGTGGTTACGCTATGCTGCATAGCACGCTTTTCTGTACCTCTCTTCGTTTTAACTTTCTGAGCGTGTTTTTAATCCAAACATATCATATCTATATATTTTTTGAATCAGGAACCGACAAGGAATAAGATGAAAGTGTTTTTAAATTGATTTCGAAAAAAAAATTTTGATAATAATTTTTATATATTTAATTTTCAGAGCTTGTTTTTAATCCGAATATAACATATTTATATGTTTTTGGAATCAGCAAATGATGGAGAATAAGATAAACGTAAATTTGGATCGTTTTATAAATTTTTTTTTTTTTTTTACAATTTTCAGATTTTTAATGACCAAAGTCATTAATTAATTTTTAAGCCACCAAGCTGAAATGCAATACCGAACCCCGGGCTTCGTCGAAGAGTACTTGACCAAAATTTGAACCAATTTGGTTGAAAAATGAGGGCGTGACAGTGCCGCCTCAACTTTCACGAAAAGCCGGATATGACGTCATCAAAGACATTTATCAAAAAAATGAAAAAAACGTATGGGGATTTCATACCCAGGAACTCTCATGTCAAATTTCATAAAGATCGGTCCAGTAGTTTAGTCTGAATCGCTCTACACACACACACACACACACACACGCACACACATACACCATACCCTCGTTTCGATTCCCCCTCGATGTTAAAATATTTAGTCAAAACTTGACTAAATATAACAAAAACAGTATCAAATTCCAGAGATGCAATTGTATAATCTATGTCTAGATCTGTTTGTCTTTTTACATTTAGTCAAGTTTTGACTAAATGTTTTAACATAGAGGGGGAATCGAGACGAGGGTCGTGGTGTATGTGTGTGTGTGTGTGTGTGTGTGTGTGTGTGTGTGTGTGTGTGTGTGTGTGTGTGTGGGGGTGTGTTTTAACTGCTCTCATAGTGAGGTCTTAGGTGGTCTACACACCTACACACTGAGGTCCTACAGAAGTCCTCACTCGGTGTGAGGACTTTTTTCCCGTTAAGTTGACTTTTTTGACGGAAAGAATGTCATAACAATGTTCAAAATGACATTCTTTCCGTCCTCTATAGGCGACGAAATAGGTCAAATTTTGTGCCTTTTTTAGTGAAAATTCTTCGATGCCGGAGCGAGTACTGCACTCAGTGCCGTTGTAGTGCAAGTGCACTAGAAAGGCACTGCACCCAGTGCCGTTGTAGTGCAAGTGCACTACAAAGGCACTATCCGTGTATGTATTAGCAAGTCCTCACTATGAGAGCAGTCCAAACAGGGGTGTGTGTGTGTGTGTGTGTGTATGTAGAGCGATTCAGAGTAAACTACTAGACCGATCTTTATGAAATTTTTCATGAGAGTTCCTGGGTATGATATCCCCAGACATTTTTTTCATTTTTTTGATAAATGTCTTTGATGACGTCATATCCGGCATTTTGTCAAAGTTGAGGCGGCACTGTCACACCCTCATTTTTCAATAAAATTGATTGAAATTTTGGCCAAGCAATCTTCGACGAAGGCCGGACTTTGGTATTGCATTTCAGCTTGGAGGCTTAAAACTTAATTAATGACTTTGGTCATTAAAAATCTGAAAATTGTAATTAAAATTATTTGTTTTATAAAACGATCCAAATTTACGTTTATCTTATTTGTCAGCATTTTCTGATTCCAAAAACATATAAATATGTTAGATTTGGATTAAAAACAAGCTCTGAAAATTAAAAATATAAAAATTATGATTAAAATTAAATTTCCGAAATCGATTTAAAAACAATTTCATCTTATTCCTTGTCCGTTCCTGATTCCAAAAACATATATGATATGATATGTTTGGATTAAAAACACGTTCAGAAAGTTAAAAAGAATAGAGATAGAGAAAAGCGTGCTATCCTCCTCTGCGCTACCGCGCTTTTCTGGATTGTTAATTTCACTGCCTTTGCCACGAGCGGTGGACAGACGATGCTACGAGTGTACGGTCTTGCGGAAAAAATGCAATGCGTTCAGTTTCATTCTGTGAGTCGACTGAGCTTGACTAAATGTTGTATTTTCGCCTTACGCGACTTGTTTCACTTGCCTTCATTTGGCATGCAAAGCAAGGCATGCATTTACGTAACATCCCAAGCGTGCGTGTCGTCTTGAGTTTACATTACCACGATCTGTTTTTACATTTAGTCAAGTTTTGACTAAATGTTTTAACATAGAGGGGCAATCGAGACAAGGGTCGTGGTGTATGTGTGTCTGTGTGTGTGTGCGTGTGTGTGTGTAGAGCGATTCAGAGTAAACTACTGGACCGATCTTTATGAAATTTGACATGAGAGTTCCTGGGTATGATATCCCCGGAAAGGTTTTTCATTTTTTCGATAAATGTCTTTGATGACGTCATATCCGGCTTTTTGTAAAAGTTGAGTCGGCACTGTCACACCCTCATTTTTCAATCAAATTGATTAACATTTTGGCCAAGCAATCTTCGAAAAAGGCCGGACTTCGGTATTGCATTTCAGCTTGGTGGCTTAAAAATTAATTGATGACTTTGGTCATTAAAAATCAGAAAATTGTAATTAATTTTTTTTTATAAAACGATCCAAATTTACGTTCATCTTATTCTTCATTATTTTCTGATTCCAAAAACATATAAATATGTTATATTCGGATTAAAAACACGCTCTCAAAATTAAAAATATAAAAATTATGATCAAAATCAAATTTCCGAAATCGATTTAAAAACAATTTCATCTTATTCCTTGTCGGTTCCTGATTCCAAAAATATATAGATATGATATGTCTGGATTAAAAACACGCTTAGAAAGTTAAAACGAAGAGAGGTACAGAAAAGCGTGCTATGCAGCACAGCGAAACCACTTCCGCGCTAAACAGTCGCGTCAATTTCACTGCGTTTTGCACGAGCGGCGGACTACGGTCATTGTGAAAAAATGCAGTGCGTTCAGTTTCATTCTGTGAGTTCCACAGCTTGACCAAATGTAGTAATTTCGCCTTACGCGACCTGTTTAATTATGTTTCCAAACACGACTGTGTGTGTGTGTGTGTGTGTGTGTGTGTGTGTGTGTGTGTGTGTGTAGGTGGGTGTGTGTGTGTGTGTGTGTGTGTGTGCGCATGTGTGTGTGTGTGTGTGCGCATGTGTGTGTGTGTGCGCGCGCGTGTGTGTGTGTGTGTGTGTGTGTGTCTGACTACCTGCCTGTCTGTCTGCCTGTGTCGTCCCTCTTCCCCCTCCCTCTCTCCACACCGCCTCCCTTTCTCCATCACGAACCTTCACGCGTAAACACGGATTTTTCCAGGGACGCATTTCTTGTTATGATTGGTCTGGATACTAAAAAGTAAAAGTAATAGGTCTGGATTCGCTATGGAGATATACATGTTGATCTCGTCGCACGACCCAATGTTGCCGTGGGTCTAATTCAGAGCAAAATATATTGCACGTTAGTACGGGAAGGTGCTGGTTATTATGGGGGCGAGGACGCCCCCATTCTATACGGATAGTTTAGAGGTTGACCATGGGCAGCGCCATTTTGTTGTGAAATACGTCATCAGTTTGTGTACACAGGAAGTTGTGACATCCGTCACCCTATGGGAGGGGTGACGTCAAAATTGTTCATCTGTAGAAAGTTGTGAAATCCGTCACCCTATGG
>NC_090246.1:70190250-70227735 GCF_037325665.1 Littorina saxatilis | reverse complement strand
GTGTGTTGGCTTGTGTATTGTTGTGAGAGAGAGAAGGCATTCTCTCTAAAACAAACATGCTACATCATAGTGTCACGCTGTAAATATCACCTTATCCGCGAAAAGCAGCTTCGCACCTGTGTGAGAACAAAACCTCAACAAATGTTTTTGTTACTTTTCAAAGTTGTCTTTCTAGGTCTTACAATCTAACGCCCTGGTGTTAAGCTTCCTGCAAATAAAGCTTCTGAACTTCTTGAATCAGTGTTGCATTGTTATCAACATTGGTGAACACTACGTCTTTGTTTCCGTGTTGTTTCTGTGTTTGTTCTGTACTGTTAGCACAGGGATGTTGCACTGAACTACTGTTTAAAGATAACACGAACGTTTTGGCTTTTTTGTGTGGATTTTTTTCTTTTCTGCAGCTATGATCATTCAGTCACAATCAGGAAGAATCACGTGCTCTTGTTTACAAAACTGTCAACATGTAGAAAACCACGAACAAGAACGAGAACAACTTACTTGGTCTTCATCTCTCAACAGTTAAAGGAATGAGCGGTAGATGCATTTGAAGAAGGCTAATTCGTGCAATATCATTCAAGCCATTTTCTTAGAAATTCGCATTCCTCGGTGTTATAAAAATGTGTGGTTTGTAAAATTATTAGAATTAAATCCCAACTAAAATCCAGTTTAGTGTCTTATAAGTTGTCTTCATTTTTGTTCGTGGTTTTCTACTTGTATTAGCTATGTGTGGATAGAGAGACAATCAACATAACTGCTAATTCTGAACATCATGTGTTTAGATTCACAAACCAGGGAAAAACGAACCAAGCAATTGAAAAAAGTAAGACAAAGTCGAAAAATTGTGACATTTTGATTGGTAACGATAATTTGGAGTAGCCATCCTCGACGGTCGCGCCGCAGGAGAAGAAAAAAAGCTAAGGAAAGTTAAGACACAATGAAGGAATATGTCATCGCAGAGATCCACGTCGTTGATGTTGACAAAGTCAAATATCAAGTTCTCTTACAAAAATGAAATCGAAATAAAAAGATTAAACAAAATACCGCCACTGCCCTATACAGGAAGACCATTAACCATGCTTCAAACAAGTAGGCTGCAAGCCAGCCTGGCCTACCGTGCACCCCCCTCAGGATCCAGCTTCAGTAGGCTAGATACATCAATTGCAGCTGTGCATTAGTGTTGTGATTTCACAGATAAATTTAGCGTTCCAGGGGGTACCCTCAAACAAAGGGGCATAAGAAGTAGTGGGGATGAGTTTTTTCGTGGCGAAGATGATAAAACGTGTTCAGTAGACCCCAATGAATATCTCTAGCCTACTAGAGCTGGATCCTGAGGGGGTGCACGGTAGGCCAGGCTGGCTTGCAGCCTAAAGGTGACCATGCCATTGTAGTTCATTACCCACCGGCAAGTTGTACAACCTTAGAGTCAATACCCTGAGAACAAGTCGTCTACCACTAATGCAAGAGATTAAAAACCAATTTCCAACCCCTAATCCTCCAACAGTGTCTATTGAGATAACGTTCTCGTTTGTATGCATTTCACGGCACCCATAGGGATTCTTTGAAACACGACCCACAAAGCTTAGCCGCTTTACTGTATGCGTCTAAGCTCCAGTCAGTGTGATGTTGTTGTTGTTGCTGTTGTTGTTGGTGGTGTTGTTGTTGGTGTTGGTGTTGGTGTTGTTGGTGGTGTTGGTGTTGTTGTTGAAACACGACATGCGAAGCTTAGCCGCTTTACTTTTTGCGTCGTAAGTTCTAGTCGAGTTTTATGTTGTTAATGCGGTTGTTGTTGTTGTTGTTGTTGTTGTTGTTGTTGTTGTTGTTGTTGTTGTTGTTGTTGTTGTTGTTGAGACACGACCCGCGAAGCTTCGCCGCTTTACCTTTTGCGTCGAAAGTTCCAGTCAAGTTTTATGTTGTTGTTGTTGTTGTTGTTGTTGTTGTTGTGTGTTTGTTTTTGGGTGTTTTGTGTTGCAAAATCACAGCTGAGGTACGTTAGAGCACGCACGCATCTGTTAGTTGTACAATTCTGCCGATCAATCAACTGCTTAGTGTTCTGATCAGTCATTTATTTCGTGCAAAGATGCCTGTTAGTAGATACAGACTTGCATGGCGCTTTTCACGGTCGTCATGCGCTGCAAGTTGTCATTAGATAACGATCACCTTCTGCAAACCTCCCCTATTAAAATGTTATACGGTGCATCTGTTCAAAGTTCTGCGCAAATTACTACGCTTACATTTCAACCGTTAAACCTTATTATTAGCCGTCCGCAGGCAAGAAACAAGTAAGCTGCCATCTAATTGGATGGGCTTTTTTCCAACTGAGGGCACTGGTGGCTTTTTTGCGCACCGAAAATACACCAGTACTAGCTGCCTCATGTCCTTGCACGAGACCACACTAAGGAATCTCGCCCACAGCTGCTGAGAGCTCGCTGACGTCCTAAAAGACTACGATAAACTGATTAACGTTCGTCGGAGTAAAGGAGGCGTTAATATCGTTTGTGTTCACGACAACATCACTACCTTTGCCCGATGAAAAGCCTGAAATACAATTATCACGGCTTTTTGAAGCGCAGTGACCTATGCGTCCTCAAGTTTCGAAAACATGGAAGCAGCTTAGCTTGAACAAGCTTGAGGCTAATGTAGGTGCTGAATTTGACAGCTTAGTGCTGGTTTCTGCGTGTCTAAAAGGTTAATCTCTTTTCATCCGGCTGTTTTTGCAACTTAAATCTATTTCAAAAAATCCTTTGCTTCACAAAATATTGTAAATGCATTCGCACATCGAGAAAAACCTGTTGCCGGGTTGGTAAAGCTGTCCCAAAAAATCGTCTAATCGACCGGAAGCTTTGAAAAAATTAAATGCTCTCTCTCTCTCTCTCTCTCTCTCTCTCTCTCTCTCTCTCTCTCTCTCTCTCTCTCTCTCTATGTCTCTCTCTCTCTCTTTCTCTCTCTCTCTCTTCTCCTCCCTCGCTCTCTCTCTCTCTTTCGCTCTCTCTCTTTCTTTCTCTCTTTCTCTCTCTCTCTCTCTCTCTCTCTCTCTTGTTTTTTTCTTGTCGGTGATTATGGATTTCGTTTTCCTTCTTCTTCTTCATCTTTTTCTTATTATTTCTTATGCTTTTTTATGTTGTTTGTGTTTGTTTCATACGGAGGGGTGGGTCTGTTTTGTTTGACACATTTTTTTAAATACCTCTCGCACACAATTCGATAAAGCTAAGCTAGTGAAGTAAAGTGTATGCACAGTTAATACAGCATTCGTCCAAATACTGCTTTAGACACAAATACCACCAATAGCTCAACGCCTTTGGAGGCGAAAGGAAGAGCAAAGGAAACTAAATCTCGACCTGACTCGGTCCTAAGAAGGCGTATGATCCCACGAGAAATAAAAACGCCAGACAGCGACTCCCTGGCTGATTGCATGGTCACCCGTCTTTGATGTCGCTGCTGTGCGTTCGAGAGTAAGAAGGGGGAAGGAGACCTTTATTGGAGGAAAGACCTGCCTAAGCAGTATGGACAGCATATCCTGGTTTTCAGAACATGTGTTCAATGTGATTTGTTTTCTTCTCAAAATGTGATTCATGTTTAGAGTTTTAATAATCTTCAGATATGTCAGGGGATGATTATTATCTCAATGAAACGTGTACTTTCACTTGTTTGCTATATATAGGCTACACAACGTCACGCTTGATTGAATGTGTTGTTGATGTTCACACTTGACGACTATATGATTGGTTCAACCTGATTTTACGACGCATTTATCTTGACGTTGAAGCCTGAAAGCATTTGAGGAGCCAAAACTCCATGATAAAGCACAAAGAAAGGACAACATAGGACAGTACAGTAAGCCAATGACATTTTCTAAACGCCTAAAGATGAAGATTTCAGAAATCCGGGATTAGTAGATGTCATTCAGGAAACATACTTATCCTACATACGTGAGAGAGACACCCGTGAGATAATAATCGTTCAAATCACACGTGTGTATATCATGTAAATGAGGTCATGTCAAGCAAGTCTGGCAGGGACCTGTTTTTCCACTGCGTATGATGCCAAAGTCACCGAGACAAACGTCATTATAGAAACACAAATTGCGCTAGCTAATTACCCTCGATGAATCTTTAGAACTAACACGTCACGCCACACTTTCAGAGTGACGTTTCTTTGCTTTGCGTAATAGATTGCACGAGGTTTTAGAAGAGATCGAGGTTCTAAAACAAGCGTCTTCAATTTAGCTGCCTCGAATGCAGGACATTTTCAGTCAAATACACGTAGGTACAGTATGTAGGATAAACAGAATACTACATGGCTTGCTGTGTCGTACCAGATTTACACTCGTTGCTTTTTCAAATAGTGAACAGCTCGCTTTCGCTCGCAGTTCAATATTTTAAAAAAAAACTCGTGTAAATCTGGTACGACACAGCAAGCCATGTAGTATTCTCTATAAATCAGATACGATGGTTTTTGATGTTAATCGACTGCAAACCCCATGGCAGCAATAAAGTCTTGAAGTCATACAAAGGGTATTTGCGGCTAAATTAAACGTTTAAAGCCGTTCATTTTTAAAACTCAACAGTAAACGCAATAATGCAGTGTCCACCCCATCACCACTCCTCTCCTCCGTCTCCAAAGAAATCCTGCCTTGAAGTCTGACAGCAAAAAACGAAAGGCGAAAGGGCAAACGCATTTGCCTGGCTTCAAGCTTCCACCAAATCGTCTTTGGATAGAACCCCATCAAGTTCCCGCTTGGGGTTATCAAAAGAGCAAATCTGCCACTCTTAAGGCCGAGTTTCTCCTCAGCTTGTACCATAAACACGACGGGCGGAGCGAGAGCAAAAGAAAACTAGTTCAAATAGTAGACTCCGAGTGAGGTCTTTAGATGAATTTATGCCACCAGCTGGAAGCCAAAGACCTCCCTGGCTGGAGGATGTTATCATAGACGATGTGTCTTCTCTGATTTGAGCTCAGCGGCGGCTCATCTGATGTGGTGGTGAGATTATGCTTTGATGGCGCTTGTGTCAGATTTATTTTGCTGCAGTGAGAGCAAAATTGATGTAAACTTTGCAAAGATTTTACTGCGAGTTTTCTGCTTTCTGCTCTGTGTGACATCGTGTGCGAGGTATGATGTAGATCAACAACTGAACAAAGGTGGGTTGTTCTTGCTTCGGTAATATCCGATGATCTAAAATATACTGATATTAGCACAGCCCTGGTTCTTCGCTACATAAAAACAAGGCTTTGTTAGATAACGGGTTGAGCTCGTTGTAAATGCGCAAAATAGGGACACAGAATTCAACATCAAAACATCCTTTGTAATCATATATGTCCGGCCAGACAGACAGACAGACAGACAGACAAGCAGATGTACGCATATATATATTGCTATTTCATATCTTACGTGCATTTCCATTGGTCAATTGGGAAAAACTGAGCTCAGTGCCAAAGTGATATCGACGACATTTCCGTCGATATCAGTTTTGATATCGACGACCTCTTTATTGCTTCCCCACTTCAAAAACAAAAACACCTAAATCTAAAAACAAACAAATATATATGAACATGTATACATTTGTAATTTCTTTACAGTAAATACAAAATGTCCAGAGAATTAACAATATATCTAACATTGACTGACTGTGTGATGATATATTCTGCTATTGGTATGTTTCGACAGTGATATCTTCTTCTTCTTCTTCTTCGGCGTTCCAGGACAGTGATATCAAAATCTCGACCTCCGGTCTCGATTTTGATCAATCAATCAATCAATCAATGAGGCTTATATCGCGCATATTTCGTGGGTACAGTAAGCTGTTCTAGGCGCTCTGCAGTGATGCCGTGTGAGATGAAATTTTATACGGCCAGTAGATTGCAGCCATTTCGGCGCATATTTACCTTTCGCGGCCTATTATTCCAAGTCACACGGGTATAGGTAGACAATTATTAACTGTGCCTAAGCAATTTTGCCAGGAAAGACCCTTTTGTCAATCGTGGGATCTTTAACGTGCACACCCAATGTAGTGTACACGCCGAACCTGGGATCGAACTCACGCTGACAGCGGCCAACTGAATACAAATCCAGCGCGCTACCAACTGAGCTATATCCCCGCCCATAGCAGAAGATATCATCACACAGAAGATATCATCACACAGTCCGTCAATATTGGGTAATATTGCTATTTCATATGTTACGTGGATTTCCATTGGTCAATTGGGCAAAACTGAGCTCAGTGCAAAAGTGATATCGACGACATTTCCGTCGATATCAGTTTTGATATCGACGACCTCTTTATTGCTTCCCCACTTCAAAAACAAAAACACCTAAATTTAAAAACAAACAAATATATATGAAAATGTAATGATCCCAGAATTTAGTTGAGCAAGTGACTAGAGACTTTTTGAAAGAAAAGACATTACAATCACCTTTGAAGGCGAAGTCCTCTCAAACGGGATTGAGAATTTTAGAGCTTATTTCTAAGGCCTATATTATCTGTTATGGCTTCTCAAATGCCAGAACATACAGACAGACAAAAGCCGCCAGACCCCATCACAAACAGAACTCTACAATCCACAGGTGTTGCCTCAACACACACACACACACACACACACACACACACACACACACACACACACACACACACACACACACACACACACACACACACACACACACACACACACACACACAGAATCCGTATATATCTATCTATATATATAAATATATAGAGATAGATGACAGTGGATTTTTCGATAAATAGATTCGACCTTTGCACTTTTACAGTGAGGACAACTTACGGGTATATGCAAGAAAAGCCCACAACTTCTAAGGCGAACAACTCTGCAGAGTCTGCTGTGAAGGGCGACGGTAGTCTCCCTGTCACACTCGACCCCCTTTGAATACTTTGTCCCCAAAGTTTCGAACCATGGACCCGCCAAGCCTAGGTCCCTCCCAGGTGGAATGGGAACAGCACGAAAATGATTCAGTGGCCTGAACATGTCATGTCGAGTCCCATCGCTGTCGACGACACCAAATGTAACCGAGTGCCGAAACACCACAATCACCTTTGAAGGCGAAGTCCACTCAAACGGGATTAAGAATAACTGTTATGGCTTCTCGAAGGAAGGCCTGAACATACAGACACACCAAAGTCGCCAGACCACATCACAAACAGAACTCTACAATCCACAGGTGTTGCCCACACACATACACAAACACACACACACACACACAGAAGCCGTATATATATATATGTATATCTATATCTATAAATATATAGAGATAGATGACAGTGTATTTTTCGCGTGGCTATACATTGATTCGACCTTTTCACTTTTACAGTAAGGACAACTTACGGGTGCGATGAAAGCGTTCTGTACAGTGCAGTGACATTCTAATGGGGCGGGGATGTAGCTCAGTCGGTAGCGCGCTGGATTTGTATCCAGTTGGCCGCTGTCAGAGTGAGTTCGTCCCCACGTTCGGCGAGAGATTTATTTCTCAGAGTCAACTTTGTGTGCAGACTCTCCTCGGTGTCCGAACACCCCCCCCCCCCCCCCCCCCCCCCGAGTGTACACGCAAGCACAAGACCAAGTGCGCACGAAAAAGATCCTGTAATCCATGTCAGAGTTCGGTGGGTTATAGAAACACGAAAATACCCAGCATGCTTCCTCCGAAAACGGCGTATGGCTGCCTAAATGGCGGGGTAAAAAACGGTCATACACGTAAAATTCCACTCGTGCAAAAAACACGAGTGTACGTGGGAGTTTCAGCCCACGAACGCAGAAGAAGAAGAAGAAGAAGTGACATTCTAAAAATAGTAACGTAGTAACGGGAATATGGATTGACGCCACACGAAGGAAGGGAGATAAACGCTGAAAACACTGGAGAAGATAAGGAAGAGTTACTGGGAATGGATCCAGAGAAAAACCAAAATGGTTTAGCGCTGCGCGCTGAGAGCACGTATTGAAATATCTCATCGAGCAGGTTGTGTCCGGGGTGTAGCTGAATATGCCCACCAAATTTGAAACAGATCCATCGAGAACCTTGGGCGTGCATCGCGGACACACACACACACACACACACACACACACACACACACACACACACACACACACACACACACACACACACACAGACACAAGTCGTATATATATATAGATAGATATGCGATCCAATTGAACAAGTCTTGCAGAAAACTTCTTCTTTACCAAGTCCTGTGTTGAACAGCAGTGAAAATGTGACCGCTTTTCCTGTTTAACCTTTTCAAAATTAGATCTAACTTGTTCGCGTATCCATTTCTGGATCTGCAGGCTGGTACAGAGTTATCTCCCTTTAGGCTGTTTCAAATTTCCCTTGTTTTAACCTAATTTCTTGGTTAAAACTTGTCTAAATTTCTAAATTCTTTCTTAATAAATTTCAATTCCACACTTTGGCCTTAAATCAAAGTGTTTCCCTTCACAGATATCCCCTTGGGGTTGTCAGATGAGGGTAGTCTCCCATGCCAACAGAAGGGATGAGGGGAGTACTGTGAGCACACAGGTTTCTTACCAGATTACAACATCCAGTTCGGCATTTCATCCAAAAAAACTCAGCGCAGCAAAAGAAGAAACCGTAGCCCCAACCGGGCCAGCCATCATTTGCAGAACTGATGTAGGCAAGAGTAAACTCTGTGGAGGGCTCTGATAGGGTCAGCAGATTTGAAGATTCAATAAGACGCGTGTACTGCAATCGGCGACGAAGCAATCTGTGCTTGAAGGAAAGGCTATGATTGTGGAGATTCGATCAATGACTTCAACGGGCAAGTTGTCACAGGCCTGTGCGGCCTTCAAGTGTGTATGTGTGTGTGTGTGTGTGTGTGTGTGTGTGTGTGTGTGTATGTGTATGTGTGTGTGTGTGTGTGTGTGTGTGTGTGTGTGTGTGTGTATGTATGTGTGTGCGTATGTGTGTTCATACGTGCGTGCGTCCGTGCGTATGTACGTGCGAGCGTATGTGTGTGTGTGTGTGTGTGTGTGTGTGTGTGTGTGTGTGTGTATGTGTGTATGTGTGTATGTGTGTGCGCGTGCGAGCGTGTGTGTGTGTTTGTGTATGTTTGTGTGTGCGCGTGCGAGTGTGCGAGCGTGTGTGTGTGTGTGTGTGTGTGTGTGTGTAAGACACAGAAACAGAGGGCCAAAGAGAGAGAGAGAGAGAGAGAGAGAGAGAGAGAGAGAGAGGGGGGGGGAGGCAGACAGACAGACCGACAGACATAGAAACAGCGAGCGGGAGGTTAGTGAAAAGGTTGGGGTTAGAAGAGAAATAGAAATCCCAGATCGCTAGATCTCTTGCCCAACCCCTAGACTTAATCAGGACCCGTGTCTTGATTCACCATCTTGTATGTCGTCGCTTCGTCCAGGATCTACCTTACCCTGATTCCTATCCCACCTCGCTCTCTCCCTCATTCTGTCTGTCTGTCTGTCTGTCTGTCTGTCTGTCTGTTTGTCTGTCTGTCTGTCTCTCTCTCTCTCTCTCTCTCTCTCTCTCTCTCTCTCTCTCTCTCTCTCTCTCTCTCTCTCTCTCTCTCTCTCTCTCTCTCTCTCTCTCTCAACCGGTCAGTTGTCATATGAATAGGGCGTATCTGGACAAGCATCCGGTAACCGCAATTGCCATTTCAGGGTACAAGTAAGCTAATGGACTGATTGATCTGTAAATGCTTACACATGAAGGTTCTGGCATGCTCTAGGTCCAAGGATCGGATCTTGTATTAAAGGTACAACACATGGCCATGCACATTCTGATAATCATCACTCCACGGCTATCGCCAGTTTCTCTCTGACAGCATGCTAAAGTATTGCGCGAATCTATCAAAACAAGATTGGCCGACTTCGACAGTGATCTCCGTTCTGATCTTCACAGTTCTGATAAAGACATCGTTCTAAGGTCAAAACAAGTCGAAATTTTGAGACTGCTGTCGGAAGGAGACCGTGATATATGGTCGCACCACTCTCAACTGGTTACAGACAAAATCGTCTGCACCGGCGCGCACCGGAGCCAAATTTGATAATCACGTGACACTTCAGAGTTGTTTGCACAGTATATACATCCGTGAAAGATAGCTTGCTTGAAACTGTCTTTCATATTCATTCCTTTGTAATTTAAAAATTACACAACACCATGAAAAATCATTATCGACGATCGCGAATCTGCTTATACCCATAACACATTACGAACAGATCTAAATATGTAAAAAATCGATTTCCTCTCCAGACAAGAAAAACCAAGGCATCCTGTCAGGGATAGAATGAGACCCGAAGGGAAGTAACTCATTTTTGACCTGAGTTCAGGATGGGCCATGCAGTGCTGCAACACACATGTCTGGCATGAAATCCACTGCAGGGTTAAATAGCGGGGTGGGGGGATCGGGACCGACAGACAGACAGGGGGTGGGGGAAGATCATATACTGCAGGCCAGATAGATTATATCAATCATTAAAGGCTAGCATGCAGTAAGTTGTGCACGTACATATTTGGAGGTAATGCACCAGTCTAGATCCCCCGAACCCCACCACTTGGCAAATGTCCAGATACGCATGTTGAACATCGTCTCTGATTGCTCACATCAAGAAATCTTTAAACGTAAACCTTTCTTTTCGTGCAAGCGATCTCTTTCACCACTACAGATCTGCCCAGGCTTTTTAGTCTGACATCTCCACTTGGACGTATACCAAGATTCGACAGTCTGGATGCGTTCTGTGTCAAGCTGCCCAAACTGTGCGTCCCAACGTCCTATACGCACTAGACGCAGAATACAACGGACCAGAAGTTCTTGGAGGTTGTCCCGCGACGCACTATACTTTGCGTTATGGTGCATATTGTCGGTACTGATGTTTTCATTCAGAATAAACAAGAATGTACACTTGGCTGGATTTCGCTGACCAGAAAATGTTCTGCCGGATCTGTATCACTGCGAATTTACAGAGTAGATCTAACTGATATTAAAAAAAATATTAAAAAAATCTAAAAAATCTGTAATGCTCCTGTTTGTGGGACCCTCTTAAGTTCCCCTGAGGGAGTTCTAGGTAGAGCATATGTGGGAGGGGGGGGGGGGGGCTGTGTGCGGAGTGCGACGTTTTAGCGGAATTTTTGTCGCAATTTGACTTGACATGGGTGTCAGATACGAAACTCATTCAGCAAAAACATTCTTGCACATCAAATACACCAGTCAGGCTGTTGAATTTTGGTATGTGGCTTAGTGGGAGCATACTTTTATCACACGTTAAGGCCTCATACAACGACGGTGCGCGTGATGCCTGTCTTTTATCTTCAAAGGCAGTTAGAGCTTAGGAAACTATTCCAATCTACTGAAACATCTCGTCGTAAGATGACTACCACACATTGTCCAGAGAGCAGCAAGTCAACCTCATCAGGCTGCGTACTGGCCACAACAGGCTCAATGCTCACATGAACCAAAAGTTCAAGCTGGCGCCATCACCAACCTGTGCCTGTGGTCAAGAAGACCAAACAGCGGAACACATCTTACAGCGATGTCCCTTACTAGATGAGGAACGAAAAGAAGTGTGGCCGTCACCAACTCCCTTGCAGACCAAACTATATGGCAGTCGACAGGAGTTGGAGAAAACGACAACATTTATCACCAGTGCTGGACTGATCGTGTAACCTCTGCGAACGCCAAGAAGAAGAAGAAGACATCTCGTCGTGTGCAAGCTTCGATTAACATGCACATGAGAGAGAAAAAATCATAATGACTATGTCAACCGTTAAAACAAAAACACACACAATGGCACTCAGTTAACATGAATGTTCTGCCTAGTATTTTCAAACTTGATGAGTTTTTAGACAGTTCCTGACCTTGTGTTACCGGCACGGTTGGCCTAGTGGTAAGGCGTCCGCCCCGTGATCGGGAGGTCGTGGGTTCGAACCCCGGCCGGGTCATATCTAAGACTTTAAAATTGGCAATCTAGTGGCTGCTCCGCCTGGCGTCTGGCATTATGGGGTTAGTGCTCGGACTCGTTGGTCCGGTGTCAGAATAATGTGACTGGGTGAGACATGAAGCCTGTGCTGCGACTTCTGTCTTGTGTGTGGCGTACGTTAAATGTCAAAGCAGCACCGCCCTGATATGGCCCTTCGTGGTCGGCTGGGCGTTAAGCAAACAAACAAACAAACAAACTGACTTTGTTTATCATTCTGACAGAACATTATGCTCTTGGGATTGAAACGGAAATTTCTGTTTAAAAATCTCCGGGAGAAAACGAGGTCTCAAGACAACAAACGCAGGCACTGTAGCATGGAGGAGCTGTCAAGAAACTACACTAAGCCCGATTAAAAGAAAAATAAATCTTTTCCAGATGAAATTAAATTTTGCCGCCGGGGCGAAAAATATTGGTTTGTTGCAAGATGATGCGAATGAGATGTCAGATGCAAGAACGAGGTGAAATAAAGATGGCAACGAGATAGTCGGAAGGCGGGAGGTTGGGTCAGTGGGAGTCAGATAAGAGGGAGAGAGGGGGGAGGGGCTGAGAAATTGGGATTGGGGGTCAATATGGGTGGATAGAGCTGTAAGAGAACAGAGGAAGGCATCAAAGAGAGCTAAAATTAAAAATATAAATAAAACATTAACAAAAACTTAGAATTCCTAGGTCATCCCCTGCTAAACACTTCATGAAAATCATCGTTTTACGATTATCTGCTCTTCATGCATATCATCAGTCGAGAAGGGGAATAAAGTGGAAGCTGGTACTTCACCGACCCTCTTAAGTCGAGGATGGCAAATGGCCTGATACATTACCCCCACTCCTCTCTCGAGCTGAAAGGCTTTCGAGCTGTCACTATCACTGACACTACATGCGCCGAGGGGTTTGAATGAAGAGCAACGCCTGAGCAACATGAAAAGAGCCAGAGAAGAAGAGAGCATCGAACCTTTAGCATCTCAACTACCGCCATCGAGGATGCTTCCAGGTTCAAGGCTAACGGTGTCCATCGCTGAAGGATGGATTGAGAGGTGTAGCTGACAACGCCAGTACTGCGGTGGAATCCAATAAAAGTCACTTAGCATTCATACCGAGCGGCTCAGTCCTTGACAATTTGCTGTGAATGGCGTGGAGAAGTATTGGTGTGTTAGAAAACAGCCAGAAGTGGTGTAGGCATAATGGAGATGCTTCTCTATCAACGCATGCACGCTGCAGTAATCTTCATACTCATTCAAAGCACGCTGCTGTAAAAACGATATATCTTGACATCTGTAGCAGCCGCGGTATTCAAGAAATGTTCTTGCTACGCTGCTTCTGAAGCCTGTTCTTTAGTAGACAACACAGTGACTCGATTAGACAATTTAAATACCGAACGACGTACTCCTGTCACTAAATATTTTTTACAGCGATGGAATCGCCTGAAAACGAAGGGGGGCTTTTCACCTCATAAATAGAAACCATGCATCTCTTAAATAAGGAAAACAAATGTCAAATGATTATTTTGAGTAAACAGCCAGATTTCTGGCGAAAATGTCACACACTCGAACAGAGAAAAATCAACAGCTGCTTTCACAAATGTGAAATATAATGTTGTCACAGTAATGTTCTGGAAACTGCTCTACCGTCAAGTTACTACAAGTACACGTGATCAACGATGACTCCTGTCAACACAAAACAAGTGAATGGTATAAACGCACACACATGCTAACCCCACGTCACCTCACTCATTCCTTTACCCAAGCGTTTCGTGAACTAATGAGGTTCAATATACAATCTCTAACAATGTCGCTGTGCGTGCCAACAATCAAGACAACAGTATACAACAACTTCTCTCTCGAGTACAATCTCCAACACGGCGGAACAGGGACACAACCTGCGTTATCGGTGATCGGAAATAACGATAATTATAACAAAACCTTGTCCGTGCGGGACGCGGTACCCCGCAGTGAAGCAGAAACAACGTTGTAAAGCGTGCATGGACCCTCGGTGATGGCAAAGACAACAAGACAGATAGAGCGTGTAATGGAACATGTAGCGTACGACCTATCCCTCCACAGTGCAGTCACTGATGGAAGAGCTTGGACCCATGTCAGGTCAGGATCCTGGCCTGCGGTACCAAAAGGAGGAGGATCATGCGATGGGTTTAGAGGGGGGTGAGGAGTGGGAGTGGGGGATATTGGAGACGAATGATGAGGGTGAAAAGGGGGAGATTGCATGACCTCGCAGATGACTAGAAAGTGGAGAACAACGCGGAAGAAGAGTAGCGGGACAAGGCGTAGGCTTACTATTGTCTGTGCTGAAACCTTACTTCAGTGTCCGAAACCAGCGGAAGGGAATAAGTGTTACCCTGTCCACCCAAAAAGCTTTGGCCAGACCTCCGAGCACACCCTAAACTTAAGTGTTCCTTTGTTGATCACTCTTTCTTAAAGTAACAAAATAATGTTGAACCCATTGTGACACAGTACATAGTTATACTTCCAAAGGTAGCACGGATCGTTAACATTAATAATAATAATAATTGTCAGTAAGTACAGGTGTCACATGACTGATGTGAACCAGTTGATTGGCTAATGGCGATGCGAAAAAACTGTTAGCGCACTCTTGGAGTGCGCTAACTTTTCCACAGAGCGTATTCTTCCGCCCTTTGCCTAAGCGAGACTGTACTCTCATCCTCAGAATTAATTAATGACATGTAGCTTATATTCTCCACAATACCAAATGATGATAAATTCCCTGCTTCTCAATTAAAGCAGAAGTGTGTTTTTTTCTGACAGATTGCATGTGCCTGTGCCACAGTGCCACTGATCTAAAAATAGAAGCCGCGGTGTTTCATCTCATTTTCGCCGACCACAGGCGGAAGGTATCGTCCACTGGACTACTACTATCACAGAAAGACTACAAGGTATGTCACTCATCTTCGAGTCTTCTGTGTTCTCGGAGTCGCTTCCTGGGGAAAAAATATTGTTCAAGACGGTTTGCCTCTTCCTACAGTCTGTGTAAGGTCAAATAAATACAGTTGAATGATTGTTTGAACTATCATGTGCCTTTAGTTTTCAGCTTCCGTCCGCTGCAGGTTGTTTTTAACCATCATTTGGATAATCCGCCCATGCTGGGAATCGAACCCGGACCGCTTTCGCCGTATCCGAACGCCTTTCCGGACGTCTTACCACCACACCACAAACTCTTCATTGCTCCGTCAGTGAATTTAGTGCTATTATACCTAACCGCTACTGGCAGACATGGGCCGATCGATTGACCGGTAACTTCCACATTCTTCCACACACAGCTTTGTCAGTTGTTGAGGCCTTGCAAGGTTTTGACGGCAACAATAATTATTGTAGTTCTCTAAGACTTTATTTCTGTTTGATTTGTAATAATGTTGGGAAGATATATTTATCAATTGATCAACAAAATAAAACATAATAAAAAACGACACAACATTGTTAAAATTATCATTGGCCAACATTGAACGTTTACGAAGGCCTCAATCTTCACGCGCATAGACGAGATTAATAGGTGCTTGATTTTGGTATTTTGAATTACATAACATTACATCTTTGTTGGGCTTCATGGTCATGGCAACAGCCATAATAATATTACATGATGTATAATATGTTATTCCCCCCTCTGCTTCTTTACCTCTGTGAACTTGTAGAGCTAGTTATTTTTCGATAAACACCCAGCAACCAAACAAATAACGACCCAGCAACAGCCTGAATCCTCGATAGCGCAATGGGTTGAGAAGCTGTTCTGCGTCGGTACTACTTTTGCGACTGAAAAGTTCCGAACGCTCTAATGTACGAAGTACATGTATACATCTCTGGAGAAAACAATACAAACATACCGCATTTAAATTAATAACTACAGGCTTGAACACATGAATCTCCATATAAAATCCATGAGTTTGGTTGTTTTCTGAATCTAGGTCTGCTGTGCACAAACGTTCATCACAAGCAAATTCCCAAGGCAAGTAACTCTCATACTTTGTCTAGCGACAAGAGTAGTTCCCCTTTCAAATTTCTTTTCACTCAGTTTCTTCGACAACAGACTGCAATCCAACCGTCAGTTTTCAACAATATTTCATTTAATAAACAGATCACACGCAACCAAATGCACACATCTCATCAATTTAAACAACATAAAGCGGTTTCATACACTATTTTCCCCAGAAAATTAAACTTCATACAGTTTTTAACGTTGGAACACGGTTGCAAAAGTTCGTCTGCTAGTCCCATTTGACGAAAGAACATTATCCTAAGCGATACCAAACCATATACAGCACACACAATATCTGCCTTTGCCGCCACAGCAGAATAACAGCATATCTGTGTACTTGATTTTAGTCCAAAACAGGAAAACTGATAAGAAGTGTTAACAGAATGGAATGATTTGCACGGGACTATACAACCGCGCATTAATCGATCGCCTGCGCAGGTTGACTGGTTGAGTGAATAGGATTCGATCAAACTTTCGCAACAAAACTCCTCTTTTCTTTGAATAACAGAAGAAAGGAGGAATAAAGAGGTTACACACCTCGTCTCAGTGATTACAAAAAAATAATGGTCTCAGTTCGCGGTCATGAAAAAGCTCGCTAAAGCTCGCATTTTTCATGATCCGCAAACTTTGACCATTATTTTTAATAATCACTGAGACTCGGCACGTAACCTATACATATTTCAGCATATTATGTGAATTACATGTCATCATACCAAACTGTCATACATTTTTATTCCTACATTATTCTGATTGATCACAACCAAACCTACTATCATTGGACACATCCAAATGCAAGCGCCTGTTCTTGATAATTTGCCACTGATCTAAAAATAAAATCAGTGCAATTTCCTGGGTCGGGCTTTGCCACAGACACTCACGGTTTGGCCTGTAGGTAAAATGTACAATGTATTTTCTGATTTGTGCACAAAAGCTTTTTTTTCTTTTTTTTAACATAACAATGTGTAATGTCACTGTATGTTTGAAAGACCATGGTCACATTTGTAAAACAAATGTTAAATTAAAAAATAAATAACATTTTGGTTCATGATTTTTTCCTACACCTGTGCTGAAAATAAGAAATAAAAATGTCGGTATATAAGTCACTCAAATACAGCAAAGTATGAATGGTTTGAGAATGTTGCGGTTGACCCTGCACAGTTCGATCTATGATGTTTTTGTTAAACAATTTTGCCGTCACCTCTCCCATAGGGTGACGTATTTCACAACTTCCTGTGTTACACAAACTCTGTGATGACCAATTTTGCCTTCACACCTCCCATAGGTTGACGGATTTCACAACTTTCTACTGATGAACAATGTTGCCTTCACCCCTCCCATTGGGTGACGGATGTCACAACTTCCTGTGTACACAAACTGATGACGTATTTCACAACAAAATGGCGCTGCCCATGGTCAACCTCGAAACTATTCGTATGAATGGGGGCCTCCTGGGGGCCTCCTGGCCCCCATAATGATGAGTCAGTATACAATTCCCAGCAGATAACAGAAAACACAAGTGTCATCCGATAACGTACCAGCTAGACAAGCATTTGGAAGTCGACTGACTCGATTGACTCTGTCATACGTAGCAGACTACACTGAAATACGACTGCATCAGTTCAGTAAATGAATGGTTTCCGAGTTATTATTTCAAGGCAACAACAATCGGAATCGAAAACGTGCAGGGTTCAGAACGTTCTTTCCATGTATAAGATTTATTACCAGCCTGCCTCGTGCGTGCAGCGCAGACTCAGTGCAACGTGACGAGCATTTTTTGTTTTTGAAATGAGACTGCAGTGGCTCGATTGCCATAGCCTAGCAGACGACATAAACCCCGCTCAGCAAATTAACATGTTGGGCAAATGTGAACGAAAAAACGATGGGGATATATACGGAACGCGGATCGTATCAACTGATGCATCAAATTGATGCATCCAAAACCAAGATTTGATGCATCGTTTTTCACAATGTGATGCATCGTTTGGATGCATCAGAATTTTCGGGTTTTCCCGGAAAGTGCCGAGCAAAAAGCAACATTTGAACCGGAATACAAAGCGAAACGAACGTCGGAAAACGAAAGTTTGAGTCGAAGGTCAAGGGCGTCAAAACTTCGTGTGCACAGAAAACAAACCACAAACAAAACAAAAAATGCCTTAAAATGCATAATGCCGTGACTTTGACTTGTTCCCTATTTAATGGTATGTTGTACGTTTATTTTTGTTTTATTTAACCAATCTGTTTATTTTCGTCAAAATGTTATTTCAAGTTTTTCCGTGCTCAGGCATTTCTTACGGAAAGACCGGAAATGAATGATCTTTCGCATGCATACAAAACCAAAAGAGATGCATCAAAATGATGCATCAAAAGGATGCATCATTTTCTAAAATGATGCATCCTTTTGTGAAAATGATGCATCACATTGTGAAAATGATGCATCAAATCTTGGTTTTGGATGCGTCAATTTGATGCATCAGTTGATACGATCCGCGTTCCGTAGATATATTACGTGTAGTGTTCAGAGCATTCTTGCCGTTCATATTTAGTACCAGACTCCCCGATGAGTAAAGATACAACACGAGAAACATACCACATTTATTTTGAAAATGTGCTAACCGTCGACCAGTCATTGGAGTCAAGGGGCATCACTCAGTCTGCACAGTCAATCCGTCGAAGCTCAACTGGAGGTTTCGAATCGCAAATAACTTAGAGCACAGTCCTTTCTCCGAGTTCAAATGAAGTCTCTATGAAATATCATCACTTTTTAGCTTAACGCTACACTGGAATTTACCAACAGAAATTAAAACAAGAGTTTGCGTGTGACGAAAGCACGACACACTTGAGACAGCCCACACAAAAGTAGATCTGACACAAACCTGACAACACAGTTATGCCTATCCAAATGCGCGTAGCAAAATGTGCGTTTTGAATCTTCTTTTTTTTCTCTGGCGGTACTGACAATATCGTTATTGAAACAATCCCAGTGCACTAATGGATTTATAGAGCAAATCTCGAAAATAATTATTGAACTCAGCGCTATGCGCTTCGTTCAATAATGTATTTTCTCGATTTGCTCTATAAATCCCTCAGTGCACGGGGATGTCTCAATAACTTAAATAATAAAACATTCTTCTATAGCGCTGTTCACCGCCACGTAACAGTCTCATGGTGGTTTACATTGGACATTAAAATTCAACATTTTACATATAACAAGTTTCCTCGTACGAAATAAAATACAAGCAACATTAGCATACATTTCATAAACAACGACCACATAGTTACATAAGATAATCTAGAAACATTTTTTTTTAAAAGATAAAAAATACATAAGATAAGTAATAGACATTTGTGTTATACATTGTGCTAAAATGGAGAAAATCACCGTTGTTCCAGACCGACACGGTTGGCCTAGTGGTAAGGCGTCCGCCCCGTGATCGGGAGGTCGTGGGTTCGAACCCCGGCCGGGTCATACCTAAGACTTTAAAATTGGCAACCTAGTGGCTGGCGTCTGGCATCATGGGGTTAGTGCTAGGACTGGTTGGTCCGGTGTCAGAATAATGTGACTGGGTGAGACATGAAGCCTGTGCTGCGACTTCTGTCTTGTGTGTGGCGCACGTTAAATTGTCAAAGCAGCTGGGCGTTAAGGAAACAAACAAACAAAAAACCGTAGGTCAAAAAACTAAGAGTATGACGCTATTAGCCTGATTTGTGCAAAAGGTACTACTCTGTATTTGTCAGTTTGAATTATTTTGTTGCAAATGTATGGTTCTGGGAACATCCAGGCTATGCATTTCGTCTGGGCTGTACAACAATCATACCCTACCAGCAATTTAACGATCATATGATACGAATTAATCATAGAATGGTGACCGTTTGTAAGGTCAATGCGCTTCACAGCCAGGGCATGCATATCTTCTAGGGTATACAACAATTGTTCACTACCAGCTATTTGACGATCGTGTGTGATAATAAGAATTAATCACAAAATGCTGACCGTTTTTCAGGTCATCCAACTTCACATCCAAGCATTGCGTATCTCATGAGCATACGACAAACAATTATAGCTTCCATTACCAGCTATTTAACATCAATGTGTGATAAGAATGCGAGAAAGGCACCAATGACGATGGCTAGTGGTGTTTTTCTGACCAAAAAACAGATGGCAGGGGCGGCTGACCTCCTAAACACGAAATAGACCAATGACCATGGTCAGTTGACGAAAGAAGTCTCGTTCCCCGCTAATGCCTGAAAGCAACGAGCAGGTCACCTACCTGTTCCTAGTGTGACATTAATGCATTTAATTCTCTTTTTTTCTAAGCCGTTGAAACTGCATTGAAATGCTGCACACTAAAAGTATTGTTTATCAAAGTTAAAAGCATCGATTGTTCTTTGGTATCTTTAATGGGGAGGAAAATGTTCCATGCATATTCTGCTTCGTATTTCATGTTCACAGGTTACTACTTTCTTCTCTTGTTTTTTCGTTTCGCTAGAAAGAATGCTGCAAAAGGCGTGCCATTCTATGCAGTCAGCACAGTTCGCAAGTAGCACGAGATGGAAGGGAGAAGAGTTTCGCAGAGTATTGAAAGTATTATTTCCTTCCACTCGGCCCGAACGTGATGCAACATCTCTCGTTCAGCTAACGACCCCTGTCCCCGCGTCTTACACTAGTATGGGCAGCCGGTGTTTACGGTGCTGTTGAAATAGGCGTTGGCAGATTGCAACCACGGTGTCCTTTTACGATCCTACAGTTCTGGCTTGATTTTGTGAATCTCTCGAAAAACTGATTAACGTGCAAGCAATCGTCTTTTCTAACACATTGTCGTCTGTACATGAGAATGGTAGTAGTTAGCGTGCTGATATTGAAAGAAAAAAGAAAAGTGTAGTGGATAACCCGCATAGATAGAGCTTTAGATTTCTGCTTTGTTCTTGTTTGATCGCCATTGGCTGCTTAACTTTACTTGCTTTTGGAAAGCATTCGTCTTTTCAATCACATAGTTGTCTGTGTTAAATAAGTGTGGCGATGTGCGTACTGACCTCTATTGCGTCACATAGATAGACGATTAGAACGTTGGAGTTCTGCTTTTTTTTCTCTGTTTATTTGCGAACGGCTGTTTACATTTTCTGGCTTACGGGATCAATCGTCTTTTCAATTGCATTGTCGTTTGTAGGAGATAACTACACACATTAATGTGCACCTCGGTCTAGATTGAGTATTCTATTGTACCACCCACATTGATAAATATAACTTAAGAGTTCTACTTCTTGTTGGTTTTGTTTTTTTGTTTTATCATGGAATGATTAACGTTGTTTGTGCATGGAATCATTCGTATTTTCAATCACATTGTCGTCTGTAACAGAGAATTGGAGCAGTATGTATGTTGACCTAGATAGAGAAGTTTATGGCATCACAAGACAGTATGGTACTTTGAAGTTCTCATTCTATATGTCGGTCTGTGTGACATAGACTGACTAACGTTTCTGGCACACAGAGCTATTCGTCTTTTCATGCACACTACCCTCGGTACGAATCGCAGTGTCCGTTTTTTATTTTATTTTATTTTATTTTTTTTTAATTTTTTTTTTTGCTTAACGCCCAGCCGACCACGAAGGGCAATATCAGGGCGGTGCTGCTTTGACATTTAACGTGCGCCACACACAAGACAGAAGTCGCAGCACAGGCTTCATGTCTCACTCAGTCACATTATTCTGACACCGGACCAACCAGTCCTAGCACTAACCCCATAATGCCAGACGCCAGGCGGAGAAGCCACTAGATTGCCAATTTTAAAGTCTTAGGTATGACCCGGCCGGGGTTCGAACCCACGACCTCCCGATCACGGGGCGGACGCCTTACCACTAGGCCAACCGTGCCGGTCGCAGTGTCCGTTTACATACTGACCTAGATAGATTTGTTAAATTGCATCACCCAGATAGATTGGAATGTTGGAGTTCTGCTAATTGATATCTGTCTGTTCGCCATACATGAACCTTTCTAGCTTTTAAGGCCATTCGAGTTATGTATCTTTATATTTGTCTGTTTGTCATACTAAACTGATTAACGCATCTGTCTTATAAAGCCATTCGTCTCTTTAAACTGCAGTCGGCACGAATCACCATAGACTGATCAACCTTTCTGGCTTATAGGACCATTTGTCTTTTCGATCACACTATCGTCTGTACAAGAGAATACACGTGCTTTGCGTACTGACCGAGACAGGGCTCTCTATTGAACATTACCCAGAGTTACTGGAACATTTTGGTTCTGATTCTTTCTGTCTGTCTGTTCGCTGTAGACTGATGATGATGAACGTGTCTGGCATATGGAAGCATTCGTCTTTTCAATCACAATGTCCTCGGTACGAGAGAATGGCATTAATCTGCACACTGACCCAGATAAAGTTGTCTATTGCATCACGAATATAAGATTGGAGCTTTTGAGTTCTGCTTCTTTACATATGTCTGAAACTATAGTAACGGATATTAACGTTTCTGGCTTATGGAGTCATTCGTCTTTTAAACTGCACTGCCGTCGAATCGCTCGGGCCGTGTACCTGCTGTACTGATCGACCCAGATACAGTTGTCTACTGCATCACCCAGACAGATGATTGGACGTTTGCAGTTTTGCTTCTTTCGTCCGTCTGTACACCAAACACTGATGAACGTTTCTAGCTTATGGGTTCCATTTGTCTTTTCAATCGCATTGTCGCCGGTACGAGAGACTAAACGTGGTGTGCATATTGAGCTGCAAATTACGCACATATACTGTTGGGACTTTCGATTTCTGGTTCTTTGTGTGGGTATGTCAGATGAAAGCAGATTGGGGGTATTGGCGTGTAAAGGCATTTGTCTTTCCGGTTACCTTCCGTGGAAGCAAAAGACAGATATATGTCCATATTGATATAAACAGAATTGAATTTTACAATGTCAGATTAGAACTTGGATGCTGTTGTAATGTCTGTCTGTCTGTATGTCTGCCTGCCTGCCTTTCCGGTTGCCGGTCTGTCTGTCTGTTTTTCTGTTCTTCAATATTTGTTCTTTCAAATATTATAAGATTCTCCATGTCGTCTGGTTTTTTGTTTGTTTTATGTTGGGGTTTTTTTTGGGTTTTTTTGTTTTACTTATTTACGATTGTCTGTCTGTCTTTCATTATTTCTTTCTTCGTTTTTCCTGTTTACAGTATCTTTATTTATTTGCATTGGTCTGTCCGTCTTACTTTCTTTCTTCCTGTTTGTCTGGTTGTCTTTTTCTTTCTTTTTTGTTCCTTATTCTTTAAACAAATATTTGGTTGATTTCTTCTTTGATAATGTTTTAGCGCTTGAATGCAATCAGAAAAAAACCCGCAAAGTTTCGTGATCACCAGTTGTGTGAGCCAATGTGAACTATTTCGGGAATAAAACACTATTGCTTGAAAGTGAATAGTAATTTATCTGGAACGCCTTGAGGTTGTCTCAAGTGATTTTTCAGAGTGAATGGCAATGTTTCGTCGTCTGTCACATTTTGTATGAGAAATGACAGTTCCCGAAACACTCCCTGATTAAAATGCAAAGGTCAAGTAGTTTTTTGTGCGTGTGTGGGGTATGATCGGGTTGGGCTGGAGGGTGCGTGCGAGCGTGTGTGTGTGTGTGTAGATAGGAAAAGGTCAATGGGTTTTCTTGACAGAAATTTCGTCACACAGAAACCCGTTGGGCATTTTGATAAGTCTGATGTAAGGCTGGAGAGATAAGTCGTGTATGTGTGTGAAGCGGAGTTTGTGAGCGACTCGAGTGAGTGAGTGCGTTAAAGACAGACAGTCATAAAGACACAGAGACAGACAGAGACAGACAGATAGAGACAGAGGCATAAAGAGAGACGAAGAGAAGAAAAACAGGGGGAGGGAAGTCATGTAAGTACTCCTAAGTGCAAGTTAAAACGATCCAGACACTTCAAGTTGGAACAACAGTGAGCGCGTGCTTTTCGATGTCCTCAAGTTTCCGACAGACGGTTTTGGCCAGAAAGGACGAGAACAACATACAGCATGAGCAAGGGTCTACATTGTTCTTATGTTGTCTGAAGCCAACCTAATTTGAGGAGACGGGGAGAAAAGGCGACAACATTCAGCATGAGCAAGGGCCTGCATTGTTCTTATGTTGTCTGAAGCCAACCTAATTTGAGGAGACGGGGAGAAAAGGCGACAACATTCAGCATGAGCAAGGGTCTGCGTTGTTCTTATGTTGTCTGAAGCCAACCTAATTTGAGGAGACGGGGAGAAAAGGCGACAACATTCAAACCCGTACACGTACATTTGTGCTCTTGTTTTCAGGAACTTTTGCAAGCAAGCATACATAGACGCAGGTAGGCACAATGTTGTTGGTTTTTTTGTTGTTGTTGTTGTTGTGTGACCTCAGTTGCATGCAGGCTGCTTCAACCCTTCCTTGTTTTCTTCTCTCTTTTTTCTTTCCCTTTTTTCCCCCTTTTTTCCCCCTTGTAAATAGGCGGTGAGCATCCTTCTTCATTGGTCTTTTTTCTTCTTTTTAACTCCAACATAGAGGTATATTACACTCACGAGACATGGACATTTTCTCTTTACAATGGAAATATTCCTTATACAATGGTAGGTTATTATTTGTTGTATCGTATATCTTCAGCTGATATTTCTATTCGAGACCGATGCAATGTTTTCTCCTCCCAGTTTACATGACAAACTCCATGCTTAATAATATTTATAATCAGGTCTATCACAATAAGAAGAAGGTTCTAAAAGTTTATGACTTTCACATTTGTTCCTTCAAATCTTGTTAAACATCTTCATCTCCTTTAAAAAGATTAAAAATAATCGTGTCCGAGAGAACATCCCGGAATTAAACCTTCAGAGTTTCTGCACTGTAGTGTTCGTCACGAATCTCTGAACGTCCACACATTTGGTAAGGACGTCTTCAATTGCCCATGGTTCATTGCATCCAGAATCGGCAAACACGAACCAATCAACGCCAAGAAATGAAAGATTCTGAGAAAAGATGGTCAAGGACCAGGGCCGGACCAAGTTCGTTTGAGGGGGGGGGGGGGGGGTTCCAACTGAAGGCAGGGGTCCAAAGTCCACACTTTTTTTTTCTCTGAGAAGTACATTGGATGGCCAGGGGGGGGGGGGGGTTCCGGAACCCCAGGAACCCCCCCCCCCCCCCAGATCCGGCCCTGAGGACCAAGAGATGACGGTACCAACAGACGATTTCTGTCAGGCAGCTAATCGTCGTGGCAGTGATCGTGTGCTCCAATCTGAATAATGTTCGAAAGAAAATAGCGTCATATCGAAGAGACATTGCACACAATCTCCATCGCAGATCATTTTCACAGTGACGATTTCGATCGCATGACACAATGTATCCGTGACAATATTGGCCGCATTGATTTTCAAGGCAGATCCGAAACCGTATATTCACTCACAGACGAGAACCGAGAAAGTATACTTGTAAACAGAAGACAGTAAGTATCGCATATACATTCCAGATAGATTGATCCAAGCTAGGTGGCAAGTAATTTGAGAGAATGAAATAATTGACAGGATGAAGAAGTACGACTGTCAGCTTAGGCAATCACACCCACCCACACGCCAACACACACACACACACACACACACACACACACACACACACACACCCTACCACACACACACACACACACACACCCTACCACACACACACATACATACACACACGCACATCAACACACACACACACACACACATACACACACGCCTACTTCTCCCCAACGACACCCCAAAGACCCCCCCCCATCCCACATTCACACACTGATTAACCCACCAACACTAAGTTCAGACAGTTTGACGATAAAGCGGAAAGAAACCAACAGAGGCTGACTTTCTAACGATCTAAAGTGGGATACCCTAACGACGATAAATCTACATCAGTATCGGCTCGCCAAACAATAGAAGACTCTTCAAACCCAATTTGCATCGACGGATACTCCCAAAATACCCCCAAAGGAATGGACCCTACGCCTAAAGGAACGGACTGTACGGGTCTAAATGCGAGGCTCGTAGTATTTACAAAGCTAAAAGCTTCCGTGGATTGACCGACACTTCCGAAGACGTTTTTTTAGCCTCGTCTGTCAAGGAACCCGATAAAAGGCGCACGTATGGACTATTACTTCTACTGTTTGTTGCACTACAGACATACTGCGGGGACCAAAAATAGACTTTAACGAGAATGTGGGGAAGAGGAAGAGTGTGAAGTAGTTTCAACTTACTCAGAGAAACAAACAACAAGTCCCTTTAATGCGATACTACTAACACATTTAGTCAATCTGCTTGTCTAAGAGATCGAAACTAAACATATTGATTCAGTCTTCATCGCCACTAGTAAGGCCAAGTCTTCTTCTTCTTCTGCGTTCGTGGGCTGAAACTCCCCCGTACACTCGTGTTTTTTGCACGAGTGGAATTTTACGTGTATGACCGTTTTTTACCCCGCCATTTAGGCAGCCATACGCCGTTTTCGGAGGAAACATGCTGGGTATTTTCGTGTTTCTATAACCCACCGAACTCTGACATGGATTACAGGATCTTTTTCGTGCGCACTTGGTCTTGTGCTTGCGTGTACACACTGGGGTGTTCGGACACCGAGGAGAGTCTGCACACAAAGTTGACTCTGAGAAATAAATCTCTCGCCGAACGTGGGGACGAACTCACGCTGACAGCGGCCAACTGGATACAAATCCAGCGCGCTACCGACTGAGCTACATCCCCGCCCCGTAAGGCCAAGTAACACTAGTAACTGCTTTTCAACTTGGAAGCTTACAAAATTGATACCCATTTTGCATAAAACAGAGTTTCTTTATTTGTATCCTTGATTTACACATGTTCAATTGAAATAATTATAGCATGCCTATATGACTAAGTGCCAAAAGGTGCTCACAGAACAGAAGACGACTTTGTTTTACAATAAAAATGTTTCTAAAAACGTGTGTCTGCTGAAAATTGGTGTGTGTGTGGATGAATGTGCGAAGAGATAGTGGACATAATTTCGTGTGTCTGACTTGAACGGTTTTGAAGTTATCTTTGTTTAAAGTCAAAAATAACGCCAAAACCGGCCATCTGAAAAAGGACATCGTGATACCTCGTGTTTTGAATATGCCACAGAAAAATAACAAGAAGCACAAATGAATTGCATTTAGTTTGATTGAATGCCTGAAACATCGCTTTACAGACGAGACCAAACGTCAAATCTAAATCTCGAGAGAATTTTTTTTTTTCGATAACCGAATTTTAAGGTGTCGCACGCAAGATGATTCGTCATCACGGCATACATTTTTCAATCGCAGATATTTACTAAATTTCTTTTTCAAAAACTCTGGAATTGATGTCGACACGTCAAGCGATAACGGTGTATCAAACTGCTGTCTTTCAAGTAATCCAGCAAAGACTGCAGAACTTTTGAACAGCATTTTTGAAAACGATTTGAAAATTTCGTCATATCTTGCGTGCGACAAAATGTTCGGTAATTAACGGTTATTTTCTTTTAAAAACAAAATTTACATGTACAAAGATCTACTTCATTTACGGAACCACGTGACACATTCTGTGTTCAAAATTTGTGAAGAAATCACGAACCACGATTGCGCTATCAAGTGTTGAAATTATGTCGTCAACATCTTTTCAGATCTTGCGTGCGACACCTTCTTGCGTTCAACATAAAATGTCACTACCTTATCGAGTTTAATGGGTAAAACTAACTATTTGTTGTCTTAGTTTAATCTTCTTAATTAAAAGCGTAATAAAACCGAACTTCTAAGATGAATTTTAATTGAGATTAGCGAAAGAGCGGGCACGCAAGTCGACCTTAAAGTAAAAGAATGATAACACGAGCGTTTGTCGTGTTGTCTTGCGTGCAACACATTGTCCAAAAAGGAAAATGTATATTTTTCTCAGACGTTTTTTAAGTTGAAACCTTGAAACTTCACACACATTTGGGGTTTAATCGCCCCCATGCATGGTAAAAGTCTTGTTGACCCTTGTCAGATTTCAAGGTCACGGCTGGGTCACATGTGGTTCAGAAAACGGATGAAACATATTTTTTCAGAGATTTTTGAAGCTAGAACCTTCAAACTTCAAACAACGCTTTTGCTTAATGATTGTTCAACATGGAGAATTCAAGGTTGATCCTTGAGAAATGTGAAGGTCATAGCAGGGTCTCGTGTGGGTAAAAAAAAAAACATAACCTTTTTCTCAGAGTTTTTCAAAGCAAGAACCTTGAAAGTTCACATTTTTGGGCTTAATAGCCTCCATACACGGTTAAAGTCTTGTTGACCTTTGTCGAATCTCAAGGTCACATGGGCAAATCAAAAACACGAAAATGCATCATTATCTCAGTTTTTTTTAAAGGGAGAGCCTTCAAACATCACACAACTCTCAACTCCGACTTAAAGAAGTTAAGGTAGATCCTTGTCACATGTCAAGGTCACAGAAAGGTCTCGTACGGGTAAAACAAACAAAACAAACAGATAATATTCATTTTTTCAGCTTTGTTGTTAGCTAGAATAGAGGCACATGCCACCATTCCATTCAACATGACTCATAGAAATGTATGATGTATGACGTAATTGCATTGTGTGTAATGACGCGGCTGCCTCTGTAGTTATTCCAGCCTTTGAAGAAATGGCGTTTTTCCTTGCTTGGACACATTTTTCCTTTTCTTGGATGTTTCAGGAGTTTGGGTGAGTTTGGTGTATATGGTTGAACACAATTTAAAATTTGCATAAAAGTGTATTAAAATAAACAGTGGTAGCCAGTCTCATCTGTTGTGTCGACAATTTAATCTCTTTTGTGTGACCTCAACTTGACCCCTCTGAATGCTCTCAATCATGGAAATTGACCACACTTTGATTATAACCAAACAACATCAAAACTTTGGAATGTGTGAAGTTTCAAAGGTGTTGCTTAAAAGGCGTTCGTGAAAATGACAATTGTATGTGTCTGACTTCAATGCGACCCCGCTGCGACCTTGACGTTTGATTTTATCAACCAGACTTTCATCATGTGTGAATGACTTCAAACACTATAAAACTAGTTGAAGAAATTGACAATTTTTCAAAGTTTAAGCCAGATGGCACTGCTGTGACCTTGAAATTTGACAAACATTAACCAGGCGGTCACCTTTTTTAGAAAATATCCTTAAAGGATCTTTAACCTTACTGTGACCTTGGAATTTGATGAGGTTTAATTTAACTTGCGTAGTGTGCCAAGTTTCAAGGCCCTAGCTTCAAAAACATATGAGAAAACCTCATTGAAAAATGTATATGTTTGACCTCAACGCGACCCTGCTGTGACCTTGACTTTTTCAACCAGACTTTAATCGTGTGTGAACATTATACACTAGAACTGTGTGTATTTTCAAAGCTCGTGCTATAAACGCGCTGAATAAATTGAAAATATTCCACATTTGGACCAGATGTGACCCCGCTGTGACCTTGAACTTTGACAAAGATTAACAAGCAGGTCACTTTTAATGAGGTTTTATAAAAATGCTGAAAGTATGTGAAGTATGTAAAGTCTAACTGATCTAGTATTAAAACATGTAAGACGTGACAACGACAATTTTCCAGTTTGCAAAGGAAATTTAACCTCGCTGTGACCTTGAAATTCAATGTTGTTTAGTGTGATGTGCACCATACCTGGAGGTCATTATACTTTGGTTGTGTGCCAAGTTTCAAAGCCCTAGCTTTAAAAACGTGCGAGATAACCTTAATGCTATGACTCAGTGCCGTTTTGAATGATATAACGAACAAAATTATCGTTATTTGTAAAATCATTTGGGTAAATTTATCTTTTCTTTTCGTAATTGGGTTCCAGCATCTGTTGTCTTAACAAAAATCACAATATCAGTCGTGTTTGTCAACTTTTATTTTTTAGCCCCTTTGTCCGCTTTTCGTGCGCACCTTTTGGCACTTAGTCATATCTGTTTTACTCAATTAATGATACAACTAAATTCCTTTCGTGTTCGTTATTGCAGTTTCAATTTTTGACCGAAGATTGCTTACCAAATTGAGTTATCAATTTTGTAAGCTTCTCAGGTGAAAAGCAGTTCCATAGTTCGGACCGGGTCAAAGATTGTGAGACAACATTTTCTATGGATTATTTTCATTGTGTACAAGTCGATATCATTTAACATGCACACGCCCACGTCAAATACCACTCCGCCCCACCTCAACCCCTCTTGTTGTGTGTGTGTGTGTGTGGGGGTAATATCTTGTCGAAATGCAGGCGTCTACATCAAGTAATCTAAGTGCATCGGCAGTTTTGCACAAAGCACCTAGAGCAATATCGAAAGCGGAACTGTAACATGCCCTTAATAAAAGAACTTACAATAACATTGGCTTGAATCTACAAAGACTCAACACGTACAGCAAAACTGTAAATAAACTTTCATCGGGTTTTGTCTACACACTATAAACAGCCCGAAACGGCTTCACGTACGCCTCAACCGAAACAAACTAATTTGAGTTTTATTCCATCTGACAGCTGGGCGCTTTACCCCAAAGCCAGACCGTTTCTCATTTCGTAATATGAAAAAAAACACAAGTTATATTTTTGAGCCACCAACTTGCTGTTTCAATTGGCTCAAGCGAGTGTTTACATAACCATTTCCGACAGTCATATACGGCTTGTAGCGCCCCGTATAAAGGGAGACGATCAGATCAAGAGCTGCTAGACCGTCTTGTGGGGATTTCAACGCCTCCTCTTCCTCCTCAACCTTCTTGCAACATCCATTTCCTTGCGTTTTTTACTGCCTGCTATTTTTTGGTCTAGTCTGGGAAGGAGGTAGGACGGGATTGGATGGGGCGGGGGGACGCTCTTTTGCAGGCGTCGTTAGCCTGTATTGATCTCCGCCAATACGATGGGTATTGTCGGTTTTCAGGGCAAACATCGTAGCACGGACGGGACGCGGGGCTGTAAATAAGCTCTAACAAGTGGGAGGCGCTGGGGGCGATATCAAAAGATTTGCTTAGGCGAACGACAAGAAGAAGAAGAAGAAGAAAAGATTTGCTACATCAGCCCAAGTCAAAATACGGATGCTCTGGCTGACCTCCATACGTAGCGGATGGCTTCTTGGACGTCATCGGCGGTAAAGCTAATTTTATATCACTTGGTTTGCCTGATTATGTTTTCTTCTTTTTATACGTCTCATACTTATCTATTTCTTACACGGAATTAAAGGCACAGTGCAGCTCACAGCCTTCGTTTTGCGTTTTTGTTGCAGCTGGGTGCATTTACAGTTCAAAAATCTTCCTATGGTAGTAAAACAAACCCAAAACTACCCAACGACGACATCTGTGAAGCTCGACAGTTTCTTGTTCACGCGAGTGCATAAATTAACCTAGTTATTACGTGGTGTTTGGTCGGAGTTCGATTCAACTGAGTGATTCCGGCCTCCATTTTGTTTTACACAAACTCATGATGACGTCTGACATAGTTTGCTAGTGACGTGTCTTTTTGTGCATGATGTGGTGATCTACCTGATCTAAATTTAGATCCAAAAATAGGTCAATACCGGCTGGTCCGAGTACGAAATTAATTCGTAAAATAATCGCAGTTCTTGACTCTGTGGGTGCAAGTCAATGAAACTTGGTAGTTCTTCTAACGGATAGCTGCCTGAGGTATGACTAAAAGCCCCAGGGGCTCCGTGCACCTGGATTTGAACAGTTCAGTACCTTTAATAGCGAGTGGAAATTATCTTTACCTCTGGCAAACTAACTGTGTATCCCAGTATTTGTATATTTTAGCTGCTTTACTTTACAGGTGGCTGTTTGACCGTCGTTAGGCGGTTAAGCTAATGTTATATAGCTTGTTTTTCTCAAAATTGAATTAAAGTTTGTTCTCATCTTTTGTTATATTTCCTTGCACAAATGTGACACCAAGTAGGCCTATATATTGTATCTCTTTATCTGTGGTAAAATTAACTTTGTGTTTTCTCACTAGTTTTAATCCCTTGTTCATCTGTTTCTTCCAATAAATGGATACCAAGTAAATATTTTGTTTATTTCTTATCGAGCATCTGAAGGTTCGACATTCCCATCGTTAAGATAACTGCAGAACAGCGGGAATGTAATGATACGAACTGGCCTCATATTCACACAGCATATTCGCTGTATAATGAAAATTTGCATTGCATGAGATTGGTAAGTGATATGCTAAAACCAGATGCAAATGCATAATTAACATCAGTCAGTGTGTAATTATCCACGTGCATTGAGCTGAAGGGGATGGCGGAAATAAAGCTAAGATAAACAGACAGACAGACTGACAGCCAGCCAGCCAACCAGCCAGCCAGCCAGCCAGACAAACTGACAGACATACAGACAGACATATAGTCAAACAGACAGACAGATAGACCGACCGCCGACGGACCGATCGACCGACAGATAGACCGACAGACTGAATGAGAGAGAGAGAGAGAGAGAGAGAGAGAGAGAGAGAGAGAGAGAGAGAGAGAGAGAGAGAGAGAGGGAGAGAGAGAGAGCGAGAGAGATAGATAGATAGATAGATAGATAGATAGATAGATAGATAGAGAGAGAGAGATCAGAGAGATAGAGAGAGGGGGAGAGGGAGACAGAGAGAGAGAGAGAGAGAGAGAGAGAGAGAGAGAGAGAGAGAGAGAGAGAGAGAGAGAGAGAGAGCGAGAGAGAGAGAGACTGGATACATAAATGCTGGAACAAATATTTTCGAATTCGTATCTGGGCTACTTTTTGCGCATCGTCTGTACAATACAAAGCAAGATGCACCTTCCCCTTCTCCCAGTCCAACCAACCCCTCTACCATTCACACACCCCCCCCCCACACACACACACACACACACACACACACACCCACACACACACCACCATCACCACCACCACCACCCTATCACCAAAAACAATTATACCACCACAACAACTACCACCACATCACAACCAACAACAACAACACTATCTGACTCAGTCCATCAATACATCGTTGAGGTCGTGAGAACCAATTTAAGTAATGACCCGGACGTGCAACGGCAGGACACCTGCAGCCGTGGCGTCCAAATGCACAAAATAATGTACTTTCGCCCGATGTGCCTGTACCATGAATTCATTAATATTGAAACCTACGCTTGATTGGATTCTATCGTGTGTGTAACTATCGGTGAATAATGTTGGTAGAGACTGAGATGGTAGCTTGTGCGAGGTCAAGGTCCTGTAGCTAATACGTATGGGAAGCTGCAAGACTGGTGTGCGTGTGGTTAACACACACTCACACACGCACACGCACACACACCCACACCCACAAACACACAAGCGCGCGCGCACGCACGCATACTCGCACACACGCACGCACACGCACGCATACACGCACGCACGCACGCACGCACATACACACACACGCACACACACGCACGCACACACACACACATGCACACACACTCTCTCTCTCTCTCTTTCTCTCTCTCTCTCTCTCTCTCTCTCTCTCTCTCTCTCTCTCTCTCTCTCTCTCTCTCTCTCTCTCTCTCTCTCACACACACACACCTTTGTTAGTTTTATTTATTAATGTTCGTGTGTCTTCGATGTGTCGACACATTTGCGTGGGATAACATAATGCGGAAAGGCTCTTCAATAAAATTATTAAACAAGTCGCGTAAGGCGAAAATACAATATTTAGTCAAGTAGCTGTCGAACTCACAGAATGAAACTGAACGCAATGCCATTTTTCAGCAAGACCGTATACTCGTAGCATCGCCAGTCCACCGCTCATGGCAAAGGCAGTGAAATTGACAAGAAGAGCGGGGTAGTAGTTGCGCTAAGAAGGATAGCACGCTTTTCTGTACCTCTCTTTGTTTTAACTTTCTGAGCGTGTTTTTAATCCAAACATATCATATCTATATGTTTTTGGAATCAGGAACCGTCAAGGAATAAGATGAAAGTGTTTTTAAATTGATTTCGACAATTTAATTTTGATAATAATTTTTATATATTTAATTTTCAGAGCTTGTTTTTTTGATCCGAATATAACATATTTATATGTTTTTGGAATCAGCAAATGATGGAGAATAAGATAAACGTAAATTTGGATCGTTTTTTAAATTTTATTTTTTTTTTTTTACAATTTTCCGATTTTTAATGACCAAAGTCATTAATTAATTTTTAAGCCACCAAGCTGAAATGCAATACCGAAGTCCGGGCTTCGTCGAAGATTACTTGACCAAAATTTGAACCAATTTGGTTGAAAAATGAGGGCGTGAGAGTGCCGCCTCAACTTTCACGAAAAGCCGGATATGACGTCATCAAAGACATTTATCAAAAAAATGAAAAAAACGTTCGGGGATTTCATACCCAGGAACTCTCATGTCAAATTTCATAAAGATCGGTCCAGTAGTTTAGTCTGAATCGCTCTACACACACACACACAGAGACAGACAGACAGACACACACACACACACACACACACACACACACACGCACATACACGGTACACCACGACCCTCGTTTCGATTCCCCCTCGATGTTAAAATATTTAGTCAAAACTTGACTAAATATAAAAAGGCAATCCTACGCGCGACCATGTGAGAAATCACAACATCATCACATTACAAATATAGCAAGAATACGACAAAACGAGAGAGAGAAAATCATAGAAAGAGCCTAAACCATCATGAAACATGTTGCATGAAGCGACATCAAAACATTCAAAACTTGACTAAATGTAAAAAGTAAAAATTGTTCAGTGCGTGACAAGATCGGTGTTTTCTAAATGGCAGTCCTCTCCAATTCACAGCCGTTCCGCGTGCTCCTCTGAGACCCAGCGCACACAAAGCCAATCGAGCGATTTCATTACAAACCACATGGGATTCTATTCGTAACTTCACAGCCACGAGGGTGTGAAAAGGGAGCTAACAAATTACTTCCCTTTTTGCGACGGAATGGACATGGAAAGGAAAACGAAGAAAGTATTATTGCTTTAACTTCATCTGTCCCATATTTTTGTTTTCAAATTTTTTATCGTTATGATTTTGACACGATGTGACAATAGCAGCTGTTTCTGTTTTTAAGAGGGGTCTATTTTAAGTTGTGTTTCATTACCGGTTGCGCACTCTTTCGAGTGAACAAAAAAGGTATCGCTCATGAGGTGCTGAAATCTTCCGTAATCAGACTACGTGTGATACGATTGCTGGTCAATGGATGCTGGAGCTATTTGGGTAATTAGTTGACAAAAAAAGGAAGAGAGAGAGAGAGAGAGAGAGAGAGAGAGAGAGAGAGAGAGAGAGAGGGGGGGAGGGGGGAGGGGAGAGAGAGCATGGGATGGGGAGTCAGAGTGAAGGGGAGGGATGGAGTTTGGGAGAAATGGCAGGACAGGAAGACGACAAACATGCCCATGATTTGTTAACTGTTGCAATTTGTTGATTAGTATTCCTCCGTGTGAAAGAAAAGACTAATCCCCCAACGAGTTCCCTCCCCTACATTTTTGTCTTTCTCTGACAAGAGTTATTTCCCTCTACTGATTCGGTTTGATCTTTCCCTCTCCTTTTAATTAGTTGGTTTACAGCTTCTTTGCTTTTGCCCTTTTGACATTTTAATTATGCTGTCTTTGTCTTGGTGATTAAAATCATGTCTTGTTTTTTGTTTTTTTTAAATCAAGAGTCTCTTATTCTGCTTGTATGTGGATTTTATTTAAAAAGGATTTACGTCACTTGATATATAATTCGCAAAGTTGATTTGTATGTCAGATTGCAAAAAAATATTGACTTCAGCAACATGATAATACAGAACTGAGTGGTGCAATATCGAATAAAATACATTTTAAATTGCCTTAAAGAGGCATTACGGATACTAATCACCACATAAAATAAAATAGGCAACAGTGAGATACCACAAACAATTAAAGAGTAAAGCTAAAGTACAGGTAGACAGGTGCATGGTTTTCATCTACTTGATCAAAGCGGTAAAGCAATCCACGTGTAACTGCATGTACTACAGCTAAGATAAAAAATATAATCGGTCATTCTCCTGGTTAAAGAGTATACAAAAAATTCCGATCGTGTTGGCGTATGTAAGCATCATTTGCAAAACGTCTACGTGTCAATATTCTATGGTGTGGACACATCTTTTACTGATACGTATAATTAGAATATTCATATGCACAGAAGCATGTTACTGCCAATCAGACTTACTGTCCTCAACAGCGAAATCCATACCATTTACATCAAGAGAGAAATGAGTCGCGGACTCTGTGTATGTCTACCTATGTCTACCTGAATTGTTTGATGTGCTTACACATAACGTCTATCAATATCACTTTAAGTAAGGAAAATGTATAAGTTAGACGTTGACGCAAAATGATGTTCAAGAGGCATACAAGCATCCATTCCTAACGATTGGCAAGAAATAGAAATGGAGCATTGCCAAAACAGAAACAACGTAAAACTTCTGTTCTGCCTTTGTGGACAAAGCATCGCAATTGTATCAGAATACGCAGAGAAGAAGCATGGGAACAAGGGATACGACCGGGCTGTTATAATTGCACTTTGCTTATAGCTGAAGAATTTCAGCCAAATATAAACGCACGCAAGAGGAAGAAGGCGAAAGAGATAGAGTAGGCAAAATCTGCAGTCAAAGTAAATGTTAAGACCGCGTAGAACCATTGCATTACGACATTAAAACACCTTTTTTTTTAAGAAAAAGTATGAAAAAAGAAAACATAACTGAACTTTTTGTTTTTATTGTATATGAATAAACGAATTTAAACAAAACGAAAAAGAGGGAGAAATAGACAGAGAGAGGGAGAGAGAGAGGGAGAGAGAGAGAGAGAGAGAGAGAGAGAGAGAGAGAGAGAGAGAGAGAGAGAGAGAGAGAGAAAGAGAGAGAGCGAGAGAGAGGGAGACCGAGCGAGCGAGCGAGCGAGAGAGAGAGAGAGAAAGAGAGAGAGAGAGAAAGAGAGAGAGAGATAGAGGGAGACAACAAGAGACAAGAACAATAAGAATACAATAAAAGACACACACGCACAAAAAGACAGAATAAAAGCAAAAGAGAAATACGATCAGCCATTGACCTTTACAGACTGGGCGCAGCTTACACCTTGTGCAGTAAGTTTTAAAGCAAAAATCGAATCAACTAATACCACCAGCCTCTCCTCCAACAAAGGGGGGTAACTCGAGAAGCAAACGAGATTGGCCGCCCTCGTAAAAGGTCTCCGCCATGTTGGACAGACAACGTAAATCAGAAAGCGACCTCTTCCTTGCCTGCAATCTGCGGGCGTCTGGCACTATCTGCGATGCCAGAAGGAAGAGATGACGAGATGAACATCATATCGGTGGGCAAAAATGCCCCCCCCCCCCCTCCATTTTTGCACTTCATGCGTCACCATGCGGAGCTATTATCGTCGTTGTTACACAACAAGCCTAGGTTAGGTGAGTTTTTGAAAAACTGGAGAATTAGCGCTATGCCGAAGGGCATACTCCAGATATGAAAATTAGCGTTCCAACTGTATTGTGGGTCACAGACTATCTGACCAACCGACCCCAGTTTGTTAGGGCTGGTACAGTACCATC
>NC_090246.1:70160250-70185250 GCF_037325665.1 Littorina saxatilis | reverse complement strand
GGTTCAAAGTTGAAAGAGATTGAGGTCCAACTTATGGGTAAAGGGATGTAGAAAAGCAAGTCTTTGATGGAGGGGAGGGAGGGTGCAGTGCGGTTTTTGGAGTTTAAGATATGTGACGAGGCAGGGGCGCGGAAAAGGGTTAACAGGCAGGGAGGTCCAAATCTTTGGAGAGGAATATAAATTAGAAAAAGCAAGCTGCTAGGGTGTGGGGTTGAGAGGGGAGGGAGGAGCGGTTGCGGAAAAGGGCGTTACTGAGGGATTGGGGTGAGATATGGGAACAAGAAAACCACAAAACAAAACACAACACACACACACACACACACACACACACACACACACACACACACACACACACACACACACACACACACACACACACACACACAAGAAATAGAACAGGGAGATGAGAGGGCGGGTTGGTTCGCCGTTATTCAAATCGTCGTATCAGAACGTGACCGGGATGACATAGGCGGATGTAGAGGAAAGGGAGGGAGGGATGAGGAGGAATAAGATATGGAGTAGGTTAAACTCAGATTGAATCTGAATTGTTTTTACATTAAACAATTTATGAGGCTCGTTCCATGTCTTCTGTCCTCGCCTGGCTTTTTTGTTTTGTTTGGGTAATTCGATTCCACAGGGATACACGGAGATGGTGGGTGGGGGAGGGGGGCGGGGACGTAGAGGTAAGGCGTAGACGTGGTGGGTTACGGAGTAGAGAGAGAGTGAGCGAGAGACAGAGAGGAAGGGAGAGAAAGAGAGAGAGATAGAAAAGAGAAAGAGAGAGGGTGAGAGAGAGATTAGAATATGTCACATATCACAAACTGATAAGAAAGAGGTGGTAGAATAGAGAACAGGAAGCCATGGTGATTACATGTTCTTCGTAAAAGCCTCGTTGGCTGGAAAGAAGTTTCATTCATTCCATCTGGGGTTTTTCTGTTTGCTTTTTCTCTTTATTTTTGTCTTTGATGCATTGATGAATTGATTGATGTAGTGAGGTATTTATGCACACTCAAAAGCAAAGATGTCAGTAATAAGCGGCCAAGACAGAGAGAGAGAGAGAGAGAGAGAGAGAGAGAGAGAGAGAGAGAAGAGACAAAGAGAGAGAGAGAAAGAGAGAGAGAAAGAGAGAGAGAGAGAGAGAGAGAGAGCGCGGAAGAAATAGAACGAGAGAGAGAAAAAGAGAGAGAGAGAGAAAAAAGAAAGACAAAGAGACAGAGAGAGAGAGAGGAAGAGAGAGAGACAGAGAGAGAGAGAGAGAGAGAGAGAGAGAGAGAGAGAGAGAGAGAGAGAGAGAGAATGTGTGACTGCTATCCAAGCAGTACAACCTGAATCTTCGAACAACACAAAAAGCCCAACAAGAATGAAGCCACTCCAATTACACACGTCTCGCGTGCTGATTTCATGAATAAAGATCAGGAGGAGGAGATCCACTGGACAAAAAAAGGACCCGTGTGAAAATATTAGTGCATTCAGCCCTGTCTAATTGTGCCACTTTTTGCCAATTTGCCAGCCTTCCATCGCCAGTCTTTGCTTAACGGCACAGTCTGTTTCGTGAAAACAGTTTAGCTCACTCTCTCATAATCTGACCAGGTTTTTACCACAGGAGCTTGTATCCAATCGCCGGTCGATCATTATTTACTCCTTATTCCATGTATTTACTCCTTACTTCCATGCAGTCTACTAGTACTATTTACTAAATAGTAGTAGTAAAGGTAAGCATGCAGCAGTAAATAATAAGCATGCAGGAGTAAATAATCATCGACCTGTGGTGGGATACAAGCTCCTGTGGTTTTTACGTGGAATAAGGTCCTTCCTCCATTTGGACTCATATAAGTGTCACAACACTGACAGACAAATATAAATCCATTATTTAGATCTCCTCTTAATGGTCAAAATTCAGGAATAAAACCAATTTTAAAAACAATATAGGTACATATATATTATATATTAAACCGTTTTTCTCTCTTTCTCAGATCTGGACAGGCTTTTACGTGGAATCAAGCCCTTCCTCTAATCAAACTCACACCAAACATCAGCATCTCGACTGCTTCCTGTGCAGAGGTTGAATTTTATTAATGAATCAATTTCTTAAAAGCCACGCGTGTTGCTATGTGTCCAAATGTAGAGATGGCCTTACGTAAAAGCCTGGTTAGATCTCCACTTGGACACATGCTAAAATTCGGCATACCGACTGCTTCCTGTGCAGAGGTTGATTATGGGGGCCAGGAGGCCCCCATTTATACGGTTAGTTTCGAGGGTGACCATGGGCACCGCCATTTTGTTGTGAAATACGTCATCAGTTTGTGTACACAGGAAGTTGTGACATCCGTCACCCTTTGGGAGGGGTGAAGGCAACATTGTTCATCAGTAGAAAGTTGTGATATCCGTCACCCTATGGGAGGGGTGAAGGCAAAATTGTTCAACAAAAACGAAGGTATCAGCATAGGTCTAAATGTGCATGGGTCAACCGCAACAAACTCAAACCATTCATACTACACTGCATCTGAGTGACTTATATACCAACATTTTATTTCTTATTTTCAGCACAGGTATAGAAAAAATCATGAACGAAAATGTTATTTATTTTCTAATCTAACATTTGTTTTACAAATGTGACATTGGTCTTTCAAACATACAGTGACATTAAAAATTGTTATGTTAAAAAAAAAAAAAAGCTTTTGTGCACAAATCAGAAAATACATTGTACATTTTACCTACATGCCAAAGAGTGTCTGTGGCAAAGGACACAGCAAGTTGCACTGATCTATATTTTTAGATCAGTGGCAAGTTGTCAAGAACAGGCGCTTGCATTTGGATGTGTCCACTGATAGTAGGTTTGGTTGTGATCAATCAGAATAATGTGGGAATAAAAATGTATGACAGTTTGGTATGATGACATGTAATTCACATATGCTGAAATGAAATATTATACATGATATAATATTATTATGGCTGTTCCCATGACCATGAACCCCAAGAAAGGTTTAATGTTATGTAAATCAAAATACCAAAATCAAGCACCTATTAATCTGGTCTACGGCGCGGGAAGATTGAGGCCTTCGTAAACGTTCAACGTTGGCCAATAATGATTTTAACAATGTTGTGTCGTTTTGTATTATGTTTTATGTTGTTGATCAATTGATAAATATGTCTTCCCAACATATCACAAATCAAACAGATATAAAGTCTTAGAGAACTACAATAATTATTGTTGCCGTCAAAACCTTGCAAGGCCTCAACCGTTCTCACGAGATCAGTTACATTTTGTTTCTCTCTCTCTATGCACGGCCTTACTTCGTTTTGTCCCACATCAAGGGTAAAGGGATGTGGGCGCATTTAATGGCGAGGCAGTTACCATTGCTATTGGTACGAAAAGACGTTAGAGATAAATAATATGTGGCCATTTCTGCGAAAAGGGACATTCTTGACAAATTTATCGATTTTGAGTTTTTGATTTTATTTGACAGACTGTTACATTGAGAACGTGATGTGAGAATTTCAGACCTTCACATTTATTTTTCACGGAGTTATGACCCTTTTTTGGAGATACCCCCAAAATGACTTAAAATGGCCAAACTTTTAAAAACAAACTTTTGCCGGGAAATAGTAAGTTCAATCATCTGCCGTTATTACTTGTATGGTTTTAGGTCAAAATAATGTTTCATTCCAGAGTTATTGCCCTTTTTGTAACGTTACCCTAATTTTTACTTTTTCGTCTTTTTCTATCATTTTCTCCTCCCATGCAGAAGAAAAAACAATCAGCCATATGATTTTTTTTCTCGAATATTTCTTCTTCTTTCATACTACCTCTCCCCCCTCCATGTTCTATTCTTTCTTCACCCACGCACATACAAACACAAACTATTTGAGGTTGTCTGCTGAAAACAATACACACACACTTGTCGACTTGAAGTTGTGGTGCTTCTAAATTTCATAACAAGGATTAATTGTTCAGTTTCCTTGGTAAATACAGCTTCCAGTTGTGGAAAGTAACATGGTGCTGTGTGTCCTTGCACACGTGGGTCTGTCAGTCTGTCCATCACTTCACTGAATTGAAAATGTCATCCGTGCACTCTGCTATCGAACGTCTCCCTTTACTTTCAACAAACTGAAATGCCAATCACGGTCGAACTTGATGTGGCCGACGATCAAGACATTTTCAAAATGGATTTGTGCTGTTCATTCACACACAAAACTGCATGCCTAAGTATTGATGCACCATGCCGAAGACTGAAGTTGCTTCCCTCCTCTGTACCCCTGCCTCATTCGCAAGGTAGACGATTTGCTTCTCTGAAACAAAGGCAACCACAGAGTTGATCAACATATTATTTACTAACCACTATTTGCACAGCTCAAGTCTGGTTTTGGGTACCTATCCACTTGCCATTTCTAAGCTGGTATGGTATGGTGACATTATCGAAAATGTAGTGTGTGTGTGTGTGTGTGAGTGTGTGTGTGTGTGTGTGTGTGTGTGTGTGTGTGTGTGTGTGTGTGTGTGTATGTGTGTGGTGTGTGTGTCTGTGTGTGTGTGTGTGTGTGTGTGTGTGTGAGTTGTTGGAGAAAACAGCACATAAAAACAAATATAACTGTATTGTTACCCCTTTTTCTTAAGTACTGACAAATTGTAAAGTATTAATATGTCTTTACCTACTGAGCAAAGTCCCAAGGGTAAACCATGCTGATTTCCTTGGAACTGGAACCGGCTGGACATTGCTGTTGCCCCATTCTGTCGAACACCTGCTTTGTGGCCAGGCACTTCTGTCTTTTGTTGTTGCACTGTCCGGTGAATTGCTGGACTTGTTTGCTGTTCCACGCCAGCAAACTGAGAGAAAGAGAGTAACATTGGTTAAATAAAAAAAGAGGAGTTTAAAAACATACTACACGTACACCACATACCACCACGACCACCACCATCATCATCATCATCATCATCATCATCATCATCATCATCATCATCATCATCATCATCATCATCATCATCATCATCATCATCAAAATCATCATCGTCATTATCATCTCTCTTCCTCTATCTTCCCCCCCCCCCCCTCTCTCTCTCTCACTCTTTCACTCTCTCTCTCTCTCTCTTTCTCTCTCCCTCTCTCTCTCTCTCTCTGTCTCTCACACACAAACACATACACACACACACACACACACACACACACACACACACACACACACACACACATACACACATACAGAAACCCTCACACAACAAACACACACACACACAAGCTGCGCGCGCGCGCGCACACACACACACACAAAACACACACACACACACACACACACACACACACACACACACACACACACACACACACACACACACACACACACACACACACACAGTGACTGCAGTCTATATGGTAACTTACCTGAAATTGTAGCCTGTCATAGATCTAAGTGGAGACAGCAAACGGTAAGAGCAACAGGTTCTCATTTACGATGTCCGGGCATTCAAACGATCAGGAAGAGGAAGACCTTGCTTCACAATAGGCCTATGCTCTAGGAGAACTCTTTAACCGATTAGTAGTGTGCGTTGTCATCATGAACGTTTACAACATCATCGTGATCTGCTTCGACTTCGGAGTCACACATGTCCGGGCGAAGTGCAACAAAATTATTCTGAATCAACAGCATTGACCTCGTCAACAAAATCGTTGTCTTATCCCAAAGTGACTTCTGTCAGCAGAACATTCCGTGTTCAACTGAGAAGACTGACTTGCCCTTCCACTATCAGAATTCACAGCTGCAAAGAACAGAATGCCCCAGTCAGTAACTTTAGCAAGGGAAGCAACTAAAGATGAAAACGGGGAGTAACTGTTCTTCATCGGGCAACTGCGTTTGTCGTCTGCTTTTTCGTACAGTGCTACGGTCGCGTGAAAGTCAGATCTACCTGAACTATGCGTATAGATCCGTCTGGTGAAATGTAGCTGTGTGATGATTTGGCTACATCACTTTGCTGAATGTGCTTCCAGATGAAAGTTTATATTAAGCTTACTGTCAAACATTAAACAAAAAATAGGTAAGTTGTTTTAACTTGACCAATACTAGCGACGAAAAAATGTTTCTCGAAGCACAACAAAACACTCTGTCGCCATTTTCGGCATCATCGCAGTCAACTTGTCATCGGTTCGATGTGTTTTTCCTGAGGAGGAATGAGCATAAACATTTTTAGAAGTTTGTAATGTTGATCCCAAGACTATTTTCCATTACTTTAAATTGCTGTTCATTGTACTATCGCTGATAATTCATTGAACATTTTAGAAATTCAACTTGAAGTGGGCATCAGTCAGCACAGCAAAGTTTGTTTACATTTTGCTCTAACTTTGACCCCGCGTTTCTCCAATCAGAGGCTTAGCTCAACAATGTCCCTTTTCGCAGAAATGGCCACATATTACGCCTAACTACAATTATTGACAAATCATTGTACAAAAAAAACGCCCTTCAATCGTATTACCACGTCATCGCGCATTTGTCCATATAAATAGTTCGCACAAGAGAATTGAAAACTCAAACCGCTAGGTTATTTCAGTTTGAAAAAAAATATGTGAGACAATGCAGAAGAACATAAATTCAGTATTTAGAACAGAATCTTAACGGTCCAAAACTAAGAATAAACAAATACACGCAACAACAAAAACACAAGAAAGGTAAGTTTATGGGACAGTTAAATGAAATCATAGACAAAACATTTTACCAGTACCTCGAAGCACTGAGCTGCTACTTCCAAATTGATGCAAAATGACCGATTCGGATCTTACTGATCAGATTTAAATACGGCAGCATGAGAACAAGATACACAGCACACACAAAACAAAGAGCGAGTAAACATATAGCTTTGAATGTTGGGTGTGCTCCTACAGAAAGAGGTGGACAGCAAAATGACCAATACTGATCTTACTGATCAGAATTAAATACGGACGCAAGAGTTGAAGGTCCGGGCGCAGAGTATGGGCATGATTTCGATTAACCCAGGACCCCATCCCTGTGACGATAGAGGTCAACCTTTCCCGAACACAATCGAACTGCCTCTTGCACACAATCATGTCTTGGGGAGATCTCTGCACATGACGGTGTCAATGCTCGGTCAACGTCTCAGTGGCTTTATGTTGGTCGTGAAGTGTAGGCGGTGTGATATAAGAGAGAGAGAGAGAGAGAGAGAGAGAGAGAGAGAGAGAGAGAGAGAGAGAGAGAGAGAGAGAAAGAGAGACAGAGAGAGACAGAGACAGAGAGAGAGACAGAGACAGGCAGAGAGACAGAGAGAGAGACAGAGAAAGTGAGACAGAGACAGGGGCCTGTCTGTCTATCTGTCTGTCTGTCTGTCTGTCTGTCTTTCAATGTTTTTTGTGTCTGCGAGCGCGCGTATTTATGTGTTTGTCTGTGTGTGTGTTGGTGTGTGTGTGTGTGTGTGTGTGTGTGTGCGTGTGTGTGTGTGTGTGTGTTTGTATGTGCGCGCGTGCGTGCGCGCGCGTTTGTGTGTTTGTGCGTCTATGTGTCTGTCTGTCTGTCTGTCTGTCTGTCTGTCTGTCTGTCTGTCTGTCTGCATGAAGCTTGCTGCGTATTCGCGTGTCTGCCTGTGTGCACCATCGCGTTCACTCATGCGTGCAAGGTTGGGGGAGCGCAGAGTGGAGGAAGAAAGAAAACTCACAACTAAATTGCCAACAGGACTTGGCACTGTTAATGATCCAGAAAGATGCGTGCCGTCTAGGTGCAAACACGCTGCCTGCCACAGATTGCCCGATTTAAATAAGGCATTCATTTTAAATTGGATCAAAGTCGCCGTCAGCATTTTCCTCCGTCTCTGTCTGTCAGTATGTCTGTCTGTCTGTCTATCTGTGTCTCTCTCTCTCTGTCTCACTCTCTTTGTCTCTCTCTCTCTCTCTCTCTCTCTCTCTCTCTCTCTCTCTCTCTCTCTCTCTCTCTCTCCTCTCTCTCTCTCTCTCTCTCTCTCTCTCTCTCTCTCTCTCTCTCTCTCTCTCTCTCTCTCTCTCTCTCTCTCTCAAGTGAAAAAGGTTTTAAAATTAAACTCATTGATTTTCTAAAACATTGATTGGACCCCCCCCCCCCCCTCTCTCTGTCTCTCACTGACTCTGTCTGTCTGTCTGTCAGTATGTCTGTCTGTCTCTCTCTCTCTCTCTCTCTCAAGTGAAAAAGGTTTTAAAATTAAACTCATTGATTTTCTAAAACATTGATTAGCCCCCCCCCCCCTCCCCTCTCTGTCTCTGTCTGTCTGTCTGTCTGTCTGTCTGTCTGTATGTATGTCTGTCTGTCTGTCTCTCTCTCTCTCTCTCTCTCTCTCTCTAAAGTGAAAAAGGTTTTAAAATTAAACTCATTGATTTTCTAAAACATTGATTGCTGCATCTAAAATATGTTGAAGGGTACTATTTAACTAATTTACTATAATTACTTAATGCCCTCTCAATGTCTTTGACAGCAAATATAAGGAACAATAAATACCGATAACAAATATACCGGATCATCATCATCATTATCATCATTATTATTATCATTATTATCATATTTGTAATCATTAATGATATCATGAGTTACTTGTTACGGTGTTTTTTCAGGTGACTTCTCTCTCTCTCTCTCTCTCTCTCTCTCTCTCTCTCTCTCTCTCTCTCTCTCTCTCTCTCTCTCTCTCTCTCTCTCTCTCTCTCTCTCTCTCTCTCTCTCTCTCTCTCTCTCTCTCTCTCTCTCTCTCTCTCTCTCTCTCTCTCTCTCTCTCTCTCTCTCTCTCTCTCTCTCTCTCTCTCTCTCTCTCTCTCTCTCTCTCTCTCTCTCTCTCTCTCTCTCTCTCTCTCTCTCTCTCTCTCTCTCTCTCTCTGTGTGTGTGTGTGTGTGTGTGTGTGTGTGTGTGTGTGTATGTGTATGTGTATGTGTGCGTGTGTATGTATGTGAGTGTGTGTGTGTGTGTGTGTGTGTATGTATGTGTGTGTGAGTGTGTGTGTTCTATTGAGTGCGAAGGTGATTGTGGGCATGCGACGCGCGTGCGTGTGCGAGTCGAATTTTCTTTTCCTTTGTATTATATTGACATACATGTACATTTCAATGTTCTATTATGCATTATGTAGTCGTATAGGTAATGTTGTAATTAGTAATACTGTACGATTGCGATTGACAATTGTCCTTTTATTGTCTTTATTTTTATGTCTTAGTTTAGCAGGGACAGATTGTAAGACTAGGCGTGAGCCTAAAATCTCCATATTTGAGTAATAAAGTTCATTCGTTCGTTCGTTCGTTCGTTCGTTCTCTCTCTCTTTCTCTCTCTCTTTCTTTCTCTCTCTCTCTCTCTCTCTCTCTCTCTCTCTCTCTCTCTCTCTCTCTCTCTCTCTCTCTCTCTCTCTCTCTCTCTCTCTCTCTCTCTCCGATTCTCCGGTTCTCCCATTCTTCTCTCTCTCACACACACAAAAACACCCCCCCACACACACACACACACCAGGGCCGGACTACCGGGGGGGTTATGGGGGTTGCGCAACCCCCCCCCCCCCCCTAGCCTAAACATGTACCTCACTTATTTAAAACATTTTTTATTATTGTTTATTTTATGCCGTTTCATGCAAGGAGCGACCATTTTGCTATCTCAGAATATGACCTACCCATCAGCTTCAGGGGGCGAAGCCCCCTGACTCCCACTGGCAACCCCCCCCCCCCCCCCTCCTCTTAGCCTAGTCCGGCCCTGCACACACAAAACACTGTCTCACTCCCCAGAAGACACAAACACCACTTAATTAATAGGTCAACCAATGAAAGCAAGCAGCAGTAATCATCATCTCCCACAGTGACCACTCGAGACTGACCATCCTAACTTCATCTCACCAACGAGAATGAGGAAGACCCACAGTAAGTGTTTTCGATATATCCCATTGGGAGCTGGTGTCTTTAGAAAAAAATGTCGGCACGTTTTTTTTTTTTTTTTTTCCTTCTTTACTTTCTGTATGGCTTGCTTTGTCTACTATCGTTCCTTCCATTTATTTGTTTTATTTCTTTTTTTCTTTCCTTCTTTCGTTCTTTCTTTCGTTCTTTCTCTCGTCCTTTCTTTCGTTCTTTCTTTCGTTCTTTCTTTCTTTCGCCGTTTCTTTCTTTTTCTCTTAATCCTCGTCGTCGACCATTGTCCTTCTCCTCCTCCTAGAATGACTACAATCGTTATCTTTTTTTTTTCTTCTTCCTCCTCTTTTTTTTCTTCTTGAAACTTGTTACATTAATTTGCAAATACGTTCAAAAGAACAAAATAAATCCCAGGAGTTATGTACCTTATACACACTAAGGTTTGAGTCATTTCTTTATATCATATGAACAAACGCTTTACAGTACCCTTCTACGATCTACCATAAGCTTTTAGCACCAGCATGCAATAATGGCATTCCGTAACGTACCAGGATATCGCGGCGGTACTAAAAAGGCAAAGAGGACACTCACGAAAACTCGATCAGACAACCCAGCCCATCGCGCGCAATCAGAGCACTCTAATGGTCACTGTAACGAGATGACAGCGTGAGAGGGAACGTCGGTAAGAATACGGTAAGAAGAGGACAGACACAGCAAAAAGCTCTCCGGCTGTCAGCTACACCGGACGGAGAAGATGGGGCAGCGTAAAAGGTTTCAGCGGACTTACTGACCACGAAGATGTGAGGTAAACTCAGAGGCAAAAGAAACGCAAATGCTGCAGTGAAGATGGGTTACCCATGAATTTTAATGTCGAATTAATTATTTCGGGTTAACAATAACAAGGAAACGAATTGACCGATACAAAAACCATACGGAAAAGTGTATTGGGGTGAAAGCATGACGTGCCATGTTCCACTGAACACTGTTTGAAGACTGTTGAAAGTCAATAGCGTGTTGCTCCTCCCTGGGCGTTGATGACTGTGGCGCACCTCCGGTACATGGAGAGGCCTAGGACGAGGTGATTAATTTGCTGCTGAGGGACCTGAGCCCACACCTGGGTTACGGCAGCACGCAGTTCTGCTGCTGTGCGGGGTCTCCGGGCAAGGGCATTAATCCTTCTTTGCATGATGTCCCAAAAGGGTTCGATTGGGTTGAGATCCGGAGATCGAGCAGGATGAGGCAGAATGTTCACGCTGTTGTGACGCAACCTGTCCTTGGTAGCACGTGCAGTATGGGGACGGGCATTGTCTTGCTGGAACAGGCAGTTCCGGTACCTCTGGACAAATGGAACCACATAGGGACGCAGGACTTGATTGATGTAGCGGTCTGCATTGACACCATTCCCACGACCGTGGCCGACGTTCTGAAAGACGACAGGTCCCACTCGCTAATTGACACCAATGGCGCCCCATATCATGACGCTGGCACCTCCCCATCGATCATGCTGCAGGATGTTATTGTTAGCAAACCGCTGTCCAGGTCTTCGCCAGATCCGGACACGCCCATCGCCAGGTTCCAGGCAAAAGCGTTTCTCGTCCGAAAAAAGAACCCTCCGCCAGTCCCGATGGCGCCAGTGGGCATGCTGCTGGGCCCAGGCTAGACGATCCAGGCGATGCTGAGCTGTCAAGACAGGACGTTGAGCAGGACGCCGATTTACCATGTTTTGCCCACCTAGGCGTCGGCGTAGAGTTCTGGCACTGACGGGTTGTCCATGCACCCCAAATGTGTTACGGGCTGTGTTGGCGGCAGTTTCGAATGCATCTCGCTGGTGTTGATGGACAAGATGGCGATCTTGTCGGGCTGTTGTTACCCGGGGTCTGCCACGTCCTGGTAAGTCGCAGGTACTGTTAGTGGCATGAAAACGTTGCTGCAGGCGATAAACAGTGGTGACATTTACTCCAAATGCCCTAGCAACTTGCTGAACTGATTGTCTGGCATCAAGTCTCCCGATCGCCTGTTGGCGCTGATCTGGTGATAGTCTCGGCATCGCGCCTGTGTCGCAGAAATGAATGTTGTAACAGTTTTGTGAGTACGGTACAGCTTTGCCTGAACACTCTGAACACGAAAAGCTGCTTTTCCACATTGTGCATGTGCTGAAAGTGGTCCCCAAGACGGTTTGGGATCCCCGTCAACAAGACCTCACGTGTGACCCAGATAACGGCAAACACGGTTCTGACAAGATAAGACCGCTAAAACAACACGTGCAGAACATGCTAGTATCATTATTTTCTTTTTATTTCAAGTCCATAAAGGTTTAATTAACGCATCCTTTATTTGCGTTTCTTTTGCCTCCGAGTTTATATGTAAACGAGTCAGAAGCGAACCACCTATTTGTGACAAGGCTGCCAGCAAGACTGCTAGCACTGCACCTACCCACGGTATTTTAACAGGACAAAGAGATTAACAAAGACGAATCCTGTTTTTGTTGTTGTTGTTGTTGTTGTTGTTGTTGCTGTTGTTGTTGTTGTTGTTGTTGTTGTTGTTGTTGTTGTTGTTGTTGTTGTTGTTGTTGTTGTTGTTGTTGTTTTATTTGTGTAAGATGAAATGGAGATTAAGCGATACAATTACTATTTTTAAAATATGACCACGGGTAAAGTGTACAATCAGAAGATTGTACCACTACCGTGTTATTGATGATTGAATCTTGTTACACTATTGTGTACAATTTTGTACTGCACATATGTCACGTTAATCTTTTCGAGCACTCGTCATAAAATGAATATTTAGCAATTTGAGTCAGAAAACGAGAGAGCTTCAATCAAGACGAAAGACACCAAGGTTAATCCAGTTGGAGCACTGGTCACTAAAAACGAATCAGGAGCATGAGCATGGTCAGTGAACCCACCGGAGGCTGACAGAAATGGTCAAGGAATTGAGATACAGTCGTGGGACCTTTGGGAAGACTGGTAGCGCGTCCAATCCCAAAGGAATCAAATCATTTTGGGTCGAAAGAAGAAAATAGGCGGGGCTGGAATTGAATTGGACTGGTGACATGATGCGTGGAATAACAAAATAGACAACCAATCTATAAGGTTATCACATGAGGCTCTTGGCTTCAATTATGTCGATGGGCAGTCCAGTGCGGCTGCTTTGAAAATAAACAATTACAGGTTAGAACAGTTAAACGCAGACAGACCTAAGATTTCATGTCTATGCTTAGCGACAATAAGTGAAGAATGTAAGTACTACATCTTAGTCGGATGCTAAAATCGACAAAAATACATGACAACAAACCTGTTATTCGTTGTGAACATGACAACGTGAGCTTATTTTGAAAACACACAAAAACGAGACAAACAAGGTTGTTGTTCGCCCTTGACACTCGCCAGACAACGTTTCAAAGCTTTGTTCCCCGAAATAGGTTTCAGTACTCACGCACGTGCGATGCGTACAAAGAAGGAACACACAGTTCCCCACTCCTCTGCCCTACCCAGCGCCTTCCGCGATCAAATTGGGACACTGTCGTGTCTCGTTACCAGATCAGCAAGATGTCTCAAAGACTTTCCAAGTTCAAGCCACCTTTTGTGTAGCCGAGAAACACGCATGAGTTCTGTACAGTTTAAACCTTTAGTGTAGTGAAGTCAAAGAAGTGGGTTATTCTCCAGAGCTGAGCTGTTTACCAATAGAAACCATGTTACGAAGGTGATATGTGTGTACTTAACTTAGACATGTTAACCATATAAATTGATGTCATTAATACATACTGGTTCCATATATAATCTCGGCCTGCAGAAAAAAAGAATTAGAAATACTTGCACATTTTGTTTGTTTACGTTCAGTTAATTACAAGGTATCACCTTCGTAACATGGAAACCAAAGGTTGTGTCGTGAATTTGAATACTAACGAAGACATGTCTGTATCATTATCTAACTAGAGTATTAATTAATAAAAAAAAAGTAAAGAGAATGCATTCTAGTTGTCATTTAATATACGTTATTATTATGATAAGGACCAAAAATGAATGTCACAAAATGGTGCAAAGCTCTAGGGAATAGCCCAAGTACTTTTGTACCAAAACTGAGGGAAATTCTGCCGTGAAATTAGCATGGTTTCTGCGAAAGGGTGATCAACCATTTGAACAATTTACAGTAAATAGACCTTTAGGGATGTTTTTCATTCTCGAAAATGAAAAGACATCATAGGAAACTCAATGTAAACCACAATGTGTCCACGTGTTTTCTCCTCATTTTCTGTGTGTGTGTGTTTGTGTGTGTGTGTGTGTGTGTGTGTGTGTGTGTGTGTGTGTGTGTGTGTGTGTGTGTGTTTGTGTGTGTGTGTGGTTAATTTAGATTGCCTGTGCTGCGACTTCTGTCCTGTGTGTGGCGCACGTTATATGTCAAAGCAGCACCGCCCTGATATGGCCCTTCGTGGTCGGCTGGGCGTTAAGCAAACAAACAAAAATTTAGATTGCTCGCTTTCTTTTTCTTTTTTTCTTTTTTTTTGGGGGGGGGGCAAATTTCCCGGATGCCATAAAGGAAGACGCGCTGCTCTAGATAGCGCTAATTGGGCATGCGGAGGCGATGAATCCTTTAAGCTCTTCCGGTTGAAAGTTTTCCAACAAAGAACGGCAAAAACGGGTATGGACAATTAAGCTCGCAAAAAGATGCCAACACCATCACATAGCGCGCTTTGATCCCTCGACGGAAGGTGGTGATCTAAACCATATGACATCAAAAACAGCCCTATCATCCAGCTTCCTAATGGGCGATACATAAAGAGGTAAAAACATATCTTGATGACACCCCAGGCCACGCCAATAGAAGGAAACGTACGCCACCTGCAAAGAAGACTCCAAAGCTATTAATGTAAAGTTTAATTAACTGTAGAAAAATGCGAACAGTTTTATATCCTAGCCTAGCTGTCACCATATTCCAAATGAGTGTTGTTTCTGTTTCATCTTGCAATCTTTGACGCAATCAAAATTTACTTTTGTCACATGATTATTAAATTCATCCTGGTCGATCTGACTACTTCTCAGCCCCACTGAAACACCAAACTTCGATCGGTTCCAAGAGAAACAGAAGCATGCTTCAAAGCAATTGCGTTGGAGCATATTGACAGTGAAAAAATGCGAACAGTTTAATCATTTCCTGGCCTTTCAGCCTAGTTCAAATGAGTGTTGTTTCTGTTTCATCTTGAATTTTTCCACACAATGTTGTCAGAAGAAAATTAAGTTCATTTGCTTGTGATCTGACCATGTCTGAGCGCAGCTGAAACTCACAACTTCAGTTCCAAGAAAACGGAAGCTATTTCGAGAGATTGCTTTCATACAAAAAATGACTTAGTTAATATCTATTAGTCAGTGGGTAGTAATTCATGGTTCATGTTGTTTTGGCTGTATAGGAGCTTTAAACAAACACAGCAAACTTAGACAAATCTAACTTTCTGTCTCAACAGAAACAGAAAACAGCTCTCTCTCTCTCTCTCTCTCTCTCTCTCTCTCTCTCTCTCTCTCTCTCTCTCTCTCTCTCTCTCTCTCTCTCTCTCTCTCTCTCTGATTTTGTTCATATCCCCGAAGTACAGTTTTCAACCCCGAAAGTCTCCAACCAATCACATGGACATCCTACGACCATGCAAAATCTATCCAGTAAATCCTTCCCTGAAGGTTCGCGGAACATTTCTTGTACCTAGACAAGCTCGTAAAGGACCCCCAACAGCTATTTTGAAATATCCCACTAACAAGCTTCGTAAACTAAGAAAGGAAAGAAAGCCAGCCGAGATGGAAACCTATCGGCGATCTCATTGGTCTAAGTCATTAGCCAGTATCGTATAAAACCTATCAGAGTCCTGCTTTCATTGGCACTCGATTACCTTCAGGGGAGACAAACTACGTTGCTCGTCAGGGATTACGTCCCTTCTCTCGCAAGGAAACACGCGCGGGGAGAAAATGAGAAGACAGCACAGCGCGAAGGAACGCGTTTTTCTTGTTAAAATTGTCTCTTGTCATTCAGTGAGAAAAACTGTCGTCTCTTGTTACGAGTTCTTGCGATGTTTTAGCTTAGGGTTGTGGCATTTAACATGAGAAATACTTCAGAATAAAAAACAAGGTCTACTGCTTTGAAGAAGAGACACCATCAGGTGAAATCACATAGCGCCCGTTAATTACGAAAGAACAAAACAGTGCCAACAAATCGGTTTTTGTATGTTGGTGGTTGCCCTTTCGCTGTTCTTCCGGCGGTTTTTAATTGTCTTCATCTTTACCCTCCCTTGAGGAACGTGTGTGTGTGTGTGTGTGTGTGTGTGTGTGTGTGTGTGTGTGTGTGTGTGTGTGTGTGTGTGTATGTGCGTGCGTAGGTGCGTGCGTGTGAATGTGCGTGTGTGTGTGCGTGCGTGTGTATGTGCGTGTGTGTGTGTGTGTGTGTGTGTGTGTGTTTCGTTACCTTTCTTACTTTCTATTTCATTGCCTTGCTTTTTGTTCTGTTCGGTTCTTCTCTCTTATCTCTTTGTTTGTTATATGTGATGTTGCTTTTACATTTAGTCAAGTTATGACTTAATGTTTTAACATAGACGGGGAATCGAGACGAGGGTCGTGGTGAATGTGTGTATGTATGTACGTATGTGTGCGTGTGTGTGTATGTGTGTGTGTAGAGCGATTCCGAGGAGCCTACTGGACCGATCTTCATGAAACTTGACACAAACATTTGTCTAGATAATATACTCAGACCATTTTTTTTTTCGACAACTATCTTTGACGACATCATATCCGGCTTTTTGTGAAAGTTGAGGCGGCACTGTCACGCTATCATTTTTCAACCAAATTGGTTGAAATTTTGATCAAGCAATATTTGACGAAGTCCAGACTATGGCATTGCAATACAGCTCGGAAACTTAAAGATTAGTTTGGTCGTTAAAGTTGTCATCAAAATCGATTTTTCGCAAACAGATTTAAAATTGATTGCATCGTATTCTTTATCAAATTCTGAATCTAAAAATATATACATATGTCATGTTGACTCTTGTGAGTTCGACAGATTGACTAAATGTTGTAAATTCGCCTTACGCGACTTGTTTCCATTTTGTGACACTCTGTTACTTTCAGAATCAGTAACAGCTAGATGCTCAGGTCACGCTACTGCCCGACTCGATCCATAGTTCAGCGGTAAACTTGCGGCTTTTCAGTGTGTGCTGCGATGCGCCAGGAAACACGGAGAGCTAGCGTTGGAGCAAGGGAGAGCAGTCAGGTACTGTAGTCAATCGATGGGGTACTGGTCAGTTTGTCTGCTCGCTGGCAATTCGTACAGTAGAGATGGGGAGGGGGAGGGGGGGCGTGTTGAAAACCTGGGGGGAAAAACATGAGAGAATGAGAGAAATATTGGGTATTCAATATGATCAGCAATGGATTGTTGTGTTAGTAATACTGATACACTTCAGGGAATTAATTCTATCCGTTCATGTGTCATTAATTTGGTAATGAGAGTATCTCTTTATATATATCTGGCAAGCGAAATGCCTGAACGAAAAAATATATTGCAATTAAGCCTGAATAAATATCTCCCCAATCGGTCTTGCACTTTTCGTATATGGACAGTCGTTTTATTTATTTCCAGCCATCATGACTTCAAATGTATCACTGACAAAGCTAGTGTACCAGGCACGAAGCTAAGTACGCACGTGCAATGAATCACTTTCCATCCATTTCTGTCACGGTAGTGAATTAATAATGTGTGAAATCTACCACAAAAGACACTTTTCGTCATTGTCATCAATGATCGGCTGGAGTAATTTCGAATAGCTTAGCGTGCATACAGTTAGACGTTGTATCGGCCGCGTAGTTGTGAACATAATATGATAGTATCAACAGTGCTCCCTCTGATTTAAGATACATAAATTCAAACTATACTTCTTTGCTTTGTTTTTCATTTTCTGTTTCAGATTTATGTTTTTAGCAGTATATGGATCTTTACAAACATCTACAAAGCGTTCACGTGTTCTCTGAGCGAACTTAACCAAAAGTGTATTAAATGAAACAAATCGGCGATTGCATAACAGCTGCACTCTGATCTGTTCAGACCACAACGTTTTAATATACAACGTTTCAAGTCTCTCCTCCGACTAAAAACTGACGGAATGTATTCATTTCACATCAAGCCAGAAACCACAGCGGCTTAAACATTTATTTCCACCGTGGAAATTAGACGACTTACCAGTTCAACCGTATCTATCGTACAACAAACTATTTGAAAAGGGGTAAGTAGCCGTTGAAGCAATATGCTTCGACGGGACTATGGAGGGCTAGGAATTACAAGAGCGTCACGTCAGTTTGCCTCGCATATTATCTCAAGAGTCTCATCTAGTGCAATTCAGAGATGTCAGAGTCGAGCGGTGTTGAAATTTAAATCGGGCCCCGGGGGCTACTTACACTTAAAGGCAGAGTAAGCCTCCCGTAAACCATCACAGATACGGTCAGGCTTTTACACACAGTACAAACACCCTTTCATTTAAACACTCACCAATTGAGAACATCCTAGGTGCCCTCCGTAAAGAGCGAACAATTTTCAAAGAATTTATTTTTGCGTGGTTTATCTTACCCCTGAGCCATCGTGAACCCGTGTGATCCAGTTTTCCCTTTTCACAATGCAGTCGTCATAGTTAGTCATTTGAATGCGACTCGACGTGAGCTTATCTACAATAGCACGTTTTTTTATGCACGAAACAACGGCTGTGGTTCACAAGAACTCTAGCGATGGCTTGTGACTGTTGAGAGGAACGGCGATTTGCACTGATAAACCGGCCGTCGTCTGCTACGACCCTTGCGTGACCCTGCTTCCGGGCTTTTCTTTTTTTTAAACTTTCACAACTTCGAATTGTTCTGATCTTGTCTTGATGAAAAACGAATTCTTTTATGATTAAAGAATGTTTGTGTAACAAGCTGTCAATTTATTATTTAGATTTTAAAAGTTAGGTCTAGCGCAAAAACGAGGCGCCGTTGTTGTTAACGGAACAAGTCTACGAAAATAAATTCTTGGAAAATGTCTCACGCTCGACAGAAAGCAGCCAGGATGTTCCCGTTCGGTGAGCGTTCAAATGGAAGTATGCTTGTACTGTATTTAGACGCTCGGGGAGCTCTGTGATGGTTTACGGGAGGCTTACTGTGCCTTTAATGGCGGGGTTATGGTATGTCGGGATCAGAGAAGTGGGGCGAGCATAATTGAAAGAAAACTGACGAGAACGGATTAGTACCTGTGAACCCTGGTTTAAACTGTTACGCCGTAAGCAATCGCTGGTGGTACAAAGACGGATATAGCCTATACCCAGGTGCTACATGAAACTGAACTTGACAACTGATGGGTGCGCGCCTCGTGAATTTAACTCATGTTTAATAAGTACTTCGTTTTTTATCTGAAAGTTTCCCAGAACCTGGATCAGCAACAAAGAAAAGACCAGAACTACCAAGATTATAAACACACCCTGTACACTCACGCACGCACACATACACACACACACACACACACACATACACATACATACACACACACACACACACACACACACACACACACACACACACACACACACACACACACACACACACACACACGGTTACACGGGAACAACTCCTTGCCGCATGAAAAACTAAGTCATCAACAGAACACCCTATCCCCTAGGACTATATATCAAGCAACAACGCCACAACTACTCCTTCCACCACCCCCCACCATCCCCACCACCACCTACTCCGTCAACCGACACCACCACCCTAAAAAAAAAACCCACAGAAACAACAACATTGTGCAAACAATTATTTACAGCAAAGGACACCCAACCACCAGCACCCTTCCCCCTACACCACCCCACCCACCACCACCACCCTCCATTTATGATCAGTCCCCACACCAACCATTAGCAGCATCGCTGCCATCACCACCCTTACCAATTAACCCCCACCCCCATCCTCCAAACACGCACACACACACACACGCACGCACGCACGCACACACACACACACACGCACACACACACACACACACACACATACACACACACACACACACACACACACACACACACACCTCAAGGACGTAACAGAAACCGCCAATTCTCGTTTGCTTATCGATCAGACACAGAAGGCACGTCAGGGCATGCATGTAATCTACCAGAACCATACAGCCGGAGGGACCAACGAGTGCTCATCTCCACGTGTTCCATGCCAATCATCGCTCCCTCCCACACAACGCAGGGGGGTCGGAGCAGGGGGCTGGGGGGTGCGAGGAGAGGATGAAATAGAGAGAGAGAGAGAGAGAGAGAGAGAGAGAGAGAGAGAGAGAGAGAGAGAGAGAGAGGGGGACTCAGAACTTTATTACAAAAGGATAAAGGTTTTAGGCAAAGCCTATTCTTCCAACCTGTCCTTTATACAACACATAAACACAGACGCACATACAAAATATAAATTCAATCATATAAAATACATTGTATGGAATGCAACACAATGTGCATTTAAGGAATTAGTCTACATAAGGAGAACTCAACATTTACAAAATTACATAGACATAGTTAAACCTTTCATTTGGGAATAAAGTTGCTCCGATCAGCTACACATCCGTTAACACTAGTACAAAATGTTTAACAAAATAACAGAGAGAGAGAGAAGAGAGAGAGAGTAGCAGAAGAGAGATCGAGGGAACTTAGCTTAACGTAACTGAACTTTATTTAACAAGCATTACTATTTTAGGCTTAACCTTTTTTTTTTAAGCGTACAAAACAAAACAAAATTTGTAAGAAAGAGAGAGAGAGAGAGAGAGAGAGAGAGAGAGAGAGAGAGAGAGAGAGAGAGAGAGAGAGAGAGAGAGAGAGAGAGAGAGAGAGAGGGAGAGGGAGAGAGAATCAGAATCAGAATCAGAATGTTTATTTGCGAAAACTCATATTGTTTATAGCAAAAGGGTGCTGGGGGGTTGGGTAATCGAACGATCCACGAACATCAGTGTACATATTGGTTACACAAAAACAATGCATCGTGATTCGGTCCGAAGCATCCAACTTGTAATCCAAGTCGGGAAATAACTTTTCCGTTTCGAACACGGTATTGTTCCATATCGATCGCGGTATTGTTCCATATCGATCGCGGTATTGTTCCATATCGATCGCGGTATTGTTCCATATCGATCGCGGTTTGTCACAAACACACATGAAATATGTGTGCCCTGTAGTTTAGCGACAATAGTCAGTCTGGCATGGCACGGAGGTAGCACTGTACCAGTGTAGACACGACATGAAGGTCAGTAGTGAGATGGTCGATTTCTTCTCTAAAGACGTTGCGGTCGACTTGGGGCAGACGCCGGACACACGGGGGCGTTTCCTCCTCTTCTCGGAATGACGTTGTCTGTGCTGTTTCGCAGTCGTATGTCAGGACGTAGTCGTCTCCCCTTGCAAACAGCGTCTTCTTTCCACCTTTTCTTTCGCACACTACTTTTGTGAGAGTGCGGTTCCTCTTTCTGTTTAACAGTTTCTCTCTAAGTCGCACGTTCTTTGAGCAGTGTGAGGCTAAGTCGTAGACATCATCTGGTTCAAACTCACGGTCCGTTGCTGCCAGTTCAGCTGTAGTGGTTCCGTCGTCTGCTGTCTGTGACGTCACAGCACTACACACCCAAGGGTTGACATTCTCGCACGTGGTTGAGCTTGCAGTGTCACAGTGGGCAGGTGCGTGAGTGACACTGGTTTGCACATCCTGCACGTGCTGGGTAGAAGAAGCACGGCTATTGTTGACAGGGGCCTCTACCGATGACGCTGTGTTCTGTTCCGCTTCAGCTGCTTTGCGTTGCACGAAGTTCTTTCTTCTTGTTTCATCACGCTTTACTTGTGACCTGCTTTTCTTCCTGTAGTGGGCTATGTTGGCTTGGTCTGATGGCGGCCCAGCAAACCTCAACACAACTGTTGTACTGTCACCTTCCCCCTGGATTTTCCAAGAAGATAGCCCAACTTCGTCCACTAAGTTGATCAGGAACTGTTCCAGGCGATGTGGCAGTCCCGTTTGTGACATTTTTGGTCGGCAATAGTAGCTTAGGAGAAGATACTTATCAAATGTTGCGGAGCTCCGAAATTTGCGTCCTTCTCTGGTGGTAAGGGCAGACCACTCCGAGAGAGTGAGAGCGAGAGGGAGAGAGATAGAGAGAGAGAGATAGATAGATAGAGAGAGAGGGAGGCTTAGGGAGATAAAAGCATTCCATGATCATATCAATCATATCAATAGGACTGGGTGGCCGAGTGGTAACGCACTTGCGCTCGGAAGCGAGAGGTTGCGAGTTCTACCCTGGGTCAGGGCGTTAGCAATTTTCTCCCCCCTTCCCTAACCTAGGTGGTGGGTTCAAGTGCTAGTCTTTCGGATGAGACGATAAACCGAGGTCCCTTCGTGTACACTACATTGCGGTATGCACGTTAAAGATTCCACGATTGACAAAAGGGTCTTTCCTGACAAAATGGTTTAGGTGCAGATAAAAATGTCCACCAAAATACCCGTGTGACCTGGAATAATAGGCCATGAAAGGTGGATGCAGCGCCTAAAGGCTGTTGATCTACTGGCCGATGTGAATGCGTGATGCGCCGAAATGGCTACAATTACTGGCCGTATAAAATTTCATCTCACACGGCATCACTGCTGAGCGCTTAGAACTGTACCCACGGAATACGCGCTATATAAGCTTCATATTGATTGATTGATTGATTGATATATTGTGTAAAAAATTCCATCTCACACGGCATTAACAGGTAACATGCGCCTTGAGTCGCCTTGTGTGGTGAGATACGTGCGCGATATAAATCCTCGTAAATAAATAAATCACAAGATTAATATAGGAACATAATTTTCTAATCACTGAGGCAAGAATTAGAGAGAGAGTAAGAGAGAGAGAGAGAGAGAGAGAGAGAGAGAGAGAGGGAGAGAGAGAGAGAGAGAGAGAGAGACACACACACACACACAGACAGACAGGGACAGAGAAAGAGATATTAAAGAAGCACTTGCAACCTGGAGTATCAGTGAAGACGAGAAACTCAAGACGAGGTGGAAAGAGATTTAGAGCGTTTTAGTAACTCATTGAACGGGGGGCAGGGAGGAATCTTAGGGAGGAGAGTGGGTACCCCTAAATTGCCTCCAAAGACACCTCACTGCGCTTGTGATAAGACAAAGCAGCTTAGACCTGTCTTTTGCTGCAGAGGCAGACCTATCTTAAAAGCTCGGCCTAATTGGTTTTATACTAACGTGTCATTCGCTCCCCCCAGATGTGTGCCAAGAGTGGGTTTGGCATTGACTTATTTTTTTGCTTATCGGAGGTTTAAAAATAAAAACCCACCAGGTTTAATCTCTTGGGAATAGTTGGGAGTGAGGTGTGCTATCTATGTATACCTTCCTCTTTATTTCCCAGCGAAGAAAACTGCAACATTCACGAAATCAAGCGAAAGACAGAATGATTGAGCTGAATGGATGCTTGCGCAGAAGAAAACAAAACTTACACGAGGGTTCCTTGAAACAGGAGTTTGAATGTGAACCCTCTGTACCATGCACAGACAGTCAGGGACAGTCGAAAAGAGAGAGTTGAGAGAGAGAGAGAGAGAGAGAGAGAGAGAGAGAGAGAGAGAGAGAGAGATTGAGAAAGAAAGAGAGAGAGATACCGAGGTAGGAATAGAGAGACAGAGAGTGAGACAGACAGAGACTAACAGACAGACGGACGGACGGACAGACGCCGGCGGACTGACAGACGGGCGGACAGAGAACAGACAGACGAAATATACAAAGAGAAAAAAAAGAGAGAGAAAGAGACAGATACAGAATGAGAGAGAGAAATACTGAAAGAGAGATATTGTACCGCACACAAAATGTATACTGTCCAAAAGTTAGTTAGACATTTTTTTTCCAGAAAAAAACCTCTTGAAAATGCAAACGATGCTAGCAATTGCTGCGTCCTAACAGGAAGCTTGCATCAGAAGTGCTTTGACGTGTGAGTCATAACAGTGATCATGTTGAGGCTTGATGTTATTAAACAGGTGCTATTAGTTGCTCGGGATCGTGTTAATTTTTTGGCACAATAAGTGTACGCCCTAGGTCACTTGGAAATTACCTTGCAGCGCAGACAAATCTGCAGTTGTTCAAATAACTCACTCCTCTTGGTCTAACAACGTTCATGACACTCTCACCTCCTGATCTGAGATATCAAGGGAAGTAATCGCTCCTACAATAGAGTAATTAGTTGAGACTTATGCGGAACCAATCTCCTGGCACCTAAGAGAATAACAATAATTGAAATGAACAAGCGACTGTCATCCTCTTTTTCAATGTTCTCTTATACGAGGTCAACAAACATGCGATTGTAGAGTTTTCAAAATAATTGGTTAAGGTGGAGATTCAGGCATGATAGACATTTACCAAGTCTTCCCGCAAGGGATGCTGGTAAAATGTCTTCCTCACTGGCGAAAAACCCCAGTGACACTAGTTTTTAACACAATAAGTTATACAAGCTCATAAAATAAACGACTGGGAAAAAAGTCCTCAAAATATGTGACGAAGGTTGTGACAACATGGAGCTATCCTGAATTTTTTCAGCAAGAGTTGTTCAAGCCTTTCTCACCGGTGGATAGACCTGCCATTATTATTTTTAACTCAGTTAGTTATGCAAGGTCCTCAAACATTGGACCGAAGAAAAGTTCAAAAACATCTGGCCAGGGTCGCGCGACGTTGACATCACAAACGTTGACACGCCTTGGTCATCCAGCATTATTTTGGTGTTGGCAAAGTTAGTCGCCGCCTCATTGGCTGACGACCTGAAAATCTACCGTCCGTTCTGCCGACGGACAACCTTCGAGAACAAAACGTTGTGAGCTTTATGATTTGATATAGCTATTCTGTTGGACACGTGGGTGAATTTAGGGGCTGTGATTGGATGGTCTCAACATCATCATCAAAGCATAATGCTACGGAAGTCGGCCATTTTTGCCAATATCCAAAAGCATATTGGCAATAACAAAGACGCATGGTTCCGGTTTACCCATCTGTACCACACGATGTTAACAATCGACAACAGCATACACTGACAACTTGAAATTCTTCTCGGGAATGTTTTTCAGCTTTACAAATGTCGATAGCATACCCTTTTCTGCTAACTTCCCGATGAAACAGGACTAAAC
>NC_090246.1:70145250-70155250 GCF_037325665.1 Littorina saxatilis | reverse complement strand
TTTGTTCGTGTGCGTGTTTGATCGATTGTTTGTGTGTTTGTTTTTGTGTTTCCGTGTTTATGTTGTTTTGTTCGTTTACTTGCTCTTTGTATATTTGTTTGTTTGTTTGTTTGCCATTTTGTTTGTTCATTCGTTTGTGTGCTTGTTGTTTCTGTTAATGTGTTTGCTTGCCTTTTTGTTTTATTCATTTATCGTTCGTGTTTGCTTGTTTGTTTGTTTAGGGTTTTTTGTGTGTATGTTTCTGGGTTTTTTTTTTGGTTTTTTTTTGCCTGGCAGCTTTGTTTCTTTGTTTCTTTGTTTATACGTTTCATTTCAATACACATGACATGAAAGCTGCAGTCCAGTTGTCAAAACTGAGGGCTGTCCCAGTTGAACGGATAGCATCTATAACCAGGCCTGCATAGTATACCACTAACGTATATTCAAGCTTAGCATTAGGCTCATTACACGTGCGTTTGGCTTTATTAAAAGGTTAACGAGTTAAACTAATCTGTTTAAAATCTAGTTAGTTCACCGACTCAACACTCCCCAGTGGCCTTATCTTTTTAATCAGAAATAGACTTCGGAGCTGAGAGGGTGGGTTGGGTTGGCATACTGAATTAGCAGCATTCAGCTGTAAATGGGCAGGCGGGTGGCGGAGGGGGTTGTGGGGTGGGGTGGGGGTGTATAATCACGTTAGGTAAGACGCATGCACGCATTCAGTCACACTGTGACATGCACGCACGAATGCACACACACACACACACACACATACACACACACACACACACACACACACACGCACACACGCACACACGCACACACACACACACACACATAAACACACACAAACACACACACACACAAACACACACACACACGCGCACACACACACACACACACACACACACACACACTCACACACAGACACAGACAACGCGCCCAGAGATATAAAGACAAAGACGGACAAGGAGACACAAAAAGGTAGACAGGCCTACAAGAAGACAGACAGAAGCAGGCAGAGACAGAAACAAAGACAGAAATACAAAGACGGAAAGACACACAGACATACAGATACATTGACACACTTACAGACGGAATTGTTGTATGCATTATGATAAGACCACTTAGGTTCTCGTCTTACACGACTCTGTTTAGGGTTATCCTGTTTTTGATTTTATGATTATCAGACACTTTTTTACGGTCGTATTATTAAATTTACTAATCGCATTTATCAAGTGTTACCCCTGTTATTCTAACCCTGTTAGCTACAATTGGAGAAAATGTCCCATGATAGCGGCACCTTATGGAACCTCGTTTTCGGTATCGTTCGATAACATCTTGTGCATTCCGCCTCCCTTTGCATGGAGTATCTCTTCCCTGCAAACCCCGTTCAGCGCTCTTTTCAGAAAATGCTTCAAGAAATTCTCCCAGTAAAGACTCCCACTACAGCCTTACCTCTAAGTGCAGGAACTCTCCCCCTTTTCACTCGCCAGTTAATCACACATATTTCCTATTTTTTTGACATAATGTTCGCTAGACAGTACATCAGACCTTACCCCCGTCAACAGTCCATCTAAGAGCACAGGCTCTCTCTCCCTTTCATCAGTTAATCGAACACATTTCCTATTTCTTGGTCTAATATTCGCTAGACTGTAAATTAGACCTAACCCCATTAGGTAAGACCCAATATCCAACACCAGCAGAGAAGACTGCAACAAATCGAAGGGCCCTATTCATGATCGCGACTCTGCCATACATATTATCATACTTTGCTTCTGCCTTACTTATGAATTCTGAGGGCCGTCAAACAATTTTGGAGTCCGCAAAATGGAGACTGGTCCCAAAGGATGATAAATGGAGATGCGATTGGTTATTTACGAGTCCCGTGGAGTATTTCGTGTGACAGCGTTGAAAACAAATAATAACCTGAAACCGCCATCATATAAAGACATTGTGTATCTATTATATCAACTTCACGAAAAAGAGTGTTGTCGTTTTATTGATTGATTGTGTGTGTGTGTGTGTGTGTGTGTGTGTGTGCGTGTGTGTGTGTGTGTGTGTCAGTGTGTGTGTGTGTGTGTGTGTGTGTGTGTGTGTGTGTGTGTGTGTGTGTGTGTGTGTTTATTTGCTTTTTTCGTTTGTTTTTCTTTATTCATTGTTATTTTCTGTTTGTATTGATCTGAGTGGAAAGAAAACAAAATCATTATATAAGCACTAAAACAAAACATACGGAAAAATATCTTGTGACAAAATAAGACATCTACACATACAGACATAGGAATGAATGGTCGAAAAGGTCGAGGCTGAGCTCGTAGGGCCTAGACTTATAAATCGAAAAGTACCAATCCAGACGCCAACACAACCAATGCCTAGAAGGCAAAGTTGTGACAAATTTATAACCTGCACATGCAGTCTCGGAGGAGCAGCGCATCAATGTCCAATTGCAAGTCTTCAATGAATTAAGAAAACAGCAGTAAGTGTAGCTCGTGCACGTGAACTGTATCGGTTATTCGAAGTTTACGAGGAATCCCAAAGCATACATTCGTTTCTGAATAAACATGGTCGATGCCAGGAACAGCAATTTAAAGCATCTCGCAAGCTTAGAGCAGCCAGGACCGGAAGCCAGCATAACGCCAGGACAAACAGGAAGTGAACGTTTTGAAAATTACCGGAAGTCGGTCATCTTTCAAATTTGACAACCCTCAGCGGGTGGCTCAACTCTAATCCGAAAATAGATGTGTCTTGTGATGACACCCCATGTGGGTGAGGGATGGCGTGTTGTTGTTTTGTTTGTTTGTGTTTTTCTCTTTCCCTGTACGAGACCGCCAAGTCGGTATGAGCTGCAAGATTTATAAAGGTGGAGTCAAGTTTTCTTAGTCTATATTTCAGACCAAGATCTCACTAATGCGCGTTTTAGGGACTTCGTGATGTTGACAAAAGAAAAGACGTAAAATGGATTGAAATAGTTTGGAACAGTTTCGTGAGAGGGTGTTGCTTGACATCCACGAACAAGACACGCGCATTTGAATAAAGGTTCATCAAGGACAGTTGTATCTATCGTGAAAAGCTTTTAGTTGTTTACAACAGTTTCAAACTCCATGAACCTGTCCGAAAAGGAAAACAACAAACCTTGGGGCTATTTTGATCATATCTATATCCGAATTATAACAGGCAAAGGTCGGAGGTTGTTGTCGCTTTGTGATAGAACTGAGAATGAACAAACAAATCTAGGTCAGTGGAAACATTTCAAATGTTTTAATGGCAGCTAGGTAAGACGGTACAGACGCAGTGATCTCTTCACACACTTTTTGAAAACATTGATTTCATAACTAACCCCGATATTAATCCGCAAAATTAATTCAGCAAAGCTGTTATATTTTGCACAGGAAGTAGATTTGTTTCTGAATTTTGGAATGTACCTAAGCGGAAGAATATTCACATCCTACGTAAGATCCTGTAATGGTTGGCGTGACCGGTAAACGGGAATAGGGGTATCTTGAAGAGATAAAAAGTCTTCAATCTGTGTGTCTTAAAGCCGATACTTGGTTTAAACATGTTTTTTTATTCAGTTGCATAAATACAAAGCCGTAATTGAAAGTTGTAATTAAGGGAGCACAACAAGATACACTTAATGTGCTCTTAGAAACAAACGAGTAATGTGGCGGACAATATCGTAAAGCCGATACTTAAAAGCACACTCTTTTCCCGGACTTTCCCGTGGGATAATACCATCCCTCCACTTAATCACATGCAACAAATCAACTGTCTGACTGCTTGCTGTGGTGACTTAGACTTCTTTGATGAATTCAAAAGCCTTAGTTGCTTTTATGCAATGAATTCATTTACAATACTGTCCACTGTGCAAAGAGAGTACCAAGGCTGTTCATGTGCGGCGTGTAACCTAATGGGGGGATGGTCTTATACCCGAGGTAAACGCTTGGCCAGATCTGAGATGGTGAGCCAGACTGTTTTTACAAGAAGGAGTGTGTTTGTACACTTTTGACTCTCGGCGGGGAATCCAATAGAGCTTTTTTTGTTTGTTTGTTTGTTTGCTTAACGCCCAGCCGACCACGAAGGGCCATATCAGGGCGGTGCTGCTTTGACATTTAACGTGCACCACACACAAGACAGAAGTCGCAGCACAGGCTTCATGTCTCACCCAGTCACATTATTCTGACACCGGATCAACCAGTCCTAGCACTAACCCCATAATACCACCGCCAGGCGGAGCAGCCACTAGATTGCCATATGACCCGGCCGGGGTTCGAACCCACGACCTCCCGATCACGGGGCGGACGCCTACCACTAGGCCAACCGTGCCGGTCTCCGATAGAGCAATTACACAGGAAGGATGATATCTTTAAGAAGAGAGGACGTCTTTAAATGCAGTGTCTTGAAACCGAGGGTCCATTGTACTTAGAGGTGTGGCTAGCGACGAGACATCACACAGGTATGGAAAGCCGTTTGGCTCATAACCATTACACGCGTAATAAAAAATAAATACACGCGTAATAAATGATTAATACGCGTGTAATAAATGATTAATGCGCGTGTAATAATAATTTTTTACGCGTGTAAGAAATGATTAAATACGCGTGTAATAACTATTTCATGCGCGTGTAAGAAATGATTAAATACGCGTGTAATAAATATTTCATGCACGTGTAAGAAATGATTAAATACACATGCAGGAAATAGTTTATACGCGTGTAAGAAATGATTAAATGCACGTGGAATAAAAATGTCATACACGTGTACGAAATGATTAAATACACGCGTAATAAATATTTCATGCGCGTGTAAGAAATATTTAATACACGCGTAATAAATATTTTATGCGCGTGTAAGAAATAATTAATACACGCGTAATAATCATTTCATGCGCGTGTAAAAAATATTTAATACACGCGTAATAAATATTTCATGCGCGTGTAAGAAATAATTAATACACGCGTAATAATCATTTCTTACACGCGTATGAAATATTTATTACACGTGTATTTAATCATTATGCTATTCCATAGCATAAGAAAAAAGATAAATTACACGCGCATTAATCATTTATTACACGCGTATTAATCATTTATTACGGGGCAGAGGCAGCGGTACATCCATTTCCTTAAAACGTTTCCCGTGTCGAAAAGCACAGCGCATCTATCATGGGGACATTTTCTTGGGCTCGGCAAGAAAAGGAGATAGAGCAAAAACGTAGACACATAACGGTGGGTGGGTTAAAAGAATTGAGGAGAGCTAGATAGATGCCTGTCGCTTGACATGACAGACTTGTCGTGAGGTTCATCATTTCTAACACCATTAGTGCCAGACGTTCATCTTACGTTCTGTCTGACACCATTTCAGGCCTTCCCTGCCATAAGGGGTTTTCTGGAACAATGTCTACAGATGCTTGATAAGGCTCTCTGGTAGGCAATCTTGACTCCAGATCTGACGAAATACGCACGCATTCATGGGAGACATTGTGGGGGCTATTTTGACGGTGGTTTCGTCCCTTGGTGACAAAGAAGGTGCGGGTGTAGACTTGCTACTGTCTACGTTATGGGGTTACTGGAGTAATGTGTTTACAGTCAGAAAAGCACCGGAGAGAGAAGTGGAAATGCAAACCGAACAACACTGCTCGTGGGTCGAGTACAATGTGCGTGAGTTCTGTTATATTGAACATTTGGGTATAATTAACCTACTGGTCAGATCAGATCGTCAGCCATTCGAAATACCTTTGGTTTTAGCTTTTCGAGTTCAGTGAACAGAAAAAGGTGAATCCTTTAAAGAATCAAAAAACCAAGAAAGGTAAGTTGTTGGAACGTTTGTTATTGACAAAACAATACGTTACAGTCACACATATATCGACCCAACGGCCTTTTAAGTGCAGAGACAAACAATTAGTGACAACAACTTAGCTTGAGGGAATGTTCGAATGCTTGCCAGGAAGCCACAAGCGAATGAATAAAAAAAAAGTGAAACAATGGACAAATTCGAGTCATGTATACATAGAAATTTAAAAAAAAACAGTTCCAGAGACAAACAGACAATTCAGTGAAACTGTTACCTATTTCCTATTCATTGATTCACTCTATGTCTAGAACTGAGAAGTCTGGGAGAAAAGAGTCGACGGAAGTAGGGTGGGCCAAAGGTTGCCTCACTAACCCTAGCCATCATATTCCCAAGGGAAAGGGCAGTCTACTTTTCTTCCACACTAGCTGATTCGTTCTTTCTGACAGAGGAAGCGACATTTTGGTTTACCACGCTTTCCCAGTTGCCTCTATACTCATAGGCGATACACAGATTAAATCTTATCCGCCCGAAACCGTTTTCGTTTGTCAGAATGCGTGGGGTTGTTTTTTGTTTTGTTTTTCAGCCTGATATCGCCCTTGCGTTATCTGTCTGACGTGTTTTCAATGTCGAAGTCAAGAAGATTTGGCTTATCCGGGGAAACATCGACCGCACTGAGAGGTTATCGGCGGGACGCTGCAGAGAATGTCTGTACACTCGTCATCGCTTTAAAAAAAAAATTAAAAAAATCTATTCGGAAAAGAGCCGTACAATCCACCGATTGGCATTCGCAAATTGAACACTAATGTCCCATGTAACTGTTGATTATCGTTTGACACACACTTGTGCAGAGGATTGAAAGATTCTAGTTTTAAAGTTTGCTCGGTGCGCTTTGAAAAACAAAATAACAAGCGAGAGAAAATCCTGCCTTTCGGGAAAACAAAGAGCTTTGGGTACTTACCACCCGTCCCCTTCTCTCGGTGGATAAACCAGGGAAGGACACACTGCCTTAAAACTTGAGACCAAGTACATTTGAGTATACATGAAGAAAGCCATTTGACGATTTTGTTTGTGTGTTTGTTTGTTTGTTTGTTTGTTTGTTTGTTTGTTTGATTGCTTCATGTTGTTGTTGTAGTTTTTGCTTTGTTTGTTTGTTTGTTTATTTGTTTTTTGTTTTGTTTTTGTATGTTTGTTTCAAAAAACAAGAAAGGTAAGTTGTTGGAACGTTGTTATTGACAAGAATACGTTACAATCACAAATATATCGACCCAACTGTCTTTTAAGTGAACAGACAAAAAATAAGTCACAAAAAACTTAACTTGATGGAATTTTCGCCCGCTCGCCAGGAAGCCGAGCGAAACGTTGGCAGTATCTTTGTTTTGGGGTTTGTTTGTTTGTTTGTTTGGCTGATTGCTTGTTTGTTTGTTTGTTTGTTTGTTTGTTTTGTTTGTTTGTTTTTTCGAAATCGGCACTGGCTCCTCGCGAATACAACATGATCAGATTGCAAGACCGATAAGATAGCAAAAGCAGTGAGCGAATCGATACTCCTGCACCTGGGAACGTGTATCTTCCCTTTCGCGCAGAAGGCAGACCACAAAACAAATGGGGAACAAAACAACAGCAAAAAACAGCAACAACAGAAACAGAGATGCGCATACATTCTTCACCGTAAATTACGCGCGGTGCTACGACCATATGCACCCAATCATATAATAGTTGTATGGAAAGGAGAACATCGCTGTGTGATTCCTAATCTCAAAGGCAGACGGCTGAGTGCAAAACAAAGCATGGTAGGATCATCAGTCTTCCACGCCCCACTGTAAGACCTAACCTGCCAACTGTATGCACCAGAAGGTCTTACGTACGTACATTATTGAGGGCTGACATCCAGAATTCTAAAGTGACAAGAACCTCCTTCAATAAAACTGTTACCTGGCAACCTATTATATAACCGTCATTAAAACTAGACAAATGCGTTTGAGATCTCTCTGATGAGGTCATTTATTGTAAAACCAGTTATGTGTGTGGACAGTCCATTCATTCCCCTACCATATCCATCAAACAGAGATAGTGTCTATACAGTGGAATCTACAACACAGACAACCTCCATATAAAAAAAATCAAATTAAAAAAACAAGATTCCCGCGTTAGATTCGACAAAAAATCAGAACAGCTAAAAGGAGTTCGTGTGTAATTGATGACATGTAGTAGCACAAAGCTTCGACAGTGTGAAGGAAATGCGTTCAGAGATTAATGAAATGTAGTTATTTGTCTCATACCCGCTAAAACGGCTTCAAAATCCGCCTGTCGTAGGCTTCTGGGAGGATTGACACCTACACCGTTCATCATGTCATGACGTCATCATTAGACAAGATAGAGGAATAAACCTGACTGTTTTGAATACACATGTGATTGTTCTTTCCAATGACGACTGTGGAATTTTGTTCTCCATAATGGTACATGTGATTCTGTATTTTTCTGCGGTTAATGTTAATGGTTTCTTTTTTCCTCTGTTGGTTTCTTCCTCCTGAGTTGATCGTTATCACTCAAACAAGACCACCAGAGAGTACCTCAGTTGCTCCTCAAAATGGACTGTGAATAGTGTGTTGACTGTGTTGACCGTCAGAATTATTTTAAGAACCAGGCTGCTGCAGTCAGTTGACATGTTTCGCATACTGTAGGGTTCCCATGCTGAATAGGTAAAGTGGCTTGTATAACCCGACTATTCAGAATCAAAACACTGTTTATACTTGTGTATGTTGTAGTCATCACAACTAATTGCATTTTGCCTTTTGTTTCAGAAAGGAGGATAAGCTACAACAAGATCGACGCTATGTCATATATGCCTCAGCCACATGACGACTTCCGAATTTAGATCCACTCGGCATGGTGACAGGTCTTGATGAAAAGTATAAGACTGAGGACAGCAGTGGAAAAAGTGGCCACATGGCAGGTACCTATCGCTTAGTGTCTGCAGTGCAAAAGATAGATAAGCTGGTGGTAGATTTCCAAATGAACACAGTACCCTCAGTGATTTACGACGGGCAAGCTACAATCCAGGGCATAGAACACTGCAGCGTTGTAATCCAACTCTTCATTTGTTTCAGGAAAGGACGTCCTTACAAATTAACATTACAACTCTCTGATACAAAGACATAGTGCATAGCTAAACAAGAGGTTGTGCTACAACAGGAACATCCCGATAATTGCGTGGGACAGGATTAAAAAGCTTCCCAGGGCTGCAGTGAGGAAATACATGTTTTTTCTGTCATTGACCTTTAATAGCTTTCACACAGCCAGTATATGAGAGATAATGGTCTTCTTGGTGACCGTTCATGCCCAAGCACGCGGAGCTGGTTGCCAGCAGGATAACGTGTCACTGGAAGATATCGTAGACTTCGGAGTGCGAGGACCAGGGAAAATAACCTCATGTGAACCTGTCCGAGTGTGACCATCGTGACGCGCATATCTTATAATAAAATAATTAATTATCTTGATACGCAAGCTCTAGGGTAGGTTAGTGATTGTATTTGTAGATAAGCTTTGCCATGATAATTATGCTGATGCAGTTTAAAAGTGTGTCTGTATGTGCGTGCGTGTTTGTGCGGTCTTGTGTGTGTGTGTGTGTGTGTGTGTGTGTGTGTGTGTGTGTGTGTGTGTGTGTGTGTGTGTGTGTGTATGTACCATGTGTGTGTGTGTGTGTGTGTGTGTGTGTGTGTGTGTGTGTGTGTGTGTGTGTGTGTGTGTGTGTGTGTGTGTGTGAGGATTGCACAAGATCTCCTTCAGGGACAACTACACCAACAACAAATACAAAGTCATTTTATCTGTTTTCCTTCTTTTGAAAATTATACATGGAGTAGATATGATGCGTTAGTTTTAACTCTCTCTCTCTCTCTCTGTGTGTGTGTGTGTGTGTGTGTGTGTGTGTGTGTGTGTGTGTGTGTGTGTGTGTGTGTGTGTGTGTGTGTGTGTGTGTGTGTGTGTGTGACGGAGTGATTGAGTTTGTGTTACTGTTTGTCGATTTCTTACGGGAGCCTTGAAGGCTTCGCCTCTTGTTTCATAACAGGTAGTATAGAAAACAATTCTTCTAAACCTCAGTCCCAACATGATTGCTCATGGCGGTTAGCGTACTTTGTCCCTCTAAAACTACATCAGGTATAACAATGAACAAGTCGCGTAAGGCGAAAATACAACATTTAGTCAAGTAGCTGTCGAACTCACAGAATGAAACTGA
>NC_090246.1:70135250-70140250 GCF_037325665.1 Littorina saxatilis | reverse complement strand
CTCTGATCATAGGGGCGCATGAAACGAAAGATATCCCACTGCTATTTTATGAATCTGAGTCGTTCCGTACTCTGATCATGGGAACGCCTGCCTGCTTTGTTCAGAATGCTGTGAATGACAGTGATGGAAGACCTGCTCTTAGAAGTTAGAAACTGGAATGTGCATTCCTTTACTGATATTTCGGTCAAGTGTTTGCCTCCAATAGTTCCTGTCATATACTACTGCTAACCAAGCGTCCTCCTTTTTCTCATTCTAATTCTCTTCAACCGCCTCCTCCATCGCCTCCACTTTCCCCCACTACTACCATGACGACAACTACTACTGCTGCTGCTGCTGAGGTGTTTCCTCCTCCTCCTCCTGCTCATTCTCCTCCTCATCATCATCCTTCCCATCTTCCATTTCCTTTTGCTGTTGCTGGTTTTAACTGCAGCTCGTCGGTAATTACAAGTAGGCATCAACACTTTGAACGGGGAGTTAGACGCTAACTTCTTAAACTATTGAAGTGATGCTGAATAAACGTGAATAATGTAAAATAGAGGAGGAAGTTGAAGGAATCAATGATGTTGGTACGATATGACTACCGTGTATGCAGGTCCCTCTGCGTCCAGTAATACTAGCATTCTAAAAGCACACTTTATTCCATGGCAGTTTGGCTAACCAACTCAGATCTAGTCAGACCTTTACATGGGATAAGATCATCTTTCCACTTGGTCACATTTCAAAAATCGACTGCTTGCTGTGGTGAGTAGGATTTTTTTTTCCATGAACTTAATTATTTTAGGAAATGAATTCATAAAAAAAAGCCCAACTGAGCACAGCGAGCATCCAGAATGTTGATTTGTTGGTATGTGACCAAATGGAAGAATGCCCTTATCCCACGTGAAAGCTTTGCTGGGTCTGGATTGGTAAGCCGAACTGTTACCATGAGACGGGGTGGGGTGTTTCTTTAACAACTAATTACAAAAACCTGTTCACTATAAAACAAATATATAAAAAAAATATTAAAAAAACCACGAGTTGCCTACAGTTGGAAATATAAAACTACACAGCATGGTAGCCATTGCCTGATTTCCTATACCGTTGCCATCGCCTCAAACCCAGACTAAGAAGAAACTACTAAAATGTCAAACAAATGAAAAATAACGTTTTGTCAGTTTTGACACGTACCATTCATATTCATCCGTAGAAGCAGACAAGCAGAACAGTGCTAAAAGTTGAGTTGATAGAGCGAAGAAAAACACAATGTGGTGAAACGGCTAGAGGATAACAGATGAACAAATATATTTAATGAACCCTAACACTGACGCACGCAGATGCAAGTCAATGCCATTTAAATCAAATGAGTTTTAAAATTGACGCGATGGAGGCCGGATAGAGAAAATAAAATGAATTGCAAAGCTTGAATAATTAAACATAAAGAATGTCCATTGCCAAACCCAATTACTGACACATACAAATCCGTGAAAATGTCATTCAAACGCAATGGTCTTTAACAAGTCTAAAAATACGTGAAACGTTTCAAAACAAAAATCTAGTTTGCGTGTCACAAACAATCGAAATTTGCTCCAACAAGAAAAACAAAGCACAAAAAGAAACAAACAAACAAAACGAAAAAGGACCCAAAAAATGAACATTCACATTCATTATTTAACATGGTATTTCAGGATTGTTATGGACATTGCAGCTCGTGGGACAGGAATGCATTTTGAAAGGAACCCAAAGCCCGGTAGCTCAGTTGGTAGAGCACTGAACTTGTGATCCTAGGGTCTCAGGTTCGAACTCGGGCCGGGAAGGACACGGGTCAACTTTGTGTGCAAACTCAGAGACGGTATCCATGTTCCACCCCCGTGTCACTACTGTGGCACGTAAAAGACCTCGGTCATTCTGCCATAAGTGCAGGTGGCTGATTACACCTAAGCACGCATACACCTGGGTAGCGCGACTCTGTTGCTGCTACCTTTCCACTGGGAGGAAGCGACACGAATTTCCCAGCGATGGGAGAATAAAGTTATGAAAATGAAAATGAAAAGAAAAAACAAGTCGCGTAAGGCGAAATTACTACATTTAGTCAAGCTGTGGAACTCACAGAATGAAACTGAACGTAGTCCGCCGCTAGTGCAAAAGGCAGTGAAAGTGATGAGCCTGTTTGGCGCGGCAGCGGTTGCGCTGTGCTTCATAGCACGCTTTACTGTACCTCTCTTCGTTTTACCTTTCTGAGCGTGTTTTTAATCCAAACATATCATATCTATATGTTTTTGGAATCAGGAACCGACAAGGAATAAGATGAAATAGTTTTTAAATCGATTTCGGAAATTTAATTTTGATCATAATTTTTATATTTTTAATTTTCAGAGATTGTTTTTAATCCAAATATAACATATGTATATGTTTTTGGAATCAGAAAATGACGAAGAATAAAATGAAATTGTTTTTGGATCGTTTAATAAAAAAATAATTTTAATTACAAGTTTCCGATTTTTAATGACCAAAGTCATTAATTAATTTTTAAGCCACCAAGCTGAAATGCAATACCAAACCCCGGCCTTCGTCGAAGATTGCTTTGCCAAAATTTCAATCAATTTAATTGAAAAATGAGGGTGTGACAGTGCCGCCTCAACTTTTACAAAAAGCCGGATATGACGTCATCAAAGGTATTTATCGAAAAAAAGAAAAAAATGTCCGGGGATATCATACCCAGGAACTCTCATGTCAAATTTCATAAAGATCTGCCTAGTAGTTTAGTCTGAATCGCTCTACACACACACACAGACACACACACACACACACACACACACACACACACACACACACACACACACACACACACACACACACACACACACACACACACACACACATACACCACGACCCTCGTCTCGATTCCCCCCTCTATGTTAAAACATTTAGTCAAAACTTGACTAAATGTAAAAAGTCCGGCCAGGTTGGTGTTAAAGGCACTCCTTCCCGTAACATGATTCGGCTCACCATTTAAGACCTGGCCAAGCTGTTATATCGGATAAGACCATTCCTCCGCTTTGGACACATAGCAACACTCAACAACCCTGAGTACTTTCTATGCAAATTGGAGATTGTTTTTAATGCATTGATTTCTTAACTGACACTAGAATTTTTAAAAAAATTAAAAAGCAATCTGCGAACTTAATTTATATTAAAAAGAATCCCCACTGTGCACAAAAAAACATCCAGGGTGTTGGTTTTTCGTATGTCTTCAAGTCAATTTAAATGCCTGGGAGGATCTGCGATATTGAGCAAAACTGTTCATTTTCACGGGGTGGGGTGTGATGACTGTGCCTTCAAGGTCTAGGTTGGTAGAGAGACCGCCCATTGTTAGGCGCTGGCTTGAAATAAGAGTCTCTGATGCGAATGTGTTAGCTACAGTTCAATAACGGCTGTGCAACGCTGGTGTTTTTTCCCCATTCATTTGACGATAACAGCGCGGCCACGATGACAACAAGGATTAATGTAAGAAATGTGGGTTGTGTAGGTTGGACACAAACTGAGAGGTCTCCAATTAGGCCAATAGTATGTGTCGTGGGTGTTCATTAGTGGTTCAAACAGGGCTGCGAGTCCTGCATGCAAAAAAGTAAACTTTGTCCGTGTAAGAGTATAGACTCAAGCGGGGACCACATTTGGACGCCGTTTTACGCTCTATGCGCCGCAGGCCGTTTTGTGCGTCGCGCGGGAATTGCCGAGTGGCCACACAGCGACGATTTTTTTCACAACGCGGTATCAGTTGAGCGGGTCTCTCTTCAGTTGCATTCGACTGCCGCGCCGCGAGCAGCTGACGTCATCGCTCTGGTTTGCTCTGATTGGTCAAATTTCCGTCGTTCTATGTCTGTGTCATAGAAATTAGAACACGCGCTATTCTTCTGCAAATAACGCTTCGCGATCATAGCACGCTACGGCGCTCCCACGTGGGCCGTTTTGAGCATAAGTCAAATGTGGACAGGGTCGGACGGGAGTGTATGGACGGGCCTTAAGTCAGCTTAAAACTACAGAACTTCGTAATGTAAAATACTGAAAGCAGACGTACTTTCAAGCCATGTGTGTGTGTGTGTGTGTGTGTGTTTGAAAAGTCACACGTGCTAACACACCGTAATCTAGAGATCGATCTTTTGGCAGAGAGAGAGAAACGCAGTGCAGTCTGTTGGGGTCTCGATAAATCAACAGGCACCAAACATATTTACCTCTATATCATATATGGATTCAGCAGCAGCTTAGAACGTCAACAGTAACTTCTGAAGACTGAATTTTGTTTCCTGTTTGTCGTCGTTTGTTGTATGGTTGACTTAAAGGATGCTTACTTTCTCAAAAAGAGTTTCAATTAAAAAGAACTTTACCCTCATCCTGCATTGAAGTGGTAGGTTCAGATTAGTCAGTAATTAGTTCAAATGCATACACGGTCACACACACACACACACACACACACACACACACACACACACACACACACACACACACACACACACACACACACACACCATCTACAAGACACTTTTTGACAAAATTCACAAAATGTAAAAAGTATCGAACATTGCTCCCTAAATACCTACTCATGTATTAATAAACTCTTAAGTTCTATGTATAGACATTTAGACAGAAATACTTTGCCAGGAGCAAAGCGGGTTTTTATCCTTCGTTTCACAGAGAGAGAGAAAGATTAAGCTTGGTTATTTGGCAAGACATTGCTACATTAGCATGACATAGGCCGGATTACAGAAGACGGGTGGTGACAAAAGTGCAGGATGCAATCCGACCAAAGTGCCTTACAAAGCTTCTGATGAATTAGTCGAGAGGCATATGCAGTCTCAACGGAATCTTAATGTCAACCTGAATGAAAGACATTGAAACCCTATCATGAATCATATTATAGTGAATATGTAGGACCTCTCTCGGGAAACTAGTCTGATACCATTCAAAACTAAAAATTTTCCTCAAAATCATAAACACCCTTTAACATGCCACAAGTCCTCACAGAA
>NC_090246.1:70110250-70130250 GCF_037325665.1 Littorina saxatilis | reverse complement strand
AAAAATTTATATTTGACGTATAAATCTCTAGGTTTGCTGTTTTATTTAAAAGGTACTGAACTTGTCAAATCCAGGTGCACGGAGCCCCTGGGGCTTTTAGTCAAACCTCAGGCAGCTATCCGTTAGAAGAACTACCAAGTTTCATTGACTTGCACCCAAAGAGTCAAGAACTGCGATTTTTTTACGAATTAATTTCGTACTCGGACCCGGCTGGTCTTGACCTATTTTTGGATCTAAATTTAGATCAGGTAGATCACCACATCATGCACAAAAAGACACGTCACTAGCAAACTATGTCAGACGTCATCATGAGTTTGTGTAAAACAAAATCGAGGCCGGAATCACTCAGTTGAATCGAACTCCGACCGAACACCACGTAATAACTAGGTTAATTTATGCACTCGCGTGAACAAGAAACTGTCGAGCTTCACAGATGTCGTCGTTGGGTAGTTTTGGGTTTGTTTTACTGCCACAGGAGGATTTTTGAACTGTAAATGCACTCAGCTGCAACAAAAACGCAAAACGAAGGCTGTGAGCTGCACTGTGCCTTTAAAGAAGACGAAACACAGCCACACTGACATCTCAGCAAAATTCGATAAGGTGAACACTGATTGTTGTTTGCAAACAAAACACACAGTGACACGAACACCCATTGGGGAAAAGCTTAGCTGTGTGTTGCACGTGCATTTTCGCCCACCAGCTCAACCCTGCAGGACATCTCATGCCACCGAGGTTTATTTATACGTCGAAATTCAAACAAAGAGCCTATCAAATAGGTCGGGGCAACCGTTTAATTTAGAAAGCATTGAAATCCAATACTGTCCTATCTTTTTTCTCTCCTCTGTTTATTTGTATATGCCTTTAGAAAAGAGATTCGTGAGAAGATATCTTGATCTATGTCAATAAAGGTTCTTGTTGTTGTTGTTGTTGTTGTTGTTGTTGTTGTTGTTGTTGTTGTTGTTGTTGTTGTTGTTGTTGTTGTTGTTGTTGTTGTTGTTGTTGTTAATCAACAATAAAAAACCGTTTTCAATCCACCCGCCTTATGGGCAGGCGTACTCCGTCTTCGGCCGAGGAGTTGAGTAAATCTGTCCGTATGGTGAAATAGATAACCCTCCCCCTTCCCAACGCTTAAATGGAAAACAAGTTTCTGAATATTGTATCTATGTAGAATCATCGTTTTCCTTTATTCCATCATAAACTTCAGCATGTTTATTTTAATTTAGCAGAAACGTTTGCAATGTACACAGGTTAGACCACTTAGGGTGCAACAAGCTCAACACCCGCATCGGTTAACTGCAGACGGTTTTACTTTCAGCACGAAACTTGAAAGTCTTTTATGTTGGTTTTAGGGTACACTGTCACTGAGTAATGTTGCTACATACGTCACCTGTTGTTGTGTTCTTGTCACGGTTTTAGTGACATGGATTAAGAAAGGAACACTCTGTGGGGTGCCTTTCTCGAATTGCAACGAAAAGCGCCTGTGCTTTTGGCGACGGGCTGGTTTCTGCTGACCGAGCTTGGCACGGGGATTTCGTTTTCTGCACGCCTGGCTGGCATGCAAGGGACGACATTGTGTACAGGGGTTCCACGTGCGTGATTTTGCTGTCTGGACAAAATCAACTGGGAACTGAGCTGTACGTGTGACGATAGTGATTGGTCGCTAGAGTCACGTGATGTTTTTCAAGGTGTTTTGAGGATGACTTGAAACGACACACTTGAAACATAGCAGCAAGAGAGAAAGGTCGTTGTTTCTTCTTCCTAACAGTTTGATGGTTTTCAACGCGGGGTGATGTATTATTTTATGTCAACGTGCCGTTCTGCTTGTACAGTAGGGCTGTTAGGAACGTCAAGAAGGGACCACTTTTCGCTGTTTACATGTTGCTGACGACGAGGTTGTCAGGTTGTTTCTTGGCTGAGCGGGGGAAAAATTCCCACGCATGAAGTAAATTCAGCACAAGAGGGAGTGTGGCAGGAAATTCGTCGACGGACGAAAGCCATACAAAGGAAGCGGATTCGCTTAAAGGAGAGCTACTTACATTAGGCTGTTGAGGTAATAAATCGTTATTTAACGGTGTTGACGAGTCTATGTTTGCGGAATGAAATACTCTCTGTTGTTCTTTTACAGGTTAGCGCATAATTTACTCTTTGTGACGCTAAAATAATAATCTGTATAGGGTTTTTGCAGATTATGGAGAGAAGGAAGGAAAATAGCTGATTTGTTGTTTTAAAAGTTCGTTTGTGCAGGCCACGTGCTCTATGAAATATGTAAAGGTGACATGTTTGAAGGTGGAGGGTGAAGGGTTGCGTGGAATGTTTAGTGCACCAATGCTTTTTGTTACAGCCTATTTCCTACTCATCGGATTCAGCGGTATTTCCCACTCATCGGATTCAGCGGTATTTCCTACTCATCGGATTCAGCGGTATTTCCTACTCATCGGATTCAGCGGTATTTCCTACTCAGCGGTAACCGAAACATCTTTATCTGGTATCTGCTACCTACATAACCTGATGTCGCGGAGCTGTATGCTGTAACCTGGTGTCGCGGTGCTGTATGCTGTTGCTGCTGCTGGGATAACCGGTGAGGCCGTCACCGTCTGCAAGGGTCTTCCGGCAGGCAGTGACGTCACCTACACGACCACCCGTTGTCTTCAGCAGCTGAGTGAGGCGCCTGATTTCCCCACGATTCCCTGCTTCGTTCCACGCCAGCCGGCACTCCAATCAACGAAGCAGTAGTGGGGAAGGACTATTTACGGGTCGCCCACTCCGTAACTAAAAGCTAAGTATACCGTGCCATTGCGCCCTTTTACCACCAAGTCATCTTTTACTATTTGTGATTATATTTGAGTGGTGACGACGTGGGTTGTGACAACTGCATTTAACCAGCGCTTTTTACAGACAGCTATCTTTCCTGTCTTTACACGAGATCAGCGTGTTATTATCATTTTCTAAACTTTAACTGGCATTTTTGTCAGTGACCCCTTTTTTACGTTTTGAACGTAAAAACATCTTTTGGAGTGAAGTCTCGAGGGAGGTGGCGAGATAGTATATAAACAAGCGCCTGAAACTTATACTTTTGTTGATTCTATCTATTTGTATGACTGCGAGAGTGGATCGTGGTGTGGTTAGTTAGTTAGCAGTAACTAACCGTTCATAATCACCTTCTGTGATCTATTGAAACCTGACAGTTCTGATGGATCCAAAACAAAGCGGCAAACACAAGATCGCTTGCGGCACAATTTGACAACACTAACAAACGCAAAGTCCGTGGCATTGCGTCTCCAGGGGAAGCGTAATGGTGTGGGTGTCATTCTACCGTAAAATTCCAGCCATCAAAAACAGAAGGCATTTACACCACATCACAAGCATCCCACTCAAAACTGTGGAATGATTGACATGGCGCAGTATGCCCTTGAGGTCTGGATGTAGAGGCCTTCTAAGATCCCCTTCCTACCCCTCCCCCACCCCAGCCCCTCCCTCCTCCCAACTCCTACGAAGTCAAGATAATCGTTTGTGTGATAGGAAGATGCACTGTTCAAAAATAATTCTGTTCATAGTAAATTTTAGTGTCTCATTTGCCATCCGATTTACGAAATTCTGAGAAAGAAGTACAGTTACTAATCCCCACAGACCAGAAGCCACAGTGCAACGGGGGAAAAAGTACCTGTGTAAAATGACGAGTAGCTTAATTGTTCTAAAACAGCCCGGTTTTTTTTACCACAAATACTATGTATAATAAAGTAAAATAAGTAACGAAACAAAGTCAATATTGAAAACAGTATTTCGTCTGGAAGGGTATTTGAATTCATCTTTGCTTCTGATTTGATACTCCAACCCACAACCTACAACCCCACCCTTCCCTATACAGCCTCCTCTTCTCGCGAATACATCACATCCAAATCGGACTCGTAATTTGTCAAAAAGCGGATAGGACATGATTTTTTAATCTTAAAAGTCGCCGGTTTTGTCTTATCAACAAGACAAGAAATACCAGTCCCGCGTACTTTAGTGACAGCTAGGTCACGCACAATTGTATGGTTACGTAGACGGTAGTTGTCCAGGCTGAAAATAGAGGGAAAGACTTATTGAATCTCGGAATTGCTGCCAGACATGTCTTGTGTTACTATACGAGAGAGAGAGAGAGAGAGAGAGAGAGAGAGAGAGAGAGAGAGAGAGAGAGAGAGAGAGAGAGAGAGAGAGAGAGAGAGAGAGAGAGAGAGAGAAAGAGAGAGTCGGAGAGAAACTGAAACTGAAACTGAAACTGAAACTGAACTTTATTACCAAAGGATAGAGGTTTTAGGCAAAGCCTAATCTTACAACCTGTCCCTTATACAAACACTTAATACAGACGCACATAATATAGATAGTAAAATTGACAAGGTTATTGTTACTTACAGACGTACATAATGTAAATAGTAATAAGAAAGGGGTTATGGTTTTGTATACACATTCAAAAATGGGAAAAACAATATAGGGTGGAAATTGCAGCATAGTTGCAATAATGCATTGCATATAAACATCCAAAACAACTAATAACAAAAGGGAGAAAACAAATGTGGGGAGGAATTGTCCCAATCATTCGCATGTATATCATTATCAATACATACACATAAAGAACAAATCAAAAAACAAACATAACTTGACTAAATGTAAAAAGCACTAAAATATCAGACATGAAAAGTGTTCTATTTACCCATTAAGCGGGAATGAAACTGGCGCCTAAACGTTTTCACAGAAGAGGCATTTCGGAGGGGTAGGGGTATGGAATTCCATAGAGACGCTCCTGAGAAGGCTAAACTTGACTTATACAAGTCTAGACGAGGGATGGGGGGAATCAGGTTCTGGGACCCATATCTTTTTGTGGCATGTCTGAAATGTGATTTTAAATATCCAGGAACATTATTGTTAATTACTTTGTACATGAAGACAGCCTTGTTTAGCGTCAACTGATCTTTCAAGGGAAGGAAATTAAGGAGCTTTAATTTATCATCTGTTGGCTTATTTGACTCATGCAGAATTAGTTTTGCAGCACGGCGATGAAGAGAATTGAGTCGTTTGAGATGAACATCACTGCAGTTATCCCAAAGTGTTGAAGCAAAGTTGATATGGGGCATTATGTGAGCGTAATAAAACAACTTGAGTGCTTCCACATCAGCATAATGTCTTAATTTAGACAATAAGTACAAATTTTTAGATACTAATTTGCAAATTTTACTCAAGTGAGTTTGCCATTTCAATTCTTGATCAACGGTAACCCCTAATAATTTATGCTCTTTAACTTGTTGCACTTGAGTTGAATCAATTGACAGTTGAAGTTGTAAGGGTTTTAATTGGTGTTTTTGTCTAGTTGTAATCACCATACTTTTCGTCTTAACAGGGTGAATAACCATTGCATTAGTGGTGCACCATTCTGTCATCTCATCTATACTTTTTTGAAGAGATTGGTTGACGGCTACCAAAGACTTCTGACTGGTGTGGATTGATGAATCATCCGCAAAGAACTCACATCTTACTTTCTCATCTGACACATGAAGAGGTAAATCATTTATATAAATACAGAACAATATAGGTCCTAATACAGACCCTTGAGGCACACCACTTTTGACAAAATCATTCGACGAAGTTTTACAGTTGATGAATACATATTGTTTCCGTTTTGAAAGATATGATTCGAAGAAGGCACAAGCAGAGTCATCTTTTAAGTAGCATTGTAATTTCTTTAATAATAAGGAGTGGTCTACAAGGTCAAAGGCTTTTTTAAAGTCCAGGAATAACGCTCCTGTTACTTCGGACTCATTAATAGCTGATAACCAAGTTTCACATAAAGAGCTGAGAGCAGTGTGGCATGAATGCTTAGAGCGAAATCCAGACTGAAATGGATGAAACAAATTCATTCGTTCCATATATTCCAGTAAATATTTCTGAATATGCTTCTCCAAAGGCTTAGATAAAACAGGTAAGAGGGAAATTGGTCGAAAGTTGTTAGGGTCCGTAAGATCCTTGCTTTTTGGGAGTGGCACTACCTTGGCACATTTTAAAATAGAGGGAAAAACGTTTTGTTGTATGCCAAGGTTGTAGACATAAGTCAGTGAATCAATTATGTATGGTAAAGCAAGTTTGAGCAACCGGACAGGAATCTTATCGGGACCCATTGACTTTTTATTCGCCATCTGTTCTATCAGTTTTCCAACCTCGTGGACAGTAATGGGTGGAATAGAAAACGTTTCGTTTTGAGTCAACTTTCGTCCACAAAATGTTTTTAATTTTTCTAGAGAGACATCAATATCAAGGGACTCATTCTGCGTGAGACAGGCTTTCAGTTTCTCTGCGAGCGAAATAAAGTGTTGATTAAAATCTTCTGGAGTTATTTGTGACGGAGAATTGGTCGATCTCTTTCGAGATTTATCAAGAACTTCATTCATTGCTCGCCAAATTGTAGAAGTATCTCTCTTATCAGAAAGCAATTTATTAAAATAATCTGCTTTTGCTTGCCTTACCGTTTTCAAAACTTCATTCCTTTGTAATTTGTACTCGCTTTTCATGTTATGTTCTTTAAAGAAATCACGCAACGCCATAGCCTCAATAATGTCCGATGTCAACCAAGGGGTCAGGTGGGGATGTTTCACCCTATGCTGACGTAGTGGAGCGTGTTTATCAATAATGGAACACAAAATCTCATGGAAAAGATTGCAAGCATCATCTGCGTTACTGCAATTAAATACGCTTTGAAATGGCGCTCGATTAAGATCACAGAAAAAGGCAGACTCGTCAAAGTATTTAAAACTTCTGTACTCGATAGTTGTATGACCTTTATGCTGTGATTTGGGCAATCTCAGAACAATTGAGCAAAAAACAGAATAATGAGTGTACTACTTGAACATTTGAAACAGTAGTCTTATTATCAGTATAAATGTGATCAATAAGGGTAGATGAATTATTGGTTTCTCTTGTAGGGGTTTTAACTAGCTGGTGAAGACCAAAAAGAGCAGTGGTTGAGCCCCAAGTTGTTTGGGGTCTCTGTAAATTAATGTTAAAATCACCAAGCAATAGTACATTCTCATCACGACGTTTTGCTCTGTCCATCATTAAAACAAAATCATCATTCCAACTTGTTGTTTCAGCAGGATTCCGATATATATAACATATTAACAAAGGCGAGGATTTACCATTTTTCAACTCCACCGACAAACATTCCACATTTTCATCTTCAAGATCGGCCCTTCGCTTCACAATGCCAGCAATAGACCGATGGACATACAGAGCAATACCTGTTTGGCCAGTTTGTGCACTATCGCGTCGTAAAACAGAGTAATTTGGAATATCAATCAGGCTGTCCGAAACACGCGAATCTAGACGTGTTTCGCAAACACCAAAAAGATGTACGAGCTGTGGTTGTTTGTTCAAAAATACACAAACATCAGGCACTTTGTTGACTAAATGGTAAATGTTCAAATGCCCGATACGGAGAGAAGAATCCGCCGTTGACATTAAATAAAAGTGTAATAATTATTAGAACAATTTAACAGCAACAACAAAATATGCAAAAATTCAAGCACAAAATGGGAAGAAGATTGAACAAACAAACAAAAAAAGAAGAGAAAGTGAGACAGTTGCGCAGCCCTAATGACTCACATACACGCGCACACACAAACAATTACTCTGATATAAGATCAAAATTAATGAAGGGAAGAAACTTGACCAAAAATTGAAAAATTAAAGGGAGGTTACAATCAGTGAATCCCCAAACCTAGGACAAGGGCCTTTGCAAAAATACGAAGACAATGCAGTAAACAGAAGCGCAGCCGCCCGGTCTTCACTTTATATATAATAGGAAGGGAGGCGGAGGGGGCACGATTATGCCTCAAACACTGAATCGAAGATTGCGTGGCCGTAACCGGTTTCACACACTGGAGGCAACAAGGTCCGTTGTACAGCAATCCAGGTCAACTAAGAAAGTGTAACACAGTGTCTTAAACAACAGCCAAACTCACTTTAGCGAGCTCAATGTTCTGATGAAACACATAATGTTCTGATGAAACACAAAATGTTCTGGTGAATCAATTAATGTTTTCATTAAACACACGAGTACGTTTGACACCGCAAAACACAGTTAAACCGCGGTAAACGTCGACACAATTCTGAAGATTTATATGTTTGAAGATCAGAAAACAAATCATCTGGGAAGGGAACAGTCACAGTGCACCAGCACGTGTTTTAAAGTCCGGTCACAAGAAAAGGAACAGTTTTTGATTGGTTTTTGCTCTTTTCCTTTCCTCCTCCTCTCTCTCTCTCTCTCACTTATTTCTTTCACACTCAAGCATGTGCGCGCGCACGCACACACACACACACACACACACACACACACACACACACACACTACTCCACTCTCGTTAAACAGATCATGGCAGGTGTCAAGCGACTTGAGGGCTACTTGCCCAGGGAGCGGTGAAGTGTGACGATGGGGTGACCCAGGGCGCTCCATATTGTCTGTGAGGAGCAGGGTAGCCAGGTGCATAGTACATGGGAGGTGGGTAAGGGAATGGAGTATAGTAGGGATTATACATTGATGAGAAAGGCATATGTGGTGATGGGGGCATGTGCTGAGTGTGACTCACAGGTTCATCACTCATTGCTTGATGTTGCAACCACATGGGGAGTGGCGGCTGTCCGGTTGACGGGTGTCGCTGTGGTGCCTGCTGCATCCGCTCCTGGGTATGCAGAGTCTGCCACGGGGCCGGACGAGCAGCAGGCTTCTGGTTGCGCTGGTCCTGGTCGCTGTGCTGTCGCTCGTCTGCCTTGTTAGAAGGGGCGACTTGGGATGGTTGCTGCAGGCCTTGTTCAGATGGCGACATTCTTGTGTTCTGTTTGGTCACACTGGCGTAGGATGCGTGTTCCTTTTTAGTGTCAGTGCTTGCTTCATAAAGCACCGCTTTTGCGTCTCGAAGCAACAATGACAGTCCTCTCGCGGAATAATGGACTTTGTCCGCAAGAAGGCCAGGGTTTATCTTCCCTTGTTGGTCCCTTTTCCAAACGGACTTCAGAGACAGAAAGGATACGTTCTCTCCACAAATGTTTGCCAGTTCACTGTTTATCTTGGAGATTTTTTCATTCCTTTTGTGGTGACTCTGCGGTGGGATGGCTGCGACAAACGTTGTGGCTGTGGGGAAATGGGTGGCAATGGCTTCTAATAGCTTTTTGTACTCTTGTACAATGTCAACATCTTGAGCCCCATAGTCATTAGTGCCAACATTTAGGAGAAGTTTCCCTACTTGTGGGAAGATAGCTCCTGTACAAATAATCTGTGTTAGCTGTGCTATGTTTACTCCTCTAAATGTTCTAATCTGTGTTTGGCCTGATCTGTCTAGCCGTCTCCTGTCTATGTGTTTCAGGTTTGAGTCTCCTATCAGTAATGTCTTACATGACGGGGGGAGACGCAATGTCGGTGTATGGGGCACATAGTCTTTCTCTGACAGAAGAGCATTGTAAACTCTTTCCTGCTTCGGGGAGGTGGGCGGCGACCCAGTATCAGACACTGTCCGGTCCAAGGATACAGTTGGCACGGTGGAGCGACCCGAGGGTTGAGCGTAGCGCCCATTGTTGATCAATGTCTGAATTGGCTTCGCATCAGATTGCCCGGAGATGTCACGGTCGTCTGCTTGCGGGTGGTTGGGCGAAGTTTCATTACGGATGGACTTTTTATCTAAACGTTTAAGTTCTTTGATTTTGTCTTCAAGTGACTGACATCGTTTGCGGAGAGAATCTGTCTCTTTGTCACTGGCCTCTTGACGTTCTTGCAAATCCAGCAGCTTTCGTTCATGCTGCTGTTCAATGACACGGAACTCGCGTGACACTTGCACTTTGTAGTCACGGAATTCGGTGACCAGTGCGTCTAGTGTGTCCCGTAGATGCAGAAGTGATGACGTGTCCGTTTCGTTGTTGTTGAGGTTGGTGTTGGTACTGTCAGTGGTACCCGTGGAAGCTTCGTCATCAATAGCAGCGCTGTCAGCACAGCTGACCCCTGGATCGGCACTGCCGTTGGTGATAGCAGCCGCCCCGACACCACTGACACTAGTAGTACTGGTACCGTCCTCGCTACTGACAGTGGGGGCTGTGCTGAAAGCGGAGGTGTCAGTTTCAGCATTGCAGTTGTCGGTGTTGGTACCGCTGTCCCCAGCAGTAAGTGGAGGGGGGACAAGGGTGTTGGTACTGTCAGTGGTACCCGTGGAAGCTTCGTCATCAATAGCAGCGCTGTCAGGACTGCTGACCCCTGGATCGGCACTGCCGTTGGTGATAGCAGCCGCCCCGACACCACTGACACTAGTAGTACTAGTACCGTCCTCGCTACTGACAGTGGGGGCTGTGCTGAAAGCGGAGGTGTCAGTTTCAGCATTGCAGTTGTCGGTGTTGGTACCGCTGTCCCCAGCAGTAATTAGTGGAGGGGGGACAAGGGTGACGTCCTTGAAAGCTGTGGTCACGGCCTCAGTGGTGACGGAGGACAGCTCTCTCGGCTCGAGAGAGAGAGAGACAGACATACAGACAGACACACAGACGGACACACACACAAACAGACCGACAGAAACACAGAGAGAGAGGTGGGAGAGGAAGGAAGAGAGAGAGAGAGAGAGGGCGGGGAGAGAGAGAGAGAGAGAGAGAGAGAGAGAGAAAGAGAGAGAGAGAGAGGGCGGGGAGAGAGAGGGCGGGGAGAGAGAGAGAGAGAGAGAGAGAGAGAGAGAGAGAGAGAGAGAGAGAGAGAGAGAGAGAGAGAGAGAGAGAGAGAGAGAGAGAGAGAGAGAGAGATGAGACCGATATAGATACAGAAGCAAACAGACAGACAGGCAGACAGGCATAGAAACATACAGACAGATACAGAAACATCGATTTGAATTTGTTCATGTGTAACGTCTAACGCAAAAAGCTTGTTTCTTATTTCTGCAAAGGATCCAGCATAAGGAAAGGCAAAACCAGCAACGGGTAACATTAATTTTATACTGTTTACATTTAGTCAAGTTTTGACTAAATGTTTTAACATAGAGGGGGAATCGAGACGAGGGTCGTGGTGTATGTGTGTCTGTGTGTGTGTGCGTGTGTGTGTGTAGAGCGATTCAGAGTAAACTACTGGACCGATCTTTATGAAATTTTACATGAGAGTTTCTGGGTATGATATCCCCGGATTTTTTTTCTCATTTTTTCGATAAATGTCTTTTATGACGTCATATCCGGCTTTTTGTAAAATTGAGGCGGCACTGTCACACCTTCATTTTTCAATCAAATTGATTGAAAATTTGGCCAAACAATCTTCGACGAAGGCCGGACTTCGGTATTGCATTTCAGCATGGAGGCTTAAAACTTAATTGATCACTTTGGTCATTAAAAATCTGATAATTGTAATTAAAATTAATTTTTTTTATAAAACGATCCAAAATTACTTTTATTTTATTCTTCATCATGTTCTGATTCCAGAAACATATAAATATGTTATATTCGGATTAAAAACAAGCTCTGAAAATTAAAAATATAAAAACCATGAATAGAATGTCCGAAATCGTTTTAAAAACAATTTCATCTTATTCCTTGTCGGTTCCTGATTCCAAAAACATATATGTATGATATGTTTGGATTAAAAACACGATCAGAAAGTTAAAACGAAGAGAGGTACAGTAAAGCGTGCTATGCAGCACAGCGCAACCGCTACCGCGCTAAACAGGCTCGTCACTTTTACTGCCTTTTGCACTAGCGGCGGACTACGGTCATTGTGAAAACATGCAGTGCGTTCAGTTTCATTCTGTGAGTTCCACAGCTTGACTAAATGTAGTAATTTCGCCTTACGCGACTTGTTTTATTTTTCTATGGCCTGTTCTGAACAACGGAGAAACGTTTACAGCATGCGTCAGATATGAATAACATGAGAAAATACTACAACGTAAGATGCGATAGAGCTACACATTAACCTGCAAAGCAAGCTATACAGACAAGCAAGCCATAAACAACAATTCGTTTTCAACTCCTTGACTGCCGGAAGAATTTAGTTTAAGAATGGTGGGCTTTTTTTAAAATCATTACATGCAAGGTATAACAATTATATCAATCTGAAACAAGTCGCGTAAGGCGAAATTACTACATTTAGTCAAGCTGTGGAACTCACAGAATGAAACTGAACGTAGTCCGCCGCTAGTGCAAAAGGCAGTGAATGTGACGAGCCTGTTTGGCGCGGTAGCGGTTGCGCTGTGCTTCAGAGCCCGCTTTACTGTACCTCTCTTCGTTTTAACTTTCTGAGCGTGTTTTTAATCCAAACATATCATATCTATATGTTTTTGGAATCAAGAACCGACAAGGAATAAGATGAAATAGTTTTTAAAACGATTTCGGAAATTTAATTTTAATCATAATTGTTATATTTTTAATTTTCAGAGCTTGTTTTTAATCCGAATATAACATATTTATATGTTTTTGGAATCAGAACATGATGAAGAATAAAATAAAAGTAATTTTCGATCGTTTTATAAAAAAAATAGTTTTAATTTCAATTTTCAGATTTTTAATGACCAAAGTCATTAATTAATTTGTAAGCCACCAAGCTGAAATGCAATACCGAAGTCCAGCCTTCGTCGAACATTGCTTGGCCAAAATTTCAATCAATTTGATTGAAAAATGAGGGTGTGACAGTGCCGCCTCAACTTTTACATAAAGCCGGATATGACGTCATAAAAGACATTTATCGAAAAAATGAAATGTCTGGGGATATCATACCCAGAAACTCTCATGTAAAATTTCATATAGATCGGTCCAGTAGTTTACTCTGAATCGCTTTACACACACACACGCACAGACACAGACACACACACACACACACACACACACACACACACACACACACACACACACACACACACACACACACACACACACACACATACACCACGACCCTCGTCTCGATTCCCCCTCTATGTTAAAACATTTAGTCAAAACTTGACTAAATGTAAACAAGTCGCGTAAGGCGAAATTACTACATTTAGTCAAGCTGTGGAACTCACAGAATGAAATTGAACGAAGTCCGCCGCAAGTGCAAAAGGCGGCAGTGAAAGTGATGAGCCTGTTTGGCGCGGCAGCGGTTGCGCTGTGCTTCATAGCACGCTTTACTGTACCTCTCTTCGTTTTAACTTTCTGATCGTGTTTTTAATCCAAACATATCATATCTATTATGTTTTATTTACTCTGAATCGCTCTACACACACACACACACACACACACACACACACACACACACACACACACACACACACACACACACACACACACACATACACACATACACACATACACCATGACCCTCGTCTCGATTCCCCCTCTATGTCAAAACTTGACCAAATGTAAAAAGCTAGGTCTCCAGGGGAGGGTCATCTTGCTGCTCTTCAAAGGTTTTTTCCCTTGACAGAGTATCAATTTTGTAATCACCTCAAAAAGTATCTCATACGTAGTGAGGCAAGTCAAGGGCTCGAAACATATGCCAAAATAAACAGCCTTGCGACATAAGTTTCTTCGAAAACTCCTGTAGTAAAGGGTGAAAAATCAACAATGAGAGTTCGTGTCCTTTTGATTAAGACAGCCTGCTCTAAAAAGCAACTGTCTGGAAACGACAGTTTCTTGTCAAAAATCGGTAAGATTCAGATGAGAGAGAGAGAGAGAGAGAGAGAGAGAGAGAGAGAGAGAGAGAGAGAGAGCGAAAGAAAGACAGACAGACAGACAGACAAACAGAGAGAGAGAGAGAGAGAGAGAGAGAGAGAGAGAAAGAGAGAGAACGAGGGTGCACCGAGAGAGAGAGAGAGAGAGAGAGAGAGAGAGAGAGAGAGAGAGAGAGAGAGAGAGAGAGAGAGAGAGAGAGGAGTGCGAGGGCGTATGCTTGGGTGCGACCGTGCTCGTGTGTGTTCTGTTCTTCAGTGTAAGGAATAAGGGCTGGAACGGTTACACCTCTTAACGTGTTCCTAATACTATTCGTCTCTCTTAGAAATGATCTATTCTTCGTTGTTTTCCTCACCAGATCTTCATTTTGATAATCGAAAAGCCTTCGGCATCTAAATTCCAGTGCCAGTGAGCAACATGAGTACACGTGTATAAAACTGAAACACCCTTTTTTTCTCCTCCTAAAAGAGAAGAAGAAAACACAAATATAAGAAACATAAGCTCCCTGTCCTCATTAAACCGACTTCACACTTGATAAAAAATCACTAAAGCAAACAAAAAAGTAAAAATAAAAGCGAACCGCTAAAAATACGAAGTCTTAAACAAGAGAGCTCTGGCGCATGGCACGTTCAGCGAGGAAGGACCCGCTGCTTTTGTAAGGAGGGTCAGGACAAAAAATCTAGCCTGATGACTTGGTCAGACTCGTCGGTTCCAAGAGAGAGAAATAAAGAAAAATAAAGAAAAATAATAAACGAGCGAATCGATAAAAGCAGAAGATTTTTTTTGGATTGCGTCTCAACTATGCAGCTGCCTTTCTCTTTGCTTATACGACTCAGTTGAGAGACGTAAATGCCAAAGGGAAAAGGTTTCAGCAGAAACATATCTTAACACAAAATACCCTCTGCTGTGTCCAGTGGCGGCATTGTCAAAGTAGGTTTAACTATTTGGAATTAAAATGCGCATTGCTCATCTTTCGGAATTGTGATAGTGTTAAATACAACAAAAATGTTGAAACTCTATAAAGTTAAGCTAGACGAGATGTTGGCAAGCTTTAGAACTTGTCACATTAATATTCTGCTAAATGTCCGGTCGTCGACTATTGTAACACTTCGCTAAACTTTGGAACACGAGTACAGTCTCCTCTAGGGAAATGTATTTTGCATTTTGAAATAAAACTTTAGCAATCGGCGATAGAGACTGCATGCGTGTATTGTTTTCCCTGGACAAAACCAAAGACTGTGAGATATTGTAGTGATATAGTGTTTTCTTAGTTAAGGTTTAACAGTCGACCTTCAACGTTGTACCAGGATTTTAGCTCGAAGGGTTTTAACACAAACCTACCGATTTTCCCCTTCTCTAAATGAAACATAGGGAACGCGAAATGTAAATGAAAACAACAGTAAATAAAACTTAACTTTAACAGTTTGTGTTAACAGAAAACTAAAGATAGAATGAACGACCAGAAAGGCGCCCGTATATACAGACGAACACATCTTGAACGGATGTCCAAGGAGCAAACCAGAAAAGGACGAATACATCTTAAACAAAACTTGCGTGCTTAAGAAGTAGATAGAAATAGGCGAGGAAGGAGGAGGGAGGGGGCAATATAAGAAGGAGGCTTGACTCGGGTCCGAGACGGGGGACGTGTGTGTGTGTGTGAGTGGGGAAGCGGGAGGAAAGGGTTCAAGATGTGGCAAAAGGAGGGGAGGCGGGTGTATGTGTGTGAGTGTGTGTGTGTGTGTGTGTGTGTGTGCGTGCGCGCGTGTGTGTGTGTGTGTGTGTGTGTGTGTGTGTGCGTGCGTGCGTGCGTGCGTGTGTGTGTGTGCGTGCGTGCGTGCGTATATGCGTGCGTGCGTGCGTGCGTGCGTGCGTGCGTGCGTGTGTGTGGTGTAGGGGGGGGGGAGTGCCGAGTTCCCGTAATGGCTTTACTTAAGATGGGTCTAGCACCCATGTCTTTTCTCGTTTACTATCCTCTGATCCAGACCATCTGCGCTGCGCCAAGAGTCAGGGAATCGATTCTATCACGAAGAAGACGCTGGAGGGTAAAAGGCTTAAAAGAGTTTGGAGGTTCAAATATTATTATCCTTAATAGATTCTTGTGATGTTCCTACAAAACACTTAGTAAAGAAGCAACGACAAACTGATGAGGGGGTAAAGGGACAAACAAAGTCAACGAGGTAGAAGCAGACGGGTGAAAGAAGGAGAACATGTTTCGAGAAGAATGACTTCAAGGGTAAAGACATAAGGGGGGAATAGAGATCGAGAGAAAGTGGATGTGAATGAATAAGTGAGTGAATGAGGCATACTAAGAAAAGAGGCAACGAATAATCTGAAACGGAGGAAAGAATGCGTTGAAAAAAGACTGAGGGGCGAGAAAGATGAGTATAGGAGACAGCGGACACAGAGAAATACAGAACTTAACTGAACTGAACATTATTGAACAAAGATAAAGTTCAGTTCAGTTTAGTTCTGTAGTTCAGAATAAAAGCAAGATCAGGAAAAGAGATTGGGGGGACAGGTTAGCTTAAAAATGAGGAAAAGGATGACCAAAACAAGGACAAAGAAGGGAGGGAAGATGAGAAGGAGGGGGAACAGAAGGAACAGCTGGAGAATGAGAAGCAAGAGGACCAGGAGAAAGGACAGGCTGAGAAGGAGAACGATAGTAGAAGAAGAAAAGGGAGATTTAAAGACAGAGAAAAGCAAACGAGGATTAGATGATAAGGGAGGGGAGAGGAACCACAAGAGAAGAAGGAACAAAGGAGAAGACGGAAAAAGGGCATCAAAACAGGTAGTCAATCTGTCGGCCTAAAACTAAAAGATCGACATTGAGAACCTGGGTTATAGACATCGACACGGACATAGAGTTTCCTTCAAACTGTGTCATATCTAGACACCTCACTGAAAACATGAGGTTGAATAAAAAGGGAGAAAGGAGTAAGTACGTAATAAGGGGGTTGATGCCAGACTAAAAACACATCTCTATCCTTTTACTCAAATGTAAAGAAAAGTTTACCCGCCTGTGTGCAAATACTCTGCAATTCTTCACCGCAGAAGTTGAGAATTGAATGCTTGAATACCTCAGGACACAGAAACTTGCTAAACTCAGCAATAACATCTCAAAGATGAGTGGTACTAGAATTGCATGCATCAAAACCTGCCTTGCTCATAGCGAATGATCAACACAAATATATAAAATGAAGACAAAGTAATAGGGTACAGAAAGCATCAGCCATTCCCATTCCAGACGATTTATCGTCGGATCCTCGAGCCTTGTATACGTGTGTGAATCAAACAGTGCCAAACTTTGAGAGAAATATTAGATGGAAAGGAACAGAGTATGAAAATATGTATACCCCCCCCCCCCCCCCCACCCTCTCTCTCCCTCTCTCTCTCCCGTTCTCTCTCTCTCCCTCTCTCTCTCTCTCTCTCTCTCTCTCTCTCTCTCTCTCTCTCTCTCTCTCTCTCTCTCTATCTCTGTCTATCTGTCTCTCTAAAAACTATTATCTGTTCTACGCGTTTAGACAAAGAGAAAATCAATTGTGAAATAGACTGGTGTGATCGTACAACCCAAAATCCTTGTCTTCATCTTACTGTATTTTTTTCTGTTTTTACTTCTTGTTCTATGTGTTGATTTTAAGTTGCCTTGCTTCCGGACGGTCAAGTCCACTTTTTTCACCTGCAAATTATTTTCTCCCCCTTGTACATACACATTGTGTTTGATGCAATAAAAATTCGCCTTCGTCTGCTCTCTGTCTCTCTCTGTCTCTCTCTGTCTCTGTCTCTCTGTCTCTGTCTCTCTCTCTCTCTCTCTCTTTCTCTCTCTCTCTCTCTCTCTCTCTCTCTCTCTCTCTCTCTCTCTCTCTCTCTCTCTCTCTCTCTCTCTCTCTCTCTCTCTCTCTCTCTCTCTCTCTCTCTCTTAACAGAATAAACAGCAGGCTCTTACATATCTTGAATGGGATAGAGGTGGAATACTGTGGATTTTCTGAATGGTTTAAATGCGCATGGCGCGACGTTATTTGCTTTTTAAAACATCTGTACATATTACACAGGCAGTTTCATTTGTTTCCTATTGTTGTGGCAACATTGTGTTAACAAGTCAGAGACGTACAATCACAAACAGTCGGGCATACATAATGGATGGACTGGTGGATAAACTGAAAGGGAGAGAGAGAGGGGGAGAGAGGGAGAGAGAGAGAGACAATGACAATGACAATGACAATGACAATGACAAATGACAATGACAATGACAATGACAAATCTTTATTTTTCGAGGGTGACAAGAATAAGCATAGATATGCTTTTTTGCATCTGGCCCTCGCCCTAAAGAGGGACTAAACTATTTTACTATAACTATGACTAGGGAAAAAAAGGTTACATAAAAACATTAATGGTAGAACATATAAGTTTATGTACATGAAGCGCATTATGTAGAAGCATTGTAGATCATAAGGTAGTGTTCAAAATTGGGTGTAAAGCAATGAAGATAAACGGAAAGTAACCCAACAATACATTAGCTCAGCAAAACAATGTATTACAGAGCCAAATCTTCGTGATTTTGTCACAATAAACCATAATTCCGATAATGAACAACTGTATACAAAGAAAACATACCAATCAAGTTTATTTATTCATAGAGTTCATTAAATGGAAAGAATATTTGGTTCTAAAAGAATCTGTGTTGGTGGATTGCCGCAGGGCGTCCGGAAGAGCGTTCCAGAGGCTGCTTCCTGAATAAACAAGACTTGATTTAAATAGGTCTATCCTAGGAAGAGGAGTGTTTAGTTTTATAAAGTGGTGCGAATTCTTCAAAGAGAACTTTGAGCAAATGGTTTCGGGTGCATTTTCTGTCATAATTTTATGCATCATTATTCCTTTGTTGTAATTCATTCTTGACTTCAGAGGTAGGACCCCTATGTTGATGTAGTCTGAGTCGGTGAGAGTAGTCTGTTTGAGTAATACTACTTTTAGCGCTCTTTTGTGTAATCTGCTGAGTAGCTTTAGGGAATTATCACTTGCAGAGTCCCATAGAGTGGATGCGTAATCAATAAGAGACTGAATATGAGCAGTGAAAAATAACTTCCTGGCTTGACAATTAAGGAAGTGTTTAATTCTAGATAAGAGGTACACTTTCTTTGACACTAATTTACTAAGTTGTTCAATGTGAGTTGACCAAGACAGGTTGTTATCGATGTGGACACCTAGAACTTTGTGATGGTCGACTTTTTCCACTATATTGCCGTCAATCATTAAATCGGGACCAGTTGAGGTAAAATTCTGTCGTTTTTGTCTAGTTGTAATTATCATATATTTGGTTTTCTTTGGGTTAAGAGACATGTGATTTAGGTCAGTCCATTCTGTCAGCTGGTTTAGACTTCCTTGGAGGGATTCTGATAAGCGAGTTAAATTTTTGTTACTGGAATGAATTGTGGTATCATCTGCAAAAAGTTCACATAAATGTTGAATATAAAGGGGGAGGTCATTAACATATATTGAGAAGAGCAGAGGTCCTAATACCGATCCTTGTGGTACACCGTAATCTACAGCTTGCATGCTCGATGCTCTAGTGTTTGTAAGAACTGTCTGTTGTCTGTCAGAGAGGAATGAACTAACAAGATTGATAGTATCATATCCGACGCCATACAAACCGAATTTTCTAAGCAATAATGTGTGATCAATTACGTCAAAGGCTTTTGCAAAGTCTACGAAAATGGCACCACAGAATTCATTATCGTTTATTTTGTCCAACCACTGATCAACAAGAGAGATTAAGGCAGTGTGGCAGGAATGCTTAGCTCTAAATCCTGATTGTTTAGGATGGAATAAGTTGTTTTGGTTGAAATGTGTTAGGATGTGTTTGTTGATATGCTTTTCCAGTGGTTTTGATAACACAGACAAAATGGAAATTGGCCTATAATTTGAGGGGTCTCTTTTGTCACCTGATTTAAACAGAGGAATGACTTTAGCCTGTTTCAGGGCGACTGGAAAATATTTTTTGTCTAAACAGAGATTGTAAATGTAGGTAAGTGTTTCAGAAATTACGGGGGCTGACAATTTAAGAATCCTACCATCAAGCCCATCGAGCCCCCGGGTGCCTGTTTGCTTGAGGTGTGTAAGTGCGTGAAAAACTTCAGGTACTGTAAGAAGGGGAATTTTTGCTTGACATGAAATTTGTTTTGATTTGCAAAATTCTTCTAAAACTTTCAAATCATTTAATTTGGACTTGTCATTTTTAATCACATTTTCAGCAATTTTGGAAAAATGTGTGTTTAAAGCATCGGGAGATATGTCCTTGATACAACTCGGATGACTGGCAGCCTTTTTATTCG
>NC_090246.1:70102750-70105250 GCF_037325665.1 Littorina saxatilis | reverse complement strand
TTGTTTGTTAAATGCTTAATGCAAGATTTCTTGTCTTTCAGAGCCTTGAAAAAATGTACGTGTCGAAATAGACACATTAAACGCGGCTCGGCTATCATTCGTTCGTTCGTACTCTGGCAAATGCGATTGAGCCGGCTCGGGGTTTTGACAGGCATAATGACAATGTGATACACACACACACTGATCGAGAAGCAAACAAACTATCCGAAACGCGTGAAAAAACAAACACTGCGTTCGCATATTGGAATCGAGTTGTCGTTGTATAGTGAGACCGTAGAGAAACAGTTTCTATCAGCGGTGTCCATTGGAAGAATAACGGTCTTTTGGCATACAGGTCGTTGACTTTTATACAGCGGGCTGTGAGTGTGGGTTATTCATGAACATTTTCGCTTATTGGATTCAGTTCATAACGTTATGAGGTTTTGCTTTTGTTTGCTAGTATCGTGCGTGTGTCTCTCTATCAGAATAGAAACAAGAGATTGGACTGTAAAGGTTTTTGTACAAACCCATTAGTGTATCATGTAATACTGCGATACTGACCTGACGATTGGTTTTTTTAATGACAGGTTGTAAAATAGCTACGAAGTTTGGAATAAATTGACGATAAAAATGCCCGGTTGAGAATGAATCACCCCCAAACTGACCTCCACACAACAACACCACCCCCCCACCCCCACCCCCCACCCCCCCTCCCCCCCACCAGGCCCAATCACCCATCCTGCTCCCAGCACCACCGTTCCACAAACACACGTGACTCACAATTGTGGTTTATAGCTATTTCACAGAACTTTTTGTGTGTGTGCCCGTGTTTATCGACAGATACGGATATGCCATCATGCCGGCACTTTGATATTTCTTTAAACAAAGTTACAGTCCTTGTCGCGTAACTTGCTCGACCATGAATGGGCAGCTCAAGGCAGGTCAAAAGACGTCCCTCGCTGACGTCAATAAATCGTTTTCACTTTCGCTTCCCTTTGCAGATCTTACAGTGACCATCTGTTCAAATTGACCCTTGTTAAAGGTACCTTAATCCAACCGGTAATGCTTTTAGTTATGCGCTATAGAAATCTCCTTAATAAATAAATAAATAAATAATTATAAACCATCTTGCAAATAACCGTAGATTCCGTTCAGGCTTTTAACACGGGATAAGTACATCCAGCCACGTGGACACATGCCTAAAATATAATATTTACAACCCGCCTGCTTTATGTACACATTTGGTAGCCTTTTTTTCAAAATCAAAGTTATTTTTTTGCAACTCGCATATGTGTCAATTTGCTAAATAAATCCAACAAGAAACTATACAGGAATCAGACAGGCTGTTGATTTATTTGATGTGTTCTCCTGGAAGGATGTTCTTGTCTATTATGGACAAAGCTGTGTCAGTGTGGATGGTCACGTACAAATAAGGGTATCTTTACCGTGTTCAATTTTCTCTGACGTCAGCTTCATAACGCACGTGTTCATGTTCAAACATTGATCAAGGAGTTGAAAAGGTCATTCAACATGAAGTAAGAGACTGTTTCTGATCGCGATTCATTCTCGTTGTTTTAATTCCTGGGCGAATTACACAATTTTTGTAGAGTAGCAATACCGAAACAAGGAGAAGAGTGTGTGTGCGCGTGTGTTTTCTCGGTTATTGTAATTCATGACGGCTCTGGCCGCCCTACGAGCTATAATCGGAAAAAATTGGCCATTCGTTTACATATGAAAACGATCCCAGGGCGGACCCATTGGTGTGCTTACTCTCTCTCTCTCTCTCTCTCTCTCTCTCTCTCTCTCTCTCTCTCTCTCTCTCTCTCTCTCTCTCTCTCTCTCTCTCTCTCTCTCTCTCTCTCTCTCTCTCTCTCTCTCTCTCTTTCTCTCTCTCTCTCTCTCTCTTTCTCTTTCTCTCTCTCTCTCTCTCTCTCTCTCTCTCCTCTCTCTCTCTCTCTCTCTCTCTCTCTCTCTCTCTCTCTCTCTTCTCTCTCTCTCTGTGAGGGTCGCCAATCGACTGTGTTTAATGCTCAAGTGAAAGACAAACATTTATTTTTTGTGTGTTCACAGTAGCAGTTGTGCTACACTTCAAACTGACCTCAGCCCATTCTGCACAGAATCAATAGGACCTAGAAATAAAGTGAAGTTTAAATCCAGGCAACAGACCTTTTCCTCTTATGTGTACTTTACACCCAAGTTTTTACTTGTATTGATCGGCACTTGGCTTGATAAACATGTTCATTATATTTAAATGGATCATGTCAATGTTTGACCATGTAATACACTTTTCCCCATGCACCCAGTGTATTGAACATCGTTACGGCTATGTCATATGAATATTTAATTAATGTCATGGCAAAATGTAAAAAAAAAATAAATGCCTAAATAAAACTTTGTAAAGAAAAAACAGAGTTTTAAAACAGCCAGCTGTGTCCATTGCAAAATTAAACGTATCGTGTCCGTTTTTCGGTAACGGATTGCAGATGGAATACGGTTTTTTGGGGTCTGTGACTTCAGTTTG
>NC_090246.1:70101294-70102550 GCF_037325665.1 Littorina saxatilis | reverse complement strand
TGTGTTCGTGCATTCCTGCCTACCTGCAGTGTATGTAGTTTGTCTGTCTCAGTGTCTGTCTGTCTGTCAGTCTTTCTAACTATCTGTCTGCCTGTCTGTCTGTCTGTCTGCGTTTCTTTCTATTTCTGCGTTGATGAAAGTCTGTGCCTTGGTATGTGTTACATACCAATATAACTGACGATATAGCTCGAACACTTCTATGTGTCTGTCTGTGTGTTGTCTGTCTGTCTGTCTGCCTGCCTGCCTGCCTGTCTGTCTGTCTGTCTGTCTCTCTGTCTCTCTCTCTCTCTCTCTCTATCTCTCTCTCTCTCTCTCTCTCTCTCTCTCTCTCTCTCTCTCTCTCTCTCTCTCTCTCTCTCATCGAACAACTGTCTAAACAAGTGTCCAAGAAGGTTTATCTCTTATCTAGAATCAAGCACTTTCTGAATTTGGAAGCCAGGAAATAATTCTTTAATGCTCATATTCAGTCTGTTATTGACTACGCGTCTACCTTGTGGGACTCGGCAAGTGAAAATTCATTCAGACCACTAATTAGATTACATAAACGAGCGCTTAAAGTAGTCTTATTAAAGAAAACAACCCTATCTGAGTTAGACTACATGAACTTAGGCATTCTTCCTCTGAAGGCAAGGCTAAGTTATAATAAAGGTACCCTTATGCATAAAATTATTCATGGATGTGTACCTCAAACCATATTTTCCAAATTCACGTTAAAAACTTCACGCCAATTGATGAGACTGAACATGCCTCTGCCTAGGATTGACCTATTCAAATCTAGTTTAGTCTATTCAGGTAGCAGTCTCTGGAACGCTCTTCCGACAATCCTACGGCAAACTAGCAGCACAAACGTTTTTAAGACCAGATATACGTCTTATCTCATGAAGTCTAAATAAACATCTGTTGTCGCTAGAATGGTTGTTAAAACCAACAACCGGTGCTTTTTCACAATGTATTATTATTTTTATATACACTGATTTTTTTCGAATGCAGTGTATGTCAATGGGCATGGCATTCACAGCTTTGTTACGTCAGTGCAATCTACTCTATAATTCTTAACTCATGTCAAATGAACTTACATTTTTTATTTAAGCAATGTATTGTATGTAAATTGATGATATGTTCTTACTTTCATCTTATTATAATCATGTAGCAGTAGTTTTCTTTACTTGCTTATTCTTTAGCAATTTTAGACTAGTCCCTCTTTATGGCGAGGGCCAGATGTAAAAAAGCAGATCACTGCTTACTCTATTACCCTC